>NC_056712.1:4094466-4410898 GCF_018831695.1 Puntigrus tetrazona | reverse complement strand
TGCATTCATTAACATACTTATGTATTAGTTACACTTTTTATATGTATTAAATATAATGCATTAAAACCACTGATAGGCAGTAATAACTGAATAATTTTAGACACCTGCATGTTAGTGATACACATAAACCTATGCATTTGAGTAATACAATTTTATTAAAAAGTTCAAAATAAATTACAAAAGTTAATAAATTCAGCAACATAAACTATTATAATGGATCTGAAGAGTGTCTATGTGTTCATGTATTTGTGTTCATGCTCATTACTATAATATCTCTGCTTTCATTCCACATCTTACCCACGGTCCACTGCAAAACAAACAAACCAAAAGACTTCATGCTATGATGCTAAAAAAACCCTGTAAATTATTTTATTCAAGAGATATCATTAATCTAATCATTTTCTATTCCCAACATTAGTTTAATCATAATTGATTAATTCATTAAACCATACTGGGTGAATGTATTCTTTAATGTAAAATAGACATCCTGTATCTGTGAGTTATAACATTAAAATGAACACCTTACTCCACTCCATTCTCCAACTCCCCAGAGTTAATTTGTTGAGTTTTACTGTTTTTGAAATTCATTTAGTCGATCTCCTGCGTCCTGGCGACAGTACCTTTTAGCATAGCTTAGCATAGATCATTGAATCCAGGTCTGCGCCTTTTTAGTTCTCACTGCCACTAAGTGTATGGACATATGAGTAATACTTAAAATAATTACTTTCTCTTCTCTTCAACGAGGATTTGCATTAGGTTTTTCAAATAATAAATATATGCTTATATAAATATGAATTGGCGTAAGTAACGCAAAGGTTCTAATAAGCATGCATCTGGAATGAAAGCAGTGTAATGGCATAGATATACATTATCTGTAAGCATCTTGAAATTAAATATAAGGATTTGATTAACAGAAGCGGTATTATGATTAGCATTATTATTAGCCTGTAAAAGTCTGAAGTGCAGAGAGCTCAAGTTTCTAGTGGGCAGTGGAGGAAGTGTGGGCGTGAGCTGTAGCTTTTAAGTTCAGGTGGAGGTGGGAGGTGGGAGGAGGTTATGGGCTAAGTTCAGCTTCCTGACAGCCTGATGGATGAAACAGTTTGAAAGCCTTTGAGGAAGCAAGCTTGGGAGTATCTTCTTCCTAAAGCTGGAGACTAAAATGGAGGTTTAACAACGTGAGCTGTCAGTAGCAATGCCGGTGAGGCCGGGTGTGGAAGATGGCTTTTAAGGGAGGGCAGAGAGGCTGATCTTGGACGGTATTCACGATGCATTGCGGTGTCTTTTGGCAGGAAGTGATGCATCTGGAGAGGATGCTCTCAAAGGTGTCCTTGTAGAAGGAGCACACGATCGTAGGTTTCTGTGCTTTCCTAAGTTTGCAGAGGAAGTAAAAGTGTGACTGAGCTTTCTTGGCCAGCGATGTGGTGTTTGTTGTCTAGGAGAGGTTCTCAGAGTCATGCACCCCCAAGGAACTTGGTGCTGCTCACCCTCTTCACTGCAGCATCGTTGATGGTCAATGCGGGGTGAACTAGAGGTCCACTTCTGAAGTCGATGACTAGTTCTTTGTTTTCCCATCGCTTTAGGAAGAGATTATTGTCAATAATCTTATTGCTGTCAGATTATTGTCACTAAAACTTGACTCTTCTGTAGTTATATTCCACACAAACAATCTGACGTAGTTACGCTTTAAAATCGAACTGGAAACTTCTCCGCCAGAGAAGAACTGGTCCCCAACTGAGCCTAGTTTCTCCCAAGGTTTCTTTTTTTCATTCTGTCATGGATGGGTTTTGGCTCCTTGTCGCTGTCGCCTCTGGTTTGCTTAGTTAGGGGACACTTAATTTCTAGCGATTATTGTCAATTTTATTACACATTATGGCTCTGCATCTTCCAAAACAGTAAAACTCGACTTATTAACTCTGGGGAGTTGGAGAATCAGCCTATTTCCAAAAAAAAAAAGTGTAGTGTTCCTTTAAGTGTACTGGAAACATTACAGTAAATGTTAATATTACTTGTGACTTCTAATACATTTAAAATAATGAAGCCTCTATATACTTTATAATAATTGTTGTGGTGTTTGTGGTTCAAACAGATGCTAACTGGGTTTAGCACAGTAAGCATTGCAATACAAATCAAAACATTATTATTTTTATAAAACAATGAATTTTTCATGATAATAGTTGCAGAATCTATCAGCAGGTTGTCGGCCAAACCTGGAGGATCCTACAGGACATGCCAGAATTAAAGTGATGGAATGATGAATTCTCAAAATTACCAGTTAAACTGAACTCATCAAATCTAACAACATTTGAATAGCCGAATGAAATGCTAATAAATATACAGTTTAATTCTAAAATCCTATCGCTAAAATAGTTTTATTAAAAAAATGACTATGAAACATTTTTAGAGGTTTATTGATGTAAACATTCACACGTCAAACCAGAAATATTAACTTTGTACGTGTACAATTCAGCTCAGCATGTGATTTACTGTAAACATTAAAAGACGTCTGTTAATGAGACTAACGATAGAAGAGCAGCACGCTTGATTGAGTGAGAGCTTTAAATGCTTGCTCCTGAGAGGTGAAGTCTCCACACTGCTGGGGGTCTGGGAAAAATCCTCCTCCACCGATGCAATACTGCAAAACACACATACATCAGTCTGACGCTTTAAACTAAAAACTGACAGATGCTGGCGAAAGCATGACTTACATGCTGAGAATTGCATTCAGTAGGTTTATGTCCAGAGCACATGGCCATGGCTGCTTGATCAGCGTTAAACACTCTGAAGGTTACGAAGCTGGACTCTGAGGTAAACAGATCAAATATGGTTTGTAGCCATGTATTTATGCATATTCTCTACATAAGTTTCTTTAATGCAATATAGAGTTGAATACTTCCAACAGATGGTCCATCTTTTGTCTCCAGTATCATACACCACCGGACTGCTGGGTCCCATATCGGCTCTTACACTGTCCTGCTCCAAACTTCACAGGGTATTTCTGTTCAAATAAGACAAAACATTAAATGTTTTTGTATTTGTGGTTTCAAAGAACCTTATTCATTTGTAAACCTACCCCAACAGTCTATTCTGAGAGTTAGTGCACATATAGTAGTTACAAATGAATGAGACTATCAGAATAAAGTGTCAATTTATAATGTATTATATATATTATTCTTTTTGATAATAAAATGCATCATAAAGTGCATTAAAATACATAATCATATCATAATCATAATCATACATATAACTACTAATCTGTTATATGTAAAGGCAATAGTTTGATAACTATTGCATTTTTTTGAGGGTTTTTTATGATCATTTTTGTCATCCAGTCCAACTGTCAACAATTAGGATAATTTGATAACTACTGATGGTTTCTTAATATATCTCAGTTCATTGAGACTGTGCATACTGAAATAAATGTATTTTAGTACTTACAGTCTCATTGAACTGACATATTAGAATAGAAGAAATCCTAGCATTTTATGTTTCACCTTGAATAAGTGGTAAAGGTTTCCACCATGCTCCTTGAGGAACTGGCTCTCTGTATGGTAGCGCAGGACAGCAAGAAGACGCCCAACTCTTCAGCTGCTCTTTATTGGGAACATGCCACACTGACACGTCTTTTGCAGAAATGTCGTAGTACCCAGGATTCTGTGGGATACGACAGCACTGGGTGGTCAGATTAATTCAAGGGTGTGCTGAGGTTTTGCGTTTGAGGTTTGTACCTTGTAGTCATCACTAGTAGAGGCCTCCGCGCTGCCGAATGTGACGGTGTTTGCCCAGGTCTCGTCTCCTTCAGGCAGGTTTCGGTCATTTCCCTGCTGGCTCACCAGCGATCACCGAGAGAGCACTTCCCATTGATGTTGTTCTCATGGACGCTGGCCACCAGAGTCCAGCCACCATGGCTGTGGTCATGTCACAGAAGGTCTGGTAGTACGTACCACTTTCTGTTGTCAGGACGCATATGCCATCTGAGGAGAAACAGAGATCAGAAGAGCTTGACAAAGAAAGAAGTAATCAAATAACACGAATGAAAATATGAGGATTATGTAGCCTAGTGACTGAAAAAAGGTTGTCTGCAAGTCAGTATAATATCCATTCAAATCATCCATTAAAAAGTAAGATTTTTTTTTCCAACATATTTTATTGGGTTTTTCTCAACATTAGAACAAGACATCAAAAAGTAAGACTGTTAGTATTAATTCATTTATTGTTTATTAATTCATTCATCCATTCATTTTAGTTTATTTTTAGATTTAATTGGTTGAAAATCTGTTTTCAACATTTATTCATCCATCCATCAATTAATTTATTCATTCGTTCATTTGTATTTATGCTGTTTTCAAAGTTTATTAATTCATACATTTAGTCATTCATTTTTATTTGTTTTTATATTTATTTTGTTAAAAAGCTGATTTCAACATTCATTCATTTTTTTTACTGTTCAGTTTTTTAGCATAAAACTGAAAAATAGCTTTTAGAAAAAAAAATTCAAAATCCCAAGAAGCTATACATTCAGTGTGTCTAAACACACATTTTCAGCGTGGCTTTAAATAAAAGCTGACTGATGAAACATGAAAAAGGCTTACCCTGTGCACCGTTGTGTTTCTCTTTGATATCCAGGCAGCTGCGAGCTGAGAGGTTCCTCAACCTAGCATGATACCTGCCCAATTCTGGGTTCATGTAGGTGCCATTTACTATAATTGGCTTTGGGGTGACAGCTCCCGTAACACTCAGCACTGAAGACCACAGAACAGATCAACTGAAACAACTGTCTTGAGTAACACACTGAATAAAATGTGACTTTTTCGTATCAATACTCATAAACTTAAATCCACTTACTAGTGTGCTTTAACTGCAAAAGACACATCAGGAAGAAAATGAAGCGCAGCATGGCTCTGAGCTTTCAGTTGTTTGTAGATGAAGTCTGATGAAGATTTCTGTCTTCTGTTCAGCTTTTATTTGGAGTAAAACGGACTTATTTTGCAACACTGTGTCGCTGTGTAATCATTACACATGCAGTGAACCCAGGGCTGGACTTGAATCAGGGAAATGCCCATTGCTGAAAATCTAGTACTTTTATCATGCGCTCTGTTTACTTTTTTTAGCAACTTATCAGCCACGGAACATTACATCTATATTTTTGTTCTCGCATCGGCTTTAGCCGCAACAAATTACGGAATGTGCAAGTATTGGTGAAAGTGATGAATGCTGTAGATTGTGGGGAGCAGGGCTGGAGGCACTGAGCAAAAAAACAGTATATTAAATCGATTCTGAAAATGTGAATTTTTTTATTTTTTTATGCACCCTGATTTCAACACTGAATAAAATGGTAAAAATAAATGATTACCTTATAGTGGCATCTAAATGAAGTGGTTTTAAGTCACAGATATTAACATCACTGAACAGCCTACATTCATTCATACAAAATTATATCAGGTGTTAAAAAATAGCTCAATAGTAACAGTTGCAGGTTATACTTTGAGTGCTTCTTTTTCATGATAGCTGTTTTGCTTTTTCCCTTGCCATTGTGTACTATGATACGTTTCTCATCAGAAACATTTAAAGCACCTCCTTCCTTCATGACGAACATTCACTTGCACAAGTAAGTGAACAATGCCCACCAAGTACACCAGACCAAGGCCAATGTCCACTGAAATCTGCCCATTTGTTTCAATAGGTTTTATTTTAGGCATTTCCCAATTGCTGATAATGACTGTCATGTGCTAAATTCCGGAAAAAAACGTTTCTTATCATTCCCATAATGTGTTTTGGGGAAATTTAACAAACAATATTAATATTTGTGTTATCCAGCTTGTGTAATACCTAGAAATAATTTAAAATTGGCTTGTTATTAAGAGCTTATTTTTGTTATTTTATTTTTGTCTCACAAAACAATTATTATTATTGTTTTTATTCACTTAATTAATTCACTGTTTAAAAATGATCACTAATAATTTGACACTCGCTTGAATTAAAGTATTGTAACTAACACTAACACACAGTAAACAGCCATCGCTTTTCTTTGCATCTTTCTAAAAGTTTTTTTTTTTCAGAAAGATGGTGTAATATATATAATTCATACAATAATTCAATTAAAAATAGTTTATTGGAATTTAATCATGTGCACTGTGAACTGATCGAACCAGCAGATGACAGAACAGGAGTTTTGCATATGATTGAAAATGGACTTTCAGTGTTTTTATTTTTTTAGGGACTTCTATGTATTATATGTATTTTAAGGGTAAATGGGGTACGTATTTTTATTTTACATTTTTTGTACCCTTAGATTTCAGATTTTCAAATATCGTCCGACATCAATAAACCAGCATAAGTATATTTGCTCAAATCTTTCGTTGTCTCATTGGTGATCACATATCATTATCTTGAGTCCTCCCTTGTCCTGAAATGAACATCTAGGTCAGTAGTTCAGCTAATTCCTGCCCTGAAACACGGTCCACATAAGAATAATTGGAAGTCCTCTTCACTCTCCATATCTCTGTTTATGGTTTAGCCAGGGCAGATTTGTCTTAAGGCTCTGTCCTCAGGAGGAGGTCCAGGTCATTTTATCAGGTCTGAATCATGTCAACGGTGGAGTGTTTAAGAGGCTGTGCTCTTGTCTCAACAGACTCCTGAACACACGGAGGTGATGTGTGAAGTATCAGTCTCTCTTCACCTTCAGAAGCGATGTGAAGGTCAGCAGCCGGTCAGCAACTTTAGTTAAAAATGGTAAAGCAGGTTTGGCTAAATTGACATTATAAGATGATTATTAAAATTGAAGTGCAGGTTTACCTGTATTTTAAAGCAGGGTTTTTACATTTTACGTGAGTTCATTCTTTCATCACAAATACCAGCCACAGACGTCCATAGCAGTTTTGTCTAAGTGTAAGAAAGTTAATGGCTACTGTATCTTCTTTTGTGTTAGAAAAAAAGAAAGACACTCTTACAGTTCTAGAGCAAGTGCACTGTCAAAAAAAAAAGTACAAATATAAGCACGTATTTATAACATAAAATAAATAATACAAATTAATACAAACATTTACGTACATAAAATGCACATTGGTACCTTTTAGGTGTAAATAAGGTACAAAGGTGCACCTTCTGAATAAGTACTACTCCAGTGACAGTTTTGTAAAGTAAATCTTGTTCCATGAAGATAAATATTTTACCATAAATGTATCAAAACCTAATTTCTGATTAGTAAAAACGTCGCAGTGCTAGGACCTTCATTTGGACAACTCCTTATTTTTGTGCACTGTAAATAAAAAAAGAGAGCTGTTAAAAAAATCTCTGAAACAATGAATGGATATATATTAAATTAGTCTCTAACGCATTCCTGCAGCCCATATTTAAACACACATGGTTGAAACCTGCTCTTTCTATTTTAGTCTAATTTACTGCTTTTTTTTTTATCATTCCCTCTTTTTCACCCCTAAACCTTTCGGTATCACAAGATCTCACAGTCTTATCTTCATCTCTTTAGTCCTGCTAGACTATTTCCTCTAAGATGAGCTTTTGTGATATGGTTCAGCAGAATTTGGGATTGTTGCTCTATATCTTTTGTTGCTGTATGTTGTGAGATAAAGTGCTTGACTGGACAGCTTGTTTGTCAGATGGACATTGTTTGTTCAAATATCCATCCGAGATAAGAGGCTGTCGTCTGACAGGAATGTGTTGTGAGATTGTTTGGCATTCCTTCCAGCCCTCAGATGAGACACACTGACCTCAAGCCAGTGAAACTTCTGTTTATGTGCGTCTTCACCATTTCCTCTCCGTCTGCTGAAAACATCAACAGCAAGCAGCAGTAGTTTATTTCTGCTGGCTGCTTTACTGTGTCACCGTCTATTGTTTGAGCAGTACAATGATGTTTAGATCCCTCATCCTACTGTGATAAGGGAAGGTGGAGGTAGTGGAAATGGGAAGGGGGAAAACCCGAGCGCTGGGGGAGGTCAGTGTGAAACGCACACACAGAGTGTGTCGGGACTGTGGTCTAATTTAATTCACATATGCTATGTTGAAGAAAACCTCAGCTAAGCAATGTGGCAGCCAGATACAGGGTATTTTGGGATTTCACTGGGAAAACCTCACAAATAATTGCATTATATTTTTGCACACATGCATGTGCCCTTTTAGCTTTGGAGCTTCTAGCTGCATTATTATTTAAAATATATCTGAATTCATTCATATGACAAAACCTTTCAAGAACACGCCCAGGTCACATTTTACCCCAAAAGTAACTTTTTTTTTAATACGATTGATGTAAAACTTAATGAATGTTTAAAATCTTTGAAAGATTGAGTTTAAATAAGTTTAATATGATTCATGCACAACATTTCAAGTCTCAAAACTTTAGCTTTTAATTTTTTCCCTGGATCACTGATTCAATAAGTTTGCATTAAAACGCACAGTTTCTAAAATTTAGTTCCTCTACTTTCATGTTTGTTTTAAGGTGATATTTGATGCGGCATGTTCCTCTGTTTCTCCTAAAATGAAACAAAATACAGAAAAATTCTCAATCTATATCCTTTGTGACCTGCAGAAAGAGAGCGAATGGGGAGAAAGTATGCAAAGGAAGCAAATGGAAAGAGACGAAATAAGAGAACATGAGTATACAATCTCTGCGTCAATGTTTTTTCCAGATGGAGTTAATTAGAAAATGGAGAGAGGATTATGTGTGAAGGCCGAGCCTGTTTATTTTAGAGATAGACACCAATCACATGGAGTGACCTTTGACCCCTAAGAAACACATGCACACCAGCTCTCAGAGGAGGAGAACTCCCTACTGCCCATTTCAAACCTAAATGTGCGCTCAAGAGTTAAAGCCTCTGATCTCCCACCCACTGTCTCTGGACAACACAAGCGACAGGGCTGCAGTAACACGTTACCTCTCTGTTATCATGCAGCGTTATCACTCTGGGAAAAGCTTTTATTGGCTTGCAGGTAATGGGATAGTTTGTGTTAGGAGACCCCCATGTAGAGGGGAAGTGCACTTTTCCCCTTTCACCATCCTCTTTTCATTGGCTACAATCCTTCAATAACATTATTGTCCTCTTAGTGTTCAACCAAAACCATCGGTAATAGCTGAAATTAAATACAAATTTATTTAGACATTTCTACAAACGATTTATTTAGATGAATGTTAATTCATGTTTATTTATAATACGTTAACTGACAATATAGGTTAAATATATTGGCTTATGAATATGGGGAAAGTATCAGTTTGTACCACATGTATGACTGTCAATTTTTTTAATCAGAACCTTTTTCTTTTCTTTTGACATCATAAATTGTATGCAGCGTAACAATATTCAGAAAAGACAAAACAATTACCTCAAACATCAGTAGTTTTGTTATAAATGATTGCTGACTACTGATGGCCATTGCAGAAAAAACGTTAGATGCTTCAAATCGAAAACAAATGCAGCACCCTCAGAGTTCAGCTCCAGGCGTTTGTTTTGTTTTCAGAGTTTCAGGTTTGCTTCAACTCTGATGACAGATGCCATAGACCGTGACTCTTACTGTGTTTATTTAGACAGTTTGGAAAAGGAGTAAAGTCAGATGTGTGAAGAGCTAGAGGCAGTGAATGAAAGAAGTGGGATCATGTTTCGTTAAAAGCGTTGATTCCAGTCTCATTTCTCCTAAATCCGCTCCTTGCTACAGATGGGTGGAGTTAAGCAGCACTGTATACTCCTCCTCACTATCTGTTATTGGTTTACAGGCCATGTCCCTTGAATGTGCCGTCCCAGCCCCTGTTTCCTCAGCTCCTCACTTTAATGCTGACTGGAGTCCTGGGCCGGGAAGCAGCAGCTGTGTGTGAGTGAGTATAGCTCTAGAATGAAATTGGTTTGGCTAAGAGAGTTGATAACTTTGTTTCTAAATTAGAATGGTCTGGATAACTTATACTTTTATAAAAGTGTTTTTTTTTGTTTGAATAGTGATCCATATTTTCTGTGGCCGTTTACTGTTTAGTTATTGTGTTGAGGAATGTCTGTTGATATCAGCACATCTCAATGTTAATATAGGATAACGATGCTATACAGTTATAACTGTGAAACTTTGTGATGATAATTTTCTCATTTTTATGACTTTCATATTTACTGTAAATGGTAATTTACAAAGCACCTGGTTGTGGTGGTACTGTCTAATTTTTACTCTAAAATAGCATTTTTTTTAACCATAGACTAATCATAGAAGTATAGGTTTTGAATACCTGTTGTGAACTGTAGATGTATTAGAATGCCTGTCTAGTAGCTTAGCACATCTGACTCTACGTAAAAGGAAATAGGAAACCTCGCACACAGTCATGCTCCAGGCTTTGCTCCTTCTGGCAGCTCTTATTGAGTGGCCACCCTGTCATGCCCATAATATGGGCTCTGTTCCCCTCATTATCCAGTATCATGTCAGGGAAGAGCAGCACTCAGGGACAAAGGTGGGTTGCCTCCTTGATGACCTACGTGAACGTGGGGAAACAGGATCACTGGAAAATTTCCGTGTCGTGCCGCATGGGCATACTCTACCAGTCACAGTTGATTCAAAGGATGGTACCGTGTCAACTCTGGGCAGGCTGGACCGAGAAGAGCTATGCTGGGGAACAGAATTTTGTGAACTGGCCTTCAGTGTTCTCTACAGAAAGGCTGGTGCTATGCATTTCCTGTCAGTTCGTGTGGAGGTGATAGACCAAAATGACCACAGCCCAGTCTTTCCCAGCCGAGTGCAGGAGGTGGAGATCTCTGAGACAGCCTCCCTGAGAATGCGTATCCCTCTGGACCGGGCTGTAGATCCAGATGCAGGACCGAATGGCTTGCAGACCTACACCCTGTCTTCCAATCAACACTTTGCTTTGGATATCCGTACTTCTGCAGGGGCCAAACAGGCTGAATTGGTGGTAATCAAAGAACTGGACAGAGAGTTGCAGCCAACTTTAGAACTTGTTCTAACAGCCTGGGACAAAGGAAACCCACCAAAATCTGGAAGCACAAAAGTTATAGTCACAATTCTTGACTCCAATGACAATAGCCCTGTATTTGAGGAGGCCCCAGCAGTTATCGAGCTAGCAGAGGACACTGTTCGTGGGATGATTGTCATTAATCTCCCGCGCTACAGATCCGGATCAAGGTGCTAATGGGGAGGTTGAATACTCTCTCAGTAAACATTCCCCACCGGAAGTGCAAAGACTATTCAGCATAGATGCCAAAACTGGTGCTGTGACTTTACAAGGCCCTTTAGATTTTGAAGAAAAGAATGTGTATGAGGTAGACATCCAAGCTCTCGAGATCTGGGGCCCAATGCTATCCCGTCTCACCACAAGCTGCAGGTCAAATTGCGAGACGTCAATGATAATGCTCCTCGCATACATATAACATGGACTCCACCAGATTCCCCTGTTGCAACCGTTTCTGAAGGAGCACCAAATGAAACCTTCTCGCTCTTGTGATGGTATCTGATGCCGATTCTGGGGCAAATGGGCAGGTTCAAGTGCAAATCCTGAGTGGATCTGGCCCCTTCAGACTGAAACAGATCCATGGAGACAATTACATGATTGTAACCAACAATACACTGGATCGTGAGAGACAAATGGAATATAACCTCACTCTTCTAGCTCAGGACCATGGTGATCCTTCTTTATCCTGTATTAAACACTTGACTGTCTATGTTTTGGATGAAAATGATAACGCACACAATGTTTGTCAAAAATCACTACCGAGCGCCGTTAAAGAGAACAACACTCCTGGGTTACATTTTTGACTGTGGAAGCTCATGATGTTGACATGGACCTCAGTGGAAGGGTATCATTCTCCATTAGAGAATCAAATGAACTGGGAACACCATCAGCATTTTTCTCAGTCCACCCCAGCAGTGGGGCTGTTACTGTCCAACAATCATTAGACTTTGAGAAACCCACTCCTACTCATTTATTGTGGAGGCTGTAGATCAAGGTTACCCACCAATGACCAGTACTGCAACAGTGCTGGTTGAGATACAGGATGTTAATGACAATTATCCTGTAATCCACGAGCCACTACCCAAGAAGGGAATTGCATTGGTAAGTGTACCAGTAAATGTGGACAAAGGGGATATTGTGACTGAAATTGGGAATAAAGCTCTGGAGGAGAACTTTTACAAACCAAGAAATTACTCGTCCCTTAACAAACCTGAAGGTTTTCTGGCCACCACCATTCGGACCAGTGATCCAGATTCTGGTCTCAATGGAAGACTCAGTTTTAGAATAACAGATAGCAAGCCGTCTAACCTATTTTTTCTGGACAAAACTACTGGGCAGCTCTATGTTAACACAACCAATGCCACAGAATTCATCAGCAGAACTTTTAAACTGGGCATTGCAGTATCTGATATGGGAACACCTATGCTAACCACAAGAATCACTTTAGAGTTGACCTTCATTAACTTTCGTGACCACCTAAAGAACTTGTCTCATGATCACCAGGCCCAGTATAGTTTTACAATGCTTTTGGCCATTTGCCTTGGATCAACCTGTCTGGTTTTATTTCTAGCCATTGCTCTGGCCAAGACATTCTGTCATCCTGACAAACGGGACAACCGTGCTTATAATTGTAGACAAGCTGAGTCAACCTACACACGTCACCCACGACGCCCACAAAAGCACATCCACAAGACTGACATTCAGTTGGTACCAGTGCTTCGGGGTCGAAAAGAAACTCCACAAGAAGATGAAGCTGGGACGTTGTCATGTACATCACCTTTAGTGGAAAGGCCTCATCCACATGGCCAGTTTACACTCACACCAACCCTTGCTCGCATGACTCAAAATCAAGCACATACAGAAGTGGATGGGAACCCACCACTCACTCAGAGTAAGATACTCAGGAAGCCTGGGAGCATAGAGTGGAATGGAGCACTTCCTTGTAACCCAGGAACTCCATCACGAACCCTGCAAAAGACCAGAAACTCTTCCACCTCTTCTTTGCTAACTCACAGACCAGCACACTCAGACGAAACAAAAATGAAGAGGTGAAGCTTACTATCACAGATGCCTCAGAAACTATGGTTACAGTTCCCAGTAATCAAGCCACCTTACGGAGACCAAAGACAACAGAAAGAAGAGGAAAGATGGAAGAGTCAGACCACAGGCAGATCCTGAGGAACCTTGTTCGACTCTCAATGGCAGCCTTTGCAGAGAACAGGTTCAATTGAACTGTCCTCTGCTTCACCTGAGGTGCAAGTAAGAGATTTTTACTACAATCTTAACATTTCAGTTATGAAAATGCATTACATCAAACTACTTTAAAAGGTACTGACTTTGATTTCAAGGTATCCCAGGTCATAATAGCTCAAGTACACGATAGCTTTCCCCACTCTGCAGTTGGACTGGCCCATATCTATAGCAGCCTAAGGGGACAGTTGACAGATGAAGTAGACACTGAAGTGTATTCAGAATCACATCAGTGTCACACAGTAACTTAAACCTTTAATATGCCTCGAGAAAAATTGCTGCTGATCCTCAAAGTTATCACATTACAGAGTTATACTGAATGTGGGAAGAAAAAGCAGATTCATTCCATAGTTACCCTATGAGGGGGAAGGTACCAAACAAAGATATTTCTGCACAGTAAGATTATACTCCTTAGACTTGTATGGGCAACAAAACTTGTAGTCAGCAACAAATAGCTGGTAATGATCTGATTCTTATTAAATAAAGTGAGAATAACAGATTTTCATCAGCTACTATTTCAAAGGTTAACAGCCCAAAAGTGCTGTGCTGGTCAAACTGTGTATCCTCTGTATCTGGGTCCACCCAGATGCTTACCTCTACCAAAACGATTAGCAGAACAAAAGGTCCTGGCATGGGTTTGAGCCCTCACGTGAATACTGCGGCCAGTCAGGAAGAGCGTGGATCCTGACCCCCACCCTCTTCTCTTTTCCTCCTCTCCAGTCCACCCTCCCTTACTCACTTGGCCCAGTTGGCAAATTAGACCTATGGCGACTGCAGAGGAAAGGGGCCGAAATGTCACCGGTGCTTGTCCTCGCAGCCAAGGCTGGGTTTCTTATGTGCATCCTGGAAGGAAATAGCATCTAGAAGAATAGACCCTGTGTAGAAACAGCTTCCTGTCTCCCCCTGACCCCTTCTACAGCTCAAACTGCATTTATTACGTTGTAGCTCATTCTGCAACAGAACAAATTTATATACTGAATTATGAAATACAACAAATGTTTAACAAATGTACAGATAAACATGAGTAAATGTATTATAATTACCACAGTGGGTTGAAGAATGCATTTTAACTTCCAGTTGAGCCTTAATTAATTATTAGCTAATGATTTGCATAGGTACATTTGTGATTTAATGATTATTAATGATTATACAATAACACTTGGTTATCTGGGCATTTAGTTTTGTGCACACATATCTAAAGAATACCTTTTATTTAAATAGATTAAAGTGAATTATGTGGTTAATTATATATTCCCTTATATATGAGGTTATTCATTTTGCATCATTTTAATTCTACAGCAGGTGTCTCAGCTCCTGTCTCTGTTGCATCAAGGGCAGCTTCAGCCTCGACCAAATTTTCGTGGCAACAAGTATTCTCACAGAACTGGCCGGTAAACCATTTTATCCTCCTTTTGATTTTTTTTATACAAACCCTTGACCAGACAACAAGTGTGGCCCTCACTCCTACACTAACACACAGAATACAAAGCTATACCACAATACCCTCACAATCACAATAACCAAAGAAGTTGGTCTCTATTTTAAAGGGTAGATTTCTTGTAAAAAAGGAAGTATCTGTCAACCACTGAGTACAGAAAGAGGCGGATCATAGCTGTTATCGTCTTACTCACACACAGATTGGTATCAGGCATAATGCAAAACTGTCTCTATAAATTTTACTTATGCTCATTTAGAATCAAACTTCCAGATTCCAGATAGCATAGACTGTGACTCATCAGTGCAAGAGAGGGCTTGTTTAAACCAAAGACGGCACAGTCATACTTCCTTCAGCTAAGTGTTGTATTGTTTTAGATTCAGTTTTGAGATCATTTTAGCTTACAGTAAAATCACAGGTTTTGGGAACACTGTTAAACTGATATTAAGGTATTTCCTGTGACAAAAAGGTATTATAGCATGGCACTGTGTATAATATACATGTATTTACAATGAATACCACATTATTCTATTAGGGTTTTGTCTAAATCATATTATCCTCAATCGTATTATTCTAATCATAAAAACCAATTAAAAAAGTTAATGGCATTGTACTTTTCCACAAAATCAATCATTTTAACTGAATTAATTGTATTAAATATGACAAAAAATGATGTTCCATTGCCCTATTTGTCAATCCTCCAACATGCTTCAGTTTTTAATGAACTTTATATTGCATTTTGTTTAACTTCTCTGAGATGTGAGCACATGTTCAAACGTTCTGACTGCGTTAATGTTTTTGTTGTGTATTGTAGGTCAGGGGCTCAGGATGCTGATTGGCTGAGCACTAAAGACAGTGGTCATGGTGAGAGTGAAATGGGTGATATGGACTGGGACTCACCTGTGGACCCCGTATATGAAGAAGGTCTCAATAATCTGCTGGCTTCTGGTAAATGTCCATACTTTTAAAAGCAATTTCTATTCAAGCCCACTGTTTTGTTCACCCAAAAATAATAATTACGCCATCATTTACATCAAGATATTTTAACATTCTATTCTATATTTTAATAAAGTCCATCCAAACAAAGCTTTTGCACATCAGAAATTTCCTAAAGGAAATGATTTTATTAAGATGTGACTATACAGGATTTGCTATTTTTGTAGATAATCTCACATTTATCCTGTTTTCCACAGCAAGTTAAGACCGAGAAAAAAAAGCATAATTACATACAGAATAGTATTCATTTTTTTATTTAACATCGAACATTGAAATCATACTTTAGAAACATGTTTAAAGTTTGTTGATCCGGACGTGCTAATATACATTTAGATTCTCGCTGCTGTGTTTCCTTTGTCTATGTATAGAGTAAATGTTTGTGTGCACTTCCTTCCCTCTATTGTTCTGAGATTTAGCATGCTGTAAATTAACGGGGACCTTTTTTGTACTCCTCAATGAAAGGTCTAGTTTGTTTTGTTTTATCTCCCTGATGTCTGGGCAGTTTTAGCCATGTCAGTAATGATTTTTTTCTACCAAATCAAAGTTACACGGCGATACTGAAAGTGCTGGGTAGTAACTGATTACATGTAATCTGCGATCCTTAATCAGATTCCAAATTCCAAAGTTTTCACATTGTTAGACTACAGTTACGTTTTTATGGACTACATGAATACAAATGGCAGTGAACTGTTCGTATTTTATGGATTCTCCCTAATTCTTTTTCTCTTGACATTGTGAAATGTGATATTATTTAGAGTATTAACAATAAAGAATGGTTATTGTAAACGTCATGTTTATGAAAAAACATGCACGAGACAAATATTAATAATAATTACAATAATAGTAATAATTGTACAGTAAATAATAACTAATTTAGTAAGCACTGTTGATGTCTAACTGAAAAAATATCTTCATATTATATATATCAGCAATATACATCAATCATCTTGTTGACTTTTTTTGTCAGTCAAACCTCTTTGGCCTAAAATAATAACTTAAAGTGCCTTTCCGATTTAAATGTAAATATTTTAATGATTTAACGACACATTTGCTTGTTCACAGTTCTCTGGTTTTGGATAACTGTCACACTGGCATGTAGGCAAACATTCAAAATATTTCAAATATTAACATTTAGGTCAGCGATCAATCAATCAATCAATCATTTTTATTTATATAGCGCTTTTAACAACACAGGTTGCATCAAAGCACTGTACAGTATAAGTACAGGTCATAAGTAATCCAAAAGTATACAAATACAAATATGTAGCTTGTGAATACTGCTATCAGTGCTGTATTGTAGATTATACTGCCCATTCCTATTACGAAGTCAGCAGGGCAGCTCAGCTCAGTTGAGTCAGCATTGCCCCAACGTTCATCTGGTTACGGTGTTAGTCATGCTACTAAAGACAAACAGTTTTGAGTTCACTATCAGGGGGTTTCTTTCTAAAGCATGCAGGTACATATTCCCTCTCTTCTCCCTGAGTCATCTCAGTTTTAACCACTTACTCACACCTCTGATTGATCCTAACCCTTTCAGGAGAATCAAGGTTCACACCTGCTCACACGAATATTCACATGTCCTTGGGCTCTTCACGTAATGCCATAACTCTTATTGTTAACACTTCAGTGCAATGCGGACGATGTGTGTGTGTGTGATGCATACCCTAGGGACAGAGAAGGTGAGAGTGTGTGTTTCCATGTGTGTGTGCAAGTATACGACATTGTTCTGTCTCCACACTCTTCCTTTGAAG
Source organism: Puntigrus tetrazona (assembly GCF_018831695.1). NCBI lineage: Eukaryota > Metazoa > Chordata > Actinopteri > Cypriniformes > Cyprinidae > Puntigrus > Puntigrus tetrazona. The sequence goes on along the minus strand of NC_056712.1, from coordinate 4,393,524 downwards.
GTCTCTATGTCCTCAGGCTGCTGTTTCTCTACTGCATTCTTCTCACACTCTTTTTAAGGGCCGTAGGTGACACATGTGCACTTTGGTGCACTTATGTATGTTTTAAATGAATAACAAAAGTTTACATTCTTCACATTAGTTAGGTGCTTCATTAATAATGGCGCTTGTTGAGGCAATCTGTATTGCTTGTGTTCATGCTCAGGTTGGTTAATCTTGAGTGTATAAACGATCTTGCACTGTTTATGCACTGTTTCAGACTAGGGGACACTTTGTTGGGCTAAAGATGTGATAAAACTTATTAAAACTATAACATTTTAATAATTGTTTTTATTCTATGAGAACCACAGCTTTAACACTGAGGCACAATATTGTTGGAATCACAAAAACTAATCAATAGTGTAGGAATGTTTGAAGCAGTGCCACTCTAACACTTTCTAAGTCACTTTCAAGCCAAAACAGTGAAAATGGGAGGGAAATATCTTTCGCCCTCATGCAAAACTACTGATTCCAAAAGGTGTGTACATTTACCATTTTTTGGCATATGTTTGAGAGCAATGTTGGGTAATTGTTTTGTCAGGGCTAAATATCAGTTTTGCAATTGTGTTGACCAACAAAGACATGCTTAGCTTGAAAGATCTCGGAGCCAAACTGAAGCAACCATACACAGCAAGCAACATGAACACCTTAGCAAATGCATATAAATGCCCTAGCGACTTTTTTCTAGTTTTTTGAATTTGAATTGATCTGAAGGACGGTTTGCTTGTTTGTGCAAGTGAGGCAGTAGCGTTGGCTGTTGCGCACATGTCACTGTAATGTGTAAAAGCCTGCCTTTGGTTGTTTGGATGTGGTTGGATTCTTTATGGAAGTCTGTGATTCAATGGGTTTAACCACTTTAGAGAAATTGCTGATTCAAAAGGCACTGCCATCATTTCCTCCATCATTGATTGAGAGGCTGTAAGAAGAAGATTTGTGGGATTAAAGTAAGAACGATAGCAAGAAGTACGATGGGGCATATAATTATTAACAAATAATGCAAAGGGGTGACTTTAGATATAGGCTGGCTTTAAAAGGGCTGTGGAGAGAGGAAGTCATGAAAATGAGGTTTGGAGGTTTTGACTGAGCTCTCTGATGTGGTCGGCGTGGGTTCGTTTGATCAGCTTGGATCGCTGGATTTCATCTCGACTCACACACTCTCTCCAAAAGCTCCTGTACAAACTGAGTCCTTTTGTTTCTCCTCCGCCTTTAATGAAGACCTTGAAATCTCTGACCCACAGACAAGAAAAAACACTTAAGAAAGGCTATAAAGCCGGGTCCGATGTCTGTCGTCGTGCCTCGCTGTGTTTGAGGATTCACGTGAGGTTGTGTCAGAGATATCAGGGTCTGTGTTTGGTACTCTCTACACTGAATCAGATTCAGTCTTCTCCTCGGCCATTTCTGCTTCGGCCCGCTCCAGAAAACCGAGACTGCGCTAATGAGTGAAGTAGCCTGCAGTGATACATTTTTTTTTCTGCATAAAACAACCTTTTTTGTAAACAAGAATTTTAAGAATCCGAAGAATTGTTTGTGCAATGGAAAGAATGCATGGAGGTTCTTCTTGGAAGCAGCACCGGTGCCTTTCTTGTTAAGAGGCTGCTTCACACACAAGGACAGATAATTACAGATAGTTATAACTAAATTTAAGCTTATTCGTTTAACCAAGTATTTCTGGAATTTTTCTGGCTTAATGAAGGTGATGTCCTTGTTCAGTGTTATACTGCATTGCTTCCTTTGCTCTGTCATTTTAGGGCATGCCGTGTTGTACTAGCAATACTCGTCTGTGTTAAAACTCAGCAGTCCATGAAAAGTCAGGCGAAGGAAATGTGTGTTTACGTAATTAAAGATAAATGCACACCTCCTCTCTGTATTTCCTGTCATCCTGTTTTTCAACCACACAAACCCGACCAAGTAAACAAGTGAAGATTCAGACGAAGTTTTGCAACATTTTATTAGAATTATGGTCGAAATACATTTATTAGTTGTACTTTTCAAGTGCTTATTTACATATTTGACATGTTTTATTCCTCTTTTTTTGTACAGATGACGTGTTCTCAGACATTCCCGATCCGGCATGGATAGCTCGTCTTTCTCTTCCTCTGACAACTGACTACCACGAGAACCTGTTTGTCCCGGATGGGCCGCCCTCCCCTGATGCCCACTGTCCCCCGGCCGGCCCTGATGATTCCGTTTCCTTCTCTACGTTTGGTAAAACACCAGAGAAGGCCCTCTGGGTGGCAGAGCTCTGATTTCTGAAGTGAGCTCCTTGTTTGAGATGCTGTTGACGCAGAAAGCCGATGCCCAGTCGTGTCCACCTGCTGATGTGCTCTACAGGCTATCGGCGGCTTATAGACGCTCGCTGGGGTTAGACGCAGCTGCTAACGGAGGTCCTGCCCACACACGTCAGCAATATGCCAACCCTATGCCATAACAGCAGAGAATGTTTCTTTTCTGGAGCCATTTCGTTTTGGGGCCCATACAAACATTAGTGACATTGGTCAAAACGTCCAAACAGCATTTTTTTTTTTTTTTTTTCTATTCAATCAGGTCTGGCTGGAACAGGCTATGCCCAAGAACTTTTTATAATCATATTGGCAGTCCATTATAAAACTGATTCTTTCCTTTTGCAAAGAAGGCAAAGTGAGCTCTGTGAACTGATGCAGGTCACACAGTGCGTGTTTGGAGAAACGAGTCTGTCTCTTTAAGAAGCAACTCTTTACATCCAGCAAAACTAATCCTAAACAAGTCTTTTCTCTCAGAAAACACACTGAATCTTCTAAGCCTTAGTCTCGGTTTCACAGCGCCCACTGCTGGCTGGTTATTTTTTTATGGCGGTTCTCTAATGTAAATATTGTTTTGTAATAGTTACAGGGCATTTAATAGTCAAAGAATTTAACACTGTATATGAAAGACTTGTTAATCGTAGTTAAGGACTGCAAAGCACTGATGACAAAATTCAGTTGTGTTCTGAATGGAACTTTAGTTTTTCTTTTTCTTGAATGCTGTAAGTTATTGATATCTAAACAAAGATGTATATTTTTCAGCGTCATTTTGTATATGTGTAGTGCTGCTTTTGCATTCTTTTTGTAAGTTGTATAAGTGAAATAAAGTTTTTTTTAAAGACTGTATTTGAGAGTAACCATGAAACACTTAAATCTCATTCATCTTGGCCATCCCTCTATATATATTTTCATTAAAGTTGCACTCAAAATGCAGCTCAAAAATCTGAGAGCTCGTGTTCGAACAGGCTTTAGGCTGATAGTACTCAGTGCCAGTAATAAGTAATAAAAAGTTCCAAGACAACGAACAAGTGATGATCCTTGGCATGGTCTTCGTTTCTCCCAAAATTTCAACATGCCAATGGGTGTTATTGTCCAGCTCACAGCATATTACAGAGAACAGTGCCTTTAGTATCTGTGTATGTTAAAAAGCAGATGTATTTGATGCAAAACATGAAATACATAAAAAAAAAAAATTAAAAACTGTACTGCTGGTCGGCGCCACCTAATGAATCAATTAACAGAAGGCAATCGATCTTTTCATGCTTTGTTTGAAAGCAACATTCAATAAAGATTTGCTTCAGTTTTTCCCTCCTCATGCTCAAGGCCTTAATGCAGACTCCATTGTCTAGTTTCATAATGCAGACACATTGAAACGGATGAAACTCCTGATCAGTTCTTGCAGGTACATATTCAATGAATGAAATCAAACCAATAAATAAAAACAATTTAAACTTTATTGAATCTATTTCACATTTGTTATTGTCCACAAAAGGATAAAAAAGTAATGGGACACAAACAAAGTTCGCCAGTCTACAATCAATCAAAGCTTAAAAACGTAGACAGGAGGGAAAAAAAAAAAAAAGAAGCTTCAATCAACCCTAATCTGTCTTAAAGCAAAAGCGGACAAAAGTTACTGAATTCAAAGTTTGTATGTGTTATACTGTTTATATTGAATATGTCTGGAGGAATCCATCACTACAACGTTGTATATGACAGTGAATGCATATCTATGTATACACATGCACGGTTATCACTGACAGACATGTTTGCTGTGGGAAAATGATCACATCTTGTTTCACGTCTCTCCTGAAGGTTCTCCATTTCTATTAAAGGCTGTAGAATTTGAGACTTCTGTCCATGCCAGTGGAAGCCAGGAACTGAGCATGTTCACCGAAAGCCACACCAGTCACCAGACCAGAATGATCTGCAGGAAAACACAAGAGAGGTCAAAACATGAGAACGTATAGTTCGATAGCTCAGAACAGAGCAACAGACAAGACAACAAATCTCACACAGATTAAAAGCACAAATTAAAAACCATTTCATGCACATTACTAAAACACCCAAACATTTCTTTGCTCAACTCACCAGAGAAGTTGAGGACCTCAGACCACTGTTTGCAGATATAAACCCTTATGTCTGAACCACCCACAGCCAGATATGTTCCACTCTGGTCAAAGACCAAAGACTTCACCTACAGGAAAGAGACAGAGATATTAGCTAAGTAAATGTAATAAGACAGATGAAGAGCACATAGCAGCCGTATCTGTGGCCTGTTTGACACTATGCAAGAAGACCTCATAATTGTTGTCCAAAGTGATTGTCTTGAAATTCTTCAGCTTCCTCAAATCCCACAGTTTGAGTGAACTGTCCTGAGCACCTACAGGTCAAACAAAACAAGTAGAAACTGTTTAAAAGACAATTTACATTAAATTGGTGAAGATGTAATGATTTGAAGATTAAGTTGCTAAAAAAAAAAAAACAGAAGGTGTTTCTATTGTGTTTATTCCTATATAAATAAATGGGATTTGACATGGAAATCCAGTGGAACGTTCTTTTTCCTCCCAAGTCAGGGTCATGTGACTTACCAGTGGCCAGATAGTATCCATTCTCAGAGAAGGCAATGGACGTCACAGGACCTGAATGTCCAGGGAAGTTGGCTACATTGGTTCGTTCCTTCAGGTCCCAGATCTTGATCTGAGAATCTGCCGTGCCCGCGTGCAAAAATCAGACCGTCAGGATGGAACTGGCGCGCAGGTCAGAGCTGATGGGGAAGAAGAGCGGCTTTAAATGATCCACATGTGAGCATTAATGATCAAACTTAAGTGCTGCACAGTATAACAAACAAACTGCATTATCTTTTTAAATGAGTGTTTTTCAGCCTTCAAAGATAGCGTTTATTTTTATGATGTCATATTGTTCATTTGAACATCACTCAAGCAGCAGCATTTGAACCCATTTTTGTATCTTTTAGTGATGCATATAAAAAGCACATTCAAATTATTTCAATTATTATTATTATACATTCACATTTTTATAAATAAAATTTTTAGTACTTTGGTTCCTAGCCTTTGTAAAGGTAATGAAAACAAATGTATCAGCAATTCAACACAAATACAAGAAATATTTTTTACCAAACACCAATGAAACCAGTTTCACTTCCCAAATCTAAATAACGCAGACGTGTTTCTTGTCAGCACATCAATGAACAATGTCTTAGCGTCTGCCTAGCCCTAGCCCACAGAGAGGAAGACTTACCACAGCCAGCAGTCTCATCAGTAACTTTAGTTAGGACACGTCCGGTCTGGATATCCGAGAAGGCCCAGTACTACAACACAACGGGTTTCAATACATTACAGAGGCAGAAACAAAGCTTTAGAAAAGTTATGTTTAGATTTGCATTTTAAACACTAGCTTTTACTGCACTTTTAAGCTTTTATTTTAATGGAAACTGCAGTAGTGCTTTCATTTTGAAGGAAAACGTGCATCTCACTACAAATATAGTCAAATGCTATAATCATATGCCACAAAAATAAAGCATAAACTGGTGGCTGTTGCGTTAAACTCATAGCATGCGCAATCAAAGAGGTCACAGCATTCATTTACTGTGAATGAAGCCGCTCTGAGCTACGGAAAACAGATCACACAGGGGAGGAAAAACAAGACATCATAGCGTGTGTGTTACCTGGTCCTCAGATGAGCTCAGCAAGTAGTCTCCAGTAGCGTGGAGAGAAAGGCCAGTAACACTGGCCTCGTGGGCTCTGATCACCTGAACGCAGTTACCCCCGCTGACCGACCACACGCGGATAGTGCTGTCTGGAGATGCTGAGAACACCACAGACTGACAAAGAACATGGAAAGAGACACGTGAGGACTGAAGACACACGAGAAATGAGTTCATGAATGAAGAGCAGGAGCGCTGGCCTACCTGAGCAGGATGGTAGATGACAGACGAGACCTTTTTGGTGTGCCCTTTGAGGGTGGCAACAATCTGCTCCTCCCGACGGTCAAACACCACCACGTTCTTATCCGCACCACCTGTGGAGAGCATGTCAAAAAAACTAGCGTTGTGGCAGCGTACATAAGTCTGTTTTTAGAAGCAAACATGCAGTAACGAGGGATATTAAGTTATGTATCTCTGACCACAAAAGCTCACGGGACACACGTGTTTGAAATTATGCGAATCTGCAGACTTGTTAAAATCGTGTTTGTGTAATCGTGGTGTTGTTGTAAGGGTACCGGTGAGGACTTTGTTGGTGTCTGTTGGGCAGAGATCCAGAGAGAGGATGCCTGGTATACTGGCACTGTGAAGACCCTTTTAAGCAGGAGGGGAAAAAAAAAAAGAAGTTAATTTTCCTGGGACAGAAGAAGCTGTATGCTCTCTACGTAGGATGCTGCCTTAACAAGAGGATATTGTAATATGTATAAAAATGCACAACAAAGAAACATTGAATGTAAAATGTACCCATTTACACTGGTTTAATGGTTAAAGTAAGAATTTTGATTATTACCATCAATGAGTTTAATGGGAATTTTAATTTAATTTAAAAAAGTTTGCTGAATGGTTAAAAGAAAAATGTGGCACCACTTTCTATTAAGTCCATATTTATAATATGAATAAATTATAATTATATATTTGTGATTATAACTTTCAGGAGTATGATTATTTACAACACAATGAACACACACTTGCAAAATATCCTATATTCAGTATGTTTGTTGAGGAACTATCAAAAAAAGTGTTAGCATACATTTAGCAGACACCACTTTTTTACTTTTCTTAAACTGGTGGTATTACACTTTTAATGTATTATGTACTCTTAAGACATTTTAAATATGAAGAATATAATTCATTGTAACATAAGTGGATGAATCGTGTTCATTGTGCATTAAAAATAATTAGTCTTAAAAGTTGTAACCACAAATAAGTAAATATATTTTAACAGTAAAATAGTTGAGTACTCATGAGATGATACAGCATTACAAAAGTTATTGATAATGCATTATAATGTCGTAAGAATACCCTCAATGTATGTAGAAAGTGTTGCCTATATTATGCTATACATAATTGTTTGCTCTCAGGGGTTTGTCGACATATGAAATATTTCTGTAGGTGTATGCAGTTGCACAACTAGTAAAGGCAACACAATAGCAAGCGCAATAGGAAAAATAGTTAGAAGAGAATGTATGAATGTATTAAAATGCTGAACAGATTATAGCCTAGAAAGTCTGCAATGAGTACTCCGCTTATCACTAAAATTCTCAGGTTTAAGAGATTAAGGATAATTGATCAATAGATGGTTAATTTAATGGATGATTGATCGTGAGAATTTATATAAATTAGCATCCTTTGAGTGAATAATGGAAAACGACAGTACTTACAGCATGCGATGCCACTTGGCGATACTTGCCGAGATCTTCTGCTCGGACCAGCTCCTCCGGCACGGTCTTTCCTCTCTGAAAAACAAAGCCACATAAAAGGCTAAGTATATTCATGACGGTACGCAATGCCCCACGGTGACGGAAATTTAAGCACAATGCAACACAAATGCAAAATTAAATTCTCACCTTCTTTCTCTCGGTGGTTAAGACAGTGGCCTTGTCTTGGAGCTGGAAAAAAAATAAAAATAAAAATTTAGTTTGCTTTGAAAATGTGATCTCACATGCAATGAAATCGCCGCCGAACATTCAACCATGTGGTTTTTGAATTTCAACACACCTTCTGTATGATCTCTGGAGTCATTCCCACCTGCTCACTGATCTCCATGGCCTCACCAGCACCCTAAAATTAGCAAAGGAATCAGAGCGATTGGCAATTTTTGAACAGTGTTACCTGGAGATGCGCACCGTTTCTGTTCAGAAATGTAATTGGCTGCTACATCATGGAATCAAAGTGCGCTTTTGCTTTCAAAAATAATTTTTCGAATGAATGCATAAGTTACTGACCACAGCTGCAGGCTGAGAAGCAGGAGCGGCTTGTGGAGCGATCAATCCAGCCTGGGGTTTGAGTGTAGCCAAAGCTGCAAGCGGGATAATAACCATCGTTAAAGGCGCCGGTTCCATCAGCACATCCAGAAAGCACGACTATGCCGCTCTTACCCTCTCTGGCGGCAGTGACCTCTTTCGTGAGACGAGCAATGACTCTGCAGGCCGCATCGTGCTGGTAGAGAGCGTGAGACAGCTCCTGTCGGGTGGTCTGCAGCTGCTGCCTCAGAGTAAAACTGTGCAGCATCACGGCATCCTGAAGGACAGACAAACTCAATAACAGGAGAAAGACATCGCACGCTTCTTTTGTATAGAGTCAGCCAAAGAACTCACCCACTCATCCTGCAGAGACTTGAGGATCGCAGGGATACTAGTGGCAGAGGGAGCCTTCGGTCGAATGGGATGAGACACTAAAAGCAAGGAAATTAATGCATTTTGAAGCGGTCACAGTGCATTTGAACTTCCTATGAAAAGAGCGCTGTACCTTTGATATCAATAAGCTGCTCCTCAGACAGCGGCTGTCCGTTGATGGGGTCAGCTCCATTCTCCGCGATGTATTTCTCGATCAGACGTCTCTCAAACACTTGATTGGAAACAGGGAGACACAGGGTGCTCCGAACCTCGTTTGAAACTGAGGGGAATCAAACAAATTTTATTTCCCCTTCAGCACAAAATACCTCATTATAAGTACACCGCAAATATCGAACGGTTCTTACAATGCACTATTCTCTAATTAGCATGCAATAATTAGCGTAGATATCACAGAACTTGACATTCACGTTTCTTTTCCTTTATGGGTATGGTTTGCTTGTCGAACAACAAAGTTAATAAGAGCCTGCTTCAGCTAAAGACACGGGCGCCGCGTTAATTCACTTCTAGTTTAACGAAATGAAGCAAGGCCATCAAAAAAGAATGGTAATTAAAGCGTGGCTTAACATACGTAAAGTTTATGCTAACGTAGCACAACAATGGCTAACGCTGCACACCGCTAATCACATGCTAACAGAAACAAACTCACTTACTAGCACAAACCAAAGACATCTCGCTCAAACAGACGCGCTCCCGCTTTTCACGCACAGATGGAATAAAATAAATTCATAAGCTTTAAGTCGACGCAGAGATGATGATTTTTGTGAGAAAAAAAAATCAATGTAGGTGCTGCATGTCCTAAGTCAGAACACGTTGATGTGCCGTGCCGCTCAAACAGCGGTGCATGCCGGGATACTGACTCCTCCAAAAAGAGCGGAAGAAGCCGTCGGTCTTCCTCTAGGGGCGTAAGGCTTTGCAGGTTGAAAGCGGAATCTCTAAAAGATATTAACCTCACTTGGTATTTTTACTTTAATAATCATAAATAGCCTGTTTTTTTTTCAACTTGACAAAGCACTGACAAGTGTAACAGGCGGTACGTGACCATAATTAAGCCTTTTTACTGTAAATGCTGGTCTAATCATTATTTTGTTGTTGGAAAACAATAACCACATTTCTTACACGGGGTCTACAACAGGTTTAAAAGTGGTTAAATATTTTGCAGGGTTTGTTTTAATTGATTTTAAGTTAACATTTCCCCCATGCGCTGTCTGTGCACCGCCCCGTACGAATCAGTTCGAGTGAATCAACTGTTCGACTCCTAATGATTCACTCTGGATCGCTAATTGAAATGATTCGGGTCTTTTTGCTAAATGATTTTAATAATTAAAAACTACTTCAAAATCCAGTTGATACTCCTTATTAACTACTCATACTCCTAAATTACTACTTATTAAATCTGCCACAGTATATAAGACCTTGTGCCCAGATCTGAAATAGATACTGAGGGCATTGAAACCTCACTTTTTATATCTATTCATTATATTTTATTTTATTTTTTTGCTCCTTAAACTAATAATTACAGTTTACAGGTAAATTTAGATTTAAAATGAATGTGAATAAAACCAAGCAATTTTAACGTTCTAATCATATATTTTTCTTTAAATGTGAATGTACTCTATACAGTAATTACAACTTTTCAATGTTATTTTAATTTTGTGCTTTTGGAAACGAATCCTTGCAATCCTTAAATAAGGCCTTTTATTTTGCATTATGATAACAAAAACAAACAACAACAACAATAATGACAATCATAAAAGTCAAAAGAAAAAATTTATTGATGTTATAGACAAGAAATATTGCGGTTTGTAATTCTGGCATCCATAGCAGTGAGTAAACTAATTCTCTAATCCCAGTCGATTACTATAACGGCTGTTTTAGATCGAAGAGGCCAGTTCCTCCTTTCACAACTTTTCCTACAACCAAGCAAGCCGAGGGCGAACGGAGTTTGTCATAAGAACCTAAAAAAACAGAAGCAAGAATTTAGACAACGGCTTAGCTAATCATTATCAACAATATGCATTATTCAAACTGGGTAAGAGTATTTAATGTATTGTACCTAGCATCGTTGCTTGCTTTAAAAACTTGTAACTGGTCTCAAAGGTCATCTGTTGAAGCGGGGAACTGTTTGATTGAATGCCAAATCTGTTGAGAGGCTTGAACTCCCCCTCAAAACACATGTAGTCAGCCACCAGAGAGAGATGGCGTGGGTCCACCTCAATACCTGTGAACAAAGGAACCAGTCAGATCTCCAATAAAACACAAGAGAGCTAGATGTGCCAAACAATCCTGTTTTGCTTCATTACCATAGACAGCAAACACATCTTTAATCTCCTTCTCAATGACTCTGATGGCCACCTCAATACCGTATGTGTTGGCCATAGCGTGAACCTCATTGGAGTATAACCGGTTCAACTCCAGGATCTATTACAACAAAGCAGATTGTATCACATGCCATACACGTACACTAGTTCTAATACAAGTACCACATATTCATGGAGAAATGTTGGACTGTATTGGACTCACATCAGCATGTTTGAACATCTCATGAATGTTGATGCCCTCCGTGTTGAGCACCATCTCTTTTTTGCCCTCCTTTGTGGTGACTTCATTTAACAAGCAGCGTGTGATGCCCTTGGTCTCCATGATGACAGCATTCTGAGCCTGCTTCACCACCACTGATGTGAGGTCAAAGTGCACTTTAGTGAGGGGTAGGACCATGGTTAGCTGTCAAACAAAAGCAGCAACGCATTATGAATATGAAAACACTCATTTGCTCTAAACGCTGATACTACATATGTACACTGGTTTTACCAATAGATTTTTTTCCTTTTACATTTTACACACATATACAAGCACACTCACTACCAAAAAAGTTTGGGGCTGGTAAAATATCTATCTATGGATTTTCCATCATTGCAGTGTTACATAACGCTTTAGGAATCATTCAATTTGTGCTCAGATAATTACTATCAACAATGTAAACAGCTATGCTGCTTCATGTCTTTATGGATAATAATGTTTTCATTTTATAAAATGTGCCATTGTTAAAATAATTTCTTAAAAAAATATTGTACTGATACCAAACCATAGAATTATGCTAAAAACTTATTTGTAATATTTACATAGTTACTAGTCAAATATGGTCAGATTAAGGCATTTGACCAATATATTAGTTTCTTTTCAACCATTTTTAATGGTATTGTAACACTTCATGGTATCAGAAATCAGTATACAAGAATTGTTTCACTGCATCCCTCAAGAGTACAAAATGTGTAAATGATGACAATGATACCAATTTAAGATCGACTGGGGCCTGTTCCATAAAACAAGTTTACCAAATAAGCCAGGCTTATTTCAATCAATCAATCAATCAATCATTTTTATTTATATAGTGCTTTTAACAACACTGGTTGCATCAAAGCACTAAACAGTATAAAGCTGAAGAATACAATGACAGGGATGTATAATGACGAGAGTGAACAATTTGTTATTAAATGCAGAGACGGTCTCTGGAATCAATTCGACGATAATCACTAAAAGTTAAGTGTCCCCAACAAAGCAAGCCAGAGGCGACAGCGGCAAGGATCTCAATTAGTCTGACTTATTATCAGTTGATTTTGTTCAAAATAAGTCAGACTAACTGAAATAAACCTGGCTTATTTGGTAAACTTGTTTTATGGAACAGGCCCCTGATTTGTACACACCTCACACCACAGCCCATGTTTGGTGTCATATTTGTAGTCCTCAAAGGTGGGGCTCAATTGAAGCACTGCGCTGATCCTATTGGAGTCCAGTGAAGCTCCCTTTATCTGTACAGATTTGTTAAGACTCTGTGCTTCGTCTGCTAATTGACTTTCACCAGAATTTTCCTCTGTATTTTCCTGAGTATCTTCCTCATCCTCTTTCTCAGCCACATCCTCCACCTCATCATCAATGGCCGCCTCTCCCTCCTCGCTCTCATAGTCTACCTGAAAGATCAGATCATGTCAAATCATCATGTTGTGAATGTTTTTGTGTAAATGAGCAGTTGTAGTTTTGACTATTTTCTCACTATATGAGGACATAAACATTAACTTCACATTTTAATCAATCAATCATTATTTATGAAGTGCTTGCAGCAAAACAGATTGTATCAAAGCACTGACCAGACAATAAAAAACATTCTCATATATAAACACAAAAAACTCCAATGTCTTAACTTCAACATACCAAAAAAACCCACTTGAAATTATGACAAATGTATTACTATTGTAAGAGCCATTTTATGGGCTTGTTTTGGATTGTGTGCATGTGTGTCCAGTAGGGTCACTCTTGGTGGGTTGGGCACAGTATATAGGTGGGAACCTTCCCTCAGGTGACAGGTGTTGCTGGAGGGAAGGTGCACACAGTTTTTTGACCGCTACGCTAAAGTGTTTGTACCACTATACAAGTTGTAAGGTGATGGACAGGTGGATTTATTGACTGTTTGTTTGGATTCTTGCCATATGGAAATGAAGACCAGTAATGGGTAAAATAAATCTACAACCATGAGCATTTTAATATCTTGTGTGGACATTCGAGTTAATATAAATGTAAGTGTGCGCGTCCATTTACAAGCACCGACCAGCATCCCTCAGCAGCTTAAAGTAGTGGACTTAGCTGCTTACATTTAGTCAAAAAACTGTTATCGTCTTGAAAGGAGCGGTCTTAAGTTTATGTAACGTTCATCATTTGCTGAAAAGAATCAAGTGGATTATTGGAAGAGCTGCATCGACTCTGTTTCCAATCATGACGTCTTAGCGTTCGCAGCCGAGGATTATACGACGCTTTTTCTTTTGGGTTTGGATCGTTATCAGCGCAACAAAAGACATTGGAGCTGTTCTACAAACATCAGCGGAGTAACCTGTTCAAACTTTGGCGCCCAACGTGAAGAGGTATGTTTGTAGCGCTACTTATTGAATGGCCATTTAATTTTTGTGTGCACACAATATGGGACATAAATCCAATGCATTGGTTGTCAAAAGAAATTAACTGACTTTGCGAACTGGGCTCATTATCGTTTGAGCGTGTGTTTGACTTTGTGAATTATGGAGGCATCTGAAAGTGAACACAGGCCAATCGAAACGCAGCAGTTGAGTGTTTTAAATGACGTTGATGTTCAAATGGACAAAGAAAAACGTGTTGTGAAATTAACTCATAAAGCATTTGTTGCAAAGGTTGAAAGGTTGCAGAGTGATAGAAAATCTGTGCTAATTAAAGCTACTAATTTAAGAAAAATATGCAAGGTCTTATGCAACAAAGAAATGTAAAAGATGTACAAAGTGCCTTTGATGATCTTTTAAATTTGTGTGATGAAGCAAAAGATATTCATGATTCATTGATGGGTCTGTTACCTGAAAGTGAAAAGGAAAAACATGATATATGGTTTAAAGCGAAAATGATCGGAAATAATGATTTTTTTTTCTGAAGTTAAAATGTGGGTATCAGGTACTGAAAATGAAGTTAGGCCTATTTTAAATAAGGTCATACAGGACAAGTTTGATGGGGTTGGTCCACATGACAGTATTTCAAATGTTGGTACTAGATGTTCAAGTAAAGTAAGTGCATGCAGCAGTGTTTCTTCTGCCAGAGTTATAGCTGAGGCAGATATAAGCTGCGCTGCTTGCTCGTATGGCAGCATTAAAGGAAAAACATGCTTTGGAGGAGCAAGAGCAGATGATAAAGAGGAAAAGGGAGCAACTCGAGTTGGATGCAATGCTAGCAGAATCTACTGCTAAACTTGCAGTATTACAGGCCTCTGAAAGTCGCAGTGTTTCGAAGGCCTCCTATAGTACACATTCTAAGTTGGAAAGGGAAAAGACATCCTCAATTACCGTGAATCCAATGGCAGAGGAGTTCAAATCAGCTATCTGTAGTAGAATGGAAAAGCAAGCATCAGCAGTGGATCTTCGTTTGGCATCTTCTGTACCTTATCAGGACATTCGTCAACAGTCTTGGCAGGAATGTGCTGATTTAGAAGGACGGAATTCCCAGCATATACTAGGAAAGACATCAGTTCAACCTCATGGACCTCTTGCATCCAATAGGATTTCTCAGCATGCATCAGTTCAACCTCATGGACTTCTTGCATCCGGTAGGATTTCTCAGCCTACATCAGTTCAACCTTATGTACCTCCTGCATCTGAAAGGATTTCTCAGCCTACATCAGTTCAGTCTCATGAACATCATGCATCTTATGTAAGTTGTCAGCCACAAACCAGGAGTCAGTGTGGTGACATTGTTGCTATAATGCAAAGACAAAATGAAATAACAGCAGCTCTTGTCCAACAGCAACGTTGCTCAACCTTACCAGCAAGAGATATTCCCTTGTTTGATGGAGATCCTCTTCAGTATGTTTCATTTATTAAGGCGTTTGAAAAGAGAGTGGAGGAGAAGGCAAGTCATAGTGATTGCTTATATTATCTGGAACAGTTTACTAGGGGACAGCCTAGGGAGCTGGTCCGTAGTTGTCTTCACATGACCAATGATTTGGGTTATGCAAAGGCAAAAGAGTTATTGCAGGAACATTTTGGTAATGTGTATAAGATTGCCACTGCTTATTTGGATAGAGCCTTGTCTTGGCCCTCAATAAAGGGGGAGGATGTTAATGCTTTGCAGTCATATGCCCTCTTTCTGCGTGGTTGTTGCAATGTCACTGAAGAATTGCAGTACCTTCAGGAGTTGGATATGCCAAGCAATATGAGAGCCATTATAGCTAAATTTCCATTCAAGCTCCGAGAACGGTGGAGATCTGTTGCACATAACATTTTGGAAACTACTCAGTGCAGAGCATTGTTCAAAGATCTTGTTCAATTTATTGAAAGACAGGTTGGCATCCTAATGGATCCTTTGTTTGGTGATATTAGAGATTTGCCAACTAGTATGAGGCCTGTTAATCAGCCAAAATTACATTCAGAGGGTAGAATTAAAGGAAACATCTTTTGCCACTACTGTTGCACCTGTAGAATTTGGGGAAATTACTAAGAATATAAGAACAGAATTGCAATCAAGTAATTCTAAAGTAATTCCATTATGTGTGTGGTGTGCTAAGTATCATACATTGGAAAACTGTCTACAATTTAAAAGCAAGAAGCACAGAGAAAAGATGGAGTTTCTAAAAGAGAAAGAGCTTTGCTTTGGTTGCTTAAGTATCGGGCACATGAGTCGTAACTGTGGTAGCGGCTGACTTGTAGGATATGTAGTCGGCAACATCCTACTGTGCTCCATGTAGACAGAAACATGGCCAACTTGGACATAGCCTCCAAGGAGTTAGAGGCATGTAGGTTTCTGGGATCTACTGAAACATGTGGTCATACAGGGGCTGGAAAGGATCGCTGTTTTCTTTCTATTTTACCAGTGCAAGTTAAGACTGGCAAAGGAAATCAGATAGTCCAAACTTATGCATTCTTGGATCCTGGCAGTTCGGCGACCTTTTGCACTGAAAGCCTTATGAAGCGGCTTAATATTTCTGGTAGAAAAACTCAGTTTCTGTTACAAACTATGGGACAGGAAAAGGTTGTACCTGCATATGTATTATCAGATTTGGAAGTATCTGCTATTGATGGTAGTATCTTCTATCAGCTTCCACAAACACTTACACAGAAACAAATGCCTGTAAGTTCTGACAATATCGTGTCTGAAGGAGATTTGTCCAAGTGGCCTTACCTGGAAAAGGTTAAAGTTCCCCATATAAAGGCTAATGTTGAGTTGTTGATTGGGAGCAATGTGCCTAGGATGTTGGAGCCTTGGGAAGTTATAAATAGCCGTGGGGATGGTCCTTATGCCATAAGAACGGCGTTAGGTTGGGTCATCAATGGTCCTTTAAATGCAGGCAGCTTTGAAGGTGAAGATTGTTCTGCAGTGGTAAACAGGATTTCTGTGTGTAGACTGGAGGAGATGCTGCGTAAACAATATAATCATGACTTCAATGAGAGGGCTGTGGAAGAACAAGGCTTGTCAAGAGAGGATATCAGATTCTTGGAGATTGCAGAAAGTTCGGTCAAGCTTGAGGGCAGTCAGTATACTTTGAAGCTGCCATTTAAAAGGGAAAATGTGTATTTTCCTAATAACTTTCCTTTGGCAAAGCAACGGATTCTTGGGTTGAAGAGGAGATTTCAGAGAGATTTTCAGTTTTATCAGGAGTATGTAGTATTCGTCAAAGAGATGATTGATAAAGGACATGCAGAACAAGTGCCTACTCAGCAGCTGAAAGGAGAAAGTGGTAAGGTATGGTACATTCCTCACCATGGTGTACGTCATCCCAGGAAAGGGAACCTGCGGGTGGTTTTTGATTGTGGTGCGGCATTCAAAGGAACATCATTAAATCAAGTCCTTCTTCAAGGTCCCAATCTTACAAGCACATTACTTGGTGTACTCCTGAGATTTAGACAGGAGTCAGTGGCTGTCATGGGAGACATTCAGGCAATGTTTCATCAGGTTAAGGTGGCAGAAGTGGACAGGGATTTCCTCCGTTTTTTGTGGTGGCAGAACGGAGATTTTACAAAGGAAGTGTCAGTGTTTCGCATGACTGTCCATCTTTTTGGAGCTGTCTCCTCTCCAAGTTGTGCTGGGTTTGCGTTGAGAAAAACAGCAGATGATCATCAATGGGATTTCCGTAAAGAGGTTGTTCAAACTCTCAAAGAGAATTTTTATGTGGATGATTGCCTTAAGAGTGTGGCATCGGAAGAAGCAGCAGTTTCCTTAATTCAAGACCTTTCTAATCTCTGTCAGCAAGGAGGTTTTACTCTGACAAAATGGATCAGCAACAGGCGCACTGTCCTGCAAATCCTTCCCGAGGAGTGTCGAGCCAAAGAGTGGAAGGAGCTAGATCTGGACAAGGACAGCCTGCCTGTTGAGCGAGTTCTTGGGTTATTGTGGTGCGCGGAAACTGATTCATTTAAGTTTAAAATGGAGATTCAGGAGAAGTCCTGCACAAGACGTGGCATGTTGTCAGTGGCCAGTTCAGTATACGATCCACTTGGGTTTTTGGCACCAGTTGTGCTACCTGCTAAGATCATGCTACAGGAACTATGCCGGAGGAACTTTGGATGGGATGAGGCAGTGCCCGTTGAAATCTTGTGCAGTTGGACACGGTGGTTGAAGGAACTGAATGCACTTTCTGAATTCAGGGTGGAGAGATGTGTTAAGCCCATGATTTGTGGATCTGATATACATGTGCAGCTTCATAATTTTTCAGATGCAAGCGAACAAGGATATGGAACAGTCACTTACCTTAGAATTCAGAATAGTAATGGTGACATTCATGTTTCCTTCCTCATGGGTAAGGCCCGAGTAACACCTTTAAAGGCCATCACTGTTCCCCGTTTGGAGCTAACTGCAGCTGTTCTCGCTGTCCGTGTTGATCTGATGCTAAAGAAAGAGCTGAGGCTCCAGCTGCAAGAATCAGTTTTCTGGACAGACAGCACATCTGTGCTAAAGTATATCATGAATGAGGACAAGCGATTTCATACTTTTGTTGCCAACAGAGTTTCTATCATCAGGGAAGCCACAAAGACATCACAGTGGCGATATGTTGGTACAAAGGAGAATCCAGCTGATGATGCATCCAGAGGACTGTGGGCTGGAGATTTTATCAAGAACAACCGATGGATAGAGGGACCTAAGTTTTTGTATAAATCAGAAGAAGATTGGCCTGTAAATATGGTGAATACTTCAGTAGAGGTTGATGACCTTGAGGTCAAGAAGGAAGCTTATGTGAATGTGGTGAATACTCAAGGCTCTTTGCAGAGTATAAATAGGTTGATGTCTTACTTTTCAGACTGGAGGAGACTACGAGTATCAGTTGCCTGGTTGCTTAAGTTGAAGAGGATGTTGTTGGGAAGGATTCGTAAGAAAAAGGAGTTAGATATTTCTGATGTTAACAAGCAGAATACTTGGTTGCAAGGGAATCAAATAACTACAACAGGACAAACCTTGTGTGCAGAGGATCTTATGGAAGCCGAAATGGCTATAATTTGCTATTGTCAACAGCAAAGATTCCCTGAGGAGATCGCTGCTTTGTCTTCTGTAAAAAATACAGTGAGCAAACAGAGTGCCATCTATAAATTGGATCCATGGTTGGATAATGGGCTTCTGAGAGTTGGAGGTCGGCTAACACGGGGTTCGTTACCAGAAGACATAAAACATCCATTAATCCTCACTAAAGATCAGCATGTGGCTACCCTCATATTGAAAGATTTACATCAACAGCTTGGTCATAGTGGGCGTAATCACATTTTGTCTGCATTAAGAAGAAGATATTGGGTTACTGGTGCCACCTCAGCTGTTAGGAGGATCGTAGCAGAATGTTGTTTCTGTAAAAAATATAATGGGAGGATGATGGGGCAGAAGATGGCTGATCTGCCTAAGGAGAGAATACTGCCAGACAATCCGCCGTTTACCAACACGGGCGTTGATTATTTTGGACCAGTAGAGGTGAAGAGAGGAAGAGGCATAGTGAAACGCTATGGTGTCATCTTTACCTGTCTGGCTAGTAGAGCTGTTCACCTTGAAATGGCCAATTCTCTTGACACAGATGCTTGTATTAATGCTCTGCGCCGTTTTATCAGTAGAAGAGGGCAAGTGGAGCATCTTCTTTCAGATAATGGCACAAATTTTATAGGAGCAGAGAGGGAACTTGGGAGGCACTTTCTTCATTAAATCAGGATAGGATTCAAGGAGCCTTGTGTAAGAAAGGCATTAAGTGGAGTTTCAATCCTCCAGCTGGATCTCATTATGGTGGGGTATGGGAACGGGTCATCCGCATGTTGAGGAAGATCCTCACTGCAGTTCTCCAACAGCAGACGCTTGATGATGACAGTTTGCATACCGTTTTGTGTGAAGCGGAGGCGATCTTGAATGATCGACCAATCACCAGATTGTCTGACGATCCAATGGATCTTGAAGCTCTTACTCCCAATCATATTTTGTTGCTTAAGGGAAAACGTCCCTATCTCCTGGGTTGTTTGATGTTCATGATTTGTATATAAAAGAAGGTGGAAACAGGTTCAGTATATTTCAGACCTTTTTTGGAAGAGATGGGTGAGGGAATATCTACCTTTGTTGCAGGAGAGGCAGAAATGGAATAAGGTTAAAAATAGCCTGAAGTCTGGGGATATTGTGGCTATTATGGATCCAACGGCACCGCGAGGATCCTGGCCACTTGGAAGAGTTGTGGAAACATTCCCTGACAAGAATGGGTTGGTGCGCTCTGTTTGTTTACAAACTAAGACAAGTGTGGTTCATAGGCCTGTAGCAAAACTTTGCTTTTTACACGAGTCTATGGTTTAAGAGGTGTTATTATGAGTTTTATGTATACATTGTACTCACTATTTGTATTTGTGTATGGCTCTTTGTTATGTGTGTGGAATTGGTATGTTGATCCATCCCAATTAGGGGCTGGTATGTAAGAGCCATTTTATGGGCTTGTTTTGGATTGTGTGCATGTGTGTCCAGTAGGGGTCACTCTTGGTGGGTTGGGCACAGTATATAGGTGGGAACCTTCCCTCAGGTGACAGGTGTTGCTGGAGGGAAGGTGCACACAGTTTTTTGACCGCTACGCTAAAGTGTTTGTACCACTATACAAGTTGTAAGGTGATGGACAGGTGGATTTATTGACTGTTTGTTTGGATTCTTGCCATATGGAAATGAAGACCAGTAATGGGTAAAATAAATCTACAACCATGAGCATTTTAATATCTTGTGTGGACATTCGAGTTAATATAAATGTAAGTGTGCGCGTCCATTTACAAGCACCGACCAGCATCCCTCAGCAGCTTAAAGTAGTGGACTTAGCTGCTTACAACTATTAATATTAAAACTTCATTTAGGACTACAACAAATGTTTTCACCCGTTTAAAATTTTGACCCTAAAATGAAGTTTATTTGTATACACTGTCCACTCAGAAGAATTCTGCACTGCAAGACCATGATTATATTTAGAGATACGGTGAATTTTGATACCTCCTCTTCTTGTTTTTCTTTTCTCTTGGAATCGGAGGCATCAGCATCCCCTTCATTCGCCTCATCATCCACAATCCTGTGGTTTTCTGTACCTTCATCGCCATCATCCTGTGGAGGAGTCAGCATATTGAGGTCGTAAGATGTTTATGGCATGTCTATAGCACACTTGTGGCTTGTTGCGACTATCTACCTCTTTGTCTGCAATGTCATCGCCATCTTGACTACTGTTATTTGCTGTGACTTTGCACGTCCACCACATTGGCTGCAGCCATTTTAGCATTCAGCTTCTTAATGGCCTCCGGCAGCAAGCGGAAGAATCTGTAATGTAACAAGTCTATGAGATGATATTGAAATCCTTTGCAGTTAAATAGCTGCCTAAATGCTTTTAAGCGTACCTCTGCTCCATGAAATGAAGAATCTCATCAGGGGTGAGTAGCTTGTCTTGCTGGTATCGCTCTGGGGGCAGGAAGTGGAATGTGATATTGAAAACTCGTGACTTCTGGATCCTTTTCTCTGGCATGCGAAAAGTTTCTATCACATCCACTTTGTGAAGCACCTGTGCTCAGAAAGATCAAGAGCACATGGAAATTTAAACATTTAACAGTAGTTGACCTGACTGACCTTCTTCATTCCTTTCAGAACCTGTATGATGTCCCTTTTACTTTAAAACTAAAAGATGTTTTGGAATATATGCACTTTTACAGGAGTGAATGGGAAATATTTAAAAATGAGATTTCTGTCCCTCCACTGAAACTATACCAAACCTTCAAAGGATGTAAAAAGTTCCATAAAGACAAGTTTTCAAGTTTTGGTTGCATGGACTTGGAATAGAGACCAAAAATCTCACAGGTTAAATACTATTCTTATTTGTGTTTGGAAAAAAAACGTTTGAATTTGAGTAAATAATGGCAAAACAATGCATGAAAAATCTTTAGGTGAACTAGTCATATTTGACAGTTGCCATATCTGAAACGCATGACCATGAAAAAACTGAGATGGAGTGGAAACATATTTTACTGAATCACAGCATACTGACAAGTAAACACTGAAGCAAAAACAATAAAATAATTAAACGCTGGATCAAGTTGTGCTCACCTCTGACAAACACACACGTGTTATCTTCTTCCTCAAAGTCTTAACACGTTTCAAGGCTTTCTTGGTCATCAGAACAGGAATGCTCATCATAGGGGTTTTGATGTTAGAGCTTGCAATCATGAGTATTTCTCTTAATCTACAGAGAATGATTTCACATTGAAATGGTTTGGGGTTTTTTAATAGGTGAATCACAGTAACACAAAAACAGTAATACTTCAAGTCTGCATGCAATTAGTTTACACCAACATTTAACCTTTTTCATAGGAAAAGAGAGCCCTAAACAGTTCTTGATCTGGTATGCATATGCATAACTATTAAATCTGACCTTGGTATACCCAGGGTAACGTTCATCTCTCCTCTGCCAGCAAAGTGGAAGGTGTTGAGGGTCATTTGTGTGGATGGTTCGCCAATGCTCTGAGCTGCTAGGAGACCCACGGCCTCCCCGGGGTCACACAGAGAGCGCTGCCACTTCAGCAGTAGGAGATGCCTCAATCTGTGAGAGGGGGAAAACACTTCTTTACTGTAGTGCTTCTCAACCAGCAATCCAAGAAGGACACAAAACCGATTACAATTATTAATCTAGTTATTGTAATTCACCTCCTTTGATGTGAATTATGATTCAGTAAATCACGAATAGCTGAAAAATCATGTCAATTAATTTGTTCAAAGAACTTTCAGCTCATACAATTTCTGGAATTCTGAAACCCATTTTAAATCATTTTGGTTACTTAAAACGCTCTCAGTGTCTGCAATGGAAAAAATATTTTTTAAACATACATGCCATGATAGCCTTAGTAGTCTTCATTAAATACTATTGTGAACAATGGAAAACTACTTTACAAATAGCCATTTAATTAAGATATACTAATGTTTGACGCTGAATAGTTAACGTAGAGGTCTTACCTATCTGTGTCAATGATTTCAGAGGAGATCGGAAATTCCTGCTTGACGCACATCTGATCCAGGTAGGACTCAACAATGGATTCAAACGTCTCAGACACTGAACCGAAGCAGATGTCTGGCCGGTAAAGAGCCAGACACGGGTCTGGACAATGAGACGTCTTCTTTAAATACTTCTTTCGGCCAGAGGCGTCCAGAGCTCTCCAGTTCTCCAAAAGCTAAACACATAAAAACTCACCATCATGTAGGTAACGTAGGCACAAGTGCAAGGCAGGCTAACTAGGGTTTGGTATAGCTTGAATTCCAAAGATTTCAATTCCACTTATTGATTTTGATTCCTAGTTTAAATTCCAATAATATTAAAAAAAACCAATATCAAACATTTAGATGCCAAACATTCTGTCTTTTTTAATCTCTTTTAGTTTAAAAGCACTGCATGCTTTATTATATATTTATAATCTATATAGATTAATTACAATTATGAAATATTCAAGACCAGTGTCTGATTAAAGTAATGACAGTAAGTGCTAAAGTGACAAGATTTGGGAATTGAAATCTTTCTAAACAAGTACTTCACAGGTTGCTCTTGTCAGACATTTGTAGGCTAAAACCCATCAACAAATGCCTCAGTACCTGTAGAGAAGAGGGATCTCTCCCATTGGCCAGTGTCTTGTTTTCTACTTGAGACTTCAGCTTGCTCTGTTTCTTCTGTGAGTAGAGCAGGAAGGCACCATCCCTGAGTGAAACATGCTCATGTTTGGCTTTCCATTTCTTGAGAGCCTTAAAGTGACTAAGTGCTGCCCCTGCATCCATTTTAGCCAGAACTTCATCCAGACACTTTGACTTTCTGATAACCTACAAAACATTGTATAAAATGTTAAAGGTGCAGATATTAGCATGCATCAATGCAATGGTAAACAGACATGTCTATTTAGTCTTATTACAATATCATTAATAATGGCTTGGAATATTAGTCTGTTTCAGATTTCCATTATCTTGCATTCATAAAAATCAATTCATAATAAACCCCGTGCATAGCTGACATTCTCTTAAAGTACTTATTGTGCGACTTCTATTTTTCTATTTCTTTAGTGTGGTATGTAGATGTTTGTGCATGTATAAGTTAATTCTCCCACAAAAAAAGAGAAGTATGAACCAGACCGGGCTAAAACACCTCACCCCACATGTTTACAATGTCATGTTTGCATAATGCAGCCCAAATGGTCACGTAAAGAAGGAAGGCATGGTTACAGTAACACAGCAGCCATGTTGGGAGACGCTATGTGAGAAAGCAAAAATCCCTTTCAATGGTTTTCCAAAAATGCAGATAGGAATCATTGGGACTGTACAGAACAGCACATCCCAGATGTTTTCATTTGTGCAACACCATTTTATTGACGACAATTTTTTTAACTTAGGAGAGTACAAAAGGGTTGTGTGCAAAGGCTATGTCTAAAAAAAGGCTGGTCAATTCCGATTTGGCTCTGACAATCTAGTGCTTCTGAATCAGCGACTGTAAATATGTGTTGTTATTAAATATTTGCTATTGACTGTTCAAATGTGGAGTTTTGCATCCTGTGCGTGTGCATCTGAGCGAGCAAGAGACAGTGTCACATCACAGCCCTAAGGCATGGTTACCTCGTAGTTGTCTTTGATGAAGGGGAACTGCTGCGGCTGCAGGAACTGGGTCTTGGGGATGTCTAGCCCATCCTCTCCATAAAGAAATTGGACCACACTTCCATCACTGTCTCGGACAGTCAAATCATACTGGACCACCAGACCTTCTAGATGCTTGATCACACACCTGAATCACCCAATGCAGTATGCGTCACAATACAACAAACTACAATACAACAGTTTCACAGAGATTTTAGTGAATGCTGTTTTTAGTTAGAACCAGATCTACCTCTGCAAATAACCAGATCGACTGGTTTTGACAGCAGTGTCCACAAGACCTT
Organism: Puntigrus tetrazona; assembly: GCF_018831695.1. NCBI lineage: Eukaryota > Metazoa > Chordata > Actinopteri > Cypriniformes > Cyprinidae > Puntigrus > Puntigrus tetrazona. The sequence goes on along the minus strand of NC_056712.1, from coordinate 4,368,923 downwards.
CGCGACCAGCCATACAATGAAAAAAGAACTCCTGAAATATGAAGAAAGCCTCCAGTTAAATAGAATTCAAGTTTCAATATTAACTGAATACTAATTCTAAAAATAAGAGGAGACTTTCTGGGAACAAAAAAAATTAAGACTAGCTCTGAACATACAGGAGGCTTGATTCCCGTCAAGAATCTGCCGGTTACGAATCCTCCGGATCGCGGCTGAGGTTCATAGGGCTGAAAGCAGGGAAGGGACTTCCCAGAAGGCATCAGAGGCGGTCGGCGGCCCTCCAGCTCAATCTGACCCAATAAACAGGAGATCTGCACATAAACAGGAACTTGGTATTAGCTAAAAAACATGCCATGCTCAAACCTTGCTTAAATGTGCAGTGGTGATGGAAGAACACAATAGTTACGGCTGCTGGTCAAATTGTTTGACATTAGCACAATCCTGATTTTCTTTACCCAAATATAAGATCACTTAAAATTAGACTTTAAACTTTTCAAATTTGAGCTATTTTAAAGGCACGGAGGAACCCTGTAAAATTAATAGTAATAAAAAAGCTGCTATGTTCAGTTGCTGAATACAGATAATGGAGGAAGCATTACCTGCATAGTATTGACAGTTGAACCCTTGGCTCCCGACTGCACCATCAGCTGTAGGTTGTTTTCTGGGAAGGAGCGGTGGAGACCTAGCGGCATGCACACCTGATAACAACAGATCATATATGATGAAAACCACTGAGACAAAGAGTGACTTCAAACAAAGACATGAAGACACAAGCTCTGCATTTTCGAGATGTCCTGTTAAGACGTGCACCTTGTTGATGTTGTTGTTCACTTGATTGACCTCCTCTTTAAACTTCAGGTCCACCACGTTGAAATCTCTCTGGTCTGTGTTCAGATGAGCATCTTGCCAGCGTTCTCTGGCTTCAGTGTCTCCCACAGCTGCAGGGAGGTTAAACGCAGCTCGGAGTGCCTGTTGTCAAGCAAGAAATTAAAAGAACATGACCTCCGTTTGAAGATAGGACAAGCACATTATTAAATACAAAACAAAAACATACACAACAAACACAAAAGAAAATGAAGGGGTGAGGCAAAAAACATCCAGAGGCCAAAAGATCCATAGCCACCCACACACTCCTTTAACAGATAGGGAGAGTCGGACTGTAAGACTACAGCAAATAATATGCGTAAAAAAGTCTATTATCAAACTCTGACAAAACTCAAATTGATACATTTTTGAGCAAATTACATCTAGAATTGTTGCACTGCAGGATGCACAGGTCACTTTAGTTCATGTTTCAACTCAAAGAGTATTTACTCAAAGTACATTTTTACTGTAATAAAGTTTCTAAGATTAGCATACTTGATAAGCAAAAGAGAAATTGACGCAAGTAAGCCTAAAGAACGTACATTGCAAAGGAAGTGAATCATTTTATTGTATTATTACATTACATTTTTAATCAATTTATTTTCAAATGCACTTTTACTGTTCCTGGTCAAAAATGAACTAATTTTTCTCTGTAACTTTGTAGGGCAACAAAATTTTGTAATCTTACTTTCAGTAAAACAAGGAACCTAAATAGTTAAAATTGTCGTATGTAACAGGAATGAGTTGATCAATCTCTGATTTACCTTGGAGCCACACGTGACTGACGTTTGGATAATTTTCCTCCTCTGTTTGTTGGCCCCATTTTTTACTAGAATGTCTTCCACACCTGCCAGAAAAAAAAAAGTTCAATAGAAAATACCATTCTACCTTCTCTGTTCAACAAGATGAGCTGGTATTGACACGTGATCTTACCCAAGGTGAAACCACGGTAAAGCTGCAGGTAGGCAGTGAAGAGTCGTGCCAGACAGCTGAGCAGTTTGCCGCTGGTCTCTCCTCCGTACAGCTCGTAGCAGCAGTGGACCAAACCGTACGCTGAGCTGCCGTAGTGAGCTTTATCCAGAACCCCCATCAAGAGCTCTCCCTGACGAATGACCACCTGACCAACACAGTGCATCGCATTACTACACCTTTTAAAAAATATTCTACCAAGCTCTGCTGTAAACTGGGATAATTATTCCACATCTGTTCATCTTTGTTGGAATTGTCATATCAACAGAATGCATAGTCGATATAAAAAGCTGGATGATGAGTAACTTCTTAATGTTAAATTCTGAAAAAACAGAGGTGCTAATAATTGGACCTAAAAACCCCACATATAATAATCTAGAACACAGCCTATCACTTGATGGCTGCTCTGTTAATTCTTCATCATCAGTTAGGAACCTAGGTGTGCTGTTTGACCGCAATCTTTCCTTTGAAAATCATGTTTCTAGCATCTGTAAAACTGCGTTTTTCCATCTTAAAAATATATCTAAATTACGACCTATGCTTTCAACCTCTAATGCAGAAATATTAATTCATGCGTTTATGACCTCAAGGTTAGATTATTGCAATGCTTTATTGGGTGGTTGTTCTGCACGCTTAATAAACAAACTTCATCTAGTCCAAAACGCAGCAGCCAGAGTCCTTACTAGAACTAGGAAGTATGATCATATTAGCCAGTTCTGTCAACACTGCACTGGCTCCTATCAAACATCGAATAGATTTTAAAATCTTATTAATTACCTATAAAGCCCTGAATGGTTTAGTTCCTCAATACTTGAGCGAGCTCTTATCACATTATAGTCCTGCACGTCCGCTGCGTTCTCAAAACTCTGGCCATCTGATAATACCTAGAATATCAAAATCAACTGCGGGCGGCAGATCATTTTCCTATCTAGCACCTAAACTCTGGAACAATCTCCTAACTCTGTTCGGGAAGCAGACACACTCTGCCAGTTTAAATCTAGATTAAAGACACATCTTTTAACTTAGCCTACATAACACATCAACACACCTTTTATTATTCAAATCCGTTAAAGGATTTTTAGGCTGCATTACTTAGATTTGCTGGAACCGGGAACACTACTCCTACAATACGATGTACTTGTGACATCGTAAAAAGAATGGCATCTACGCTAATATTAGTCCTGTTTCTTTCTCAATCTGTTTTCACAGTTTGTATCCAGACTAGATGGTGGATCAGCACCCAGAGATTATGTTCATCAGAGACCAGAACACCTAGATGCGCCCGTCGACAGATCACCAGATCCTGATGCACACACACACACACACACGCACACACTAAGTCATTTACACTACCTGACACAGCTGCGTTTAAAATTGAACTGGAAGTTAAGTGCTGGGCGTCCGGTCAGAGGAGAACTGACCCCAACTGAGTCTGGTTTCTCCCAAGGTTTTTTTTTCTCCATTCTGTATGCATGGGGTTTTGTTTCCTTGCCGCTGTCGCCTCTGGCTTGCTTGGTTGGGGACACTTAACTTCTAGTGACTATCGTTGAATTGACTACAGAGACCGTCTCTGCATTTAATAAGAAATTGGTCACTCTCGTCACTATACATCCCTGTCATTATACTGTACAGTGCTTTGATGCAACCTGTGTTGTTAAAAGCGCTATATAAATAAAAATGATTGATTGATTGATTGATATCATACAGTAACAAGTCAAGAAATTGCTCATCAAGTTTCCACAGTATCCAACCATAGATTTAAAAGAAAAGGACATTTCTCTAGGCTTTAAAACACACTGACACATAATCGCGCAATATATTCATCAGCAACTTGTCAGCAAAGCCAGTTCTTTGATTAGCGGTACATCTCCATCACTTGTATTCAAATGGAGTGGCGGTTAATACACAGAGTCATAGATCACTGAGAAGCTGATCTTAAAACATGTTAGTGCCTTTGTTTTGTTTTAAGACGCACACCTGACATGTTTGTAATGTCTTAATAAAATGACTTAAATGTCCCGATTGAACTATGGCCTAATCTTGGCTTTGTCTAAGCCCTGTCTGTGAAACCAGGCCTAAAAGTCTGGGAACTGTAGTCCAGATTTAGTCAATTAAGACTTGGGAGGACTCTGAGAGGGGATTTGACATCTGAAAACCCCAGTTATGAAAACTCATGGAGGTTTCTCATTTCTCTCCCTTTTTTATTTGTATTTTATAAACTACTCTCCTCTTTTTCATTAGAGATACTGAATGTTTTTTGGCTACGTCAAAGTTACATGCACTTTTCATCATAGTTTATTAAAAAAAAAAAAAAAATAAAAAAAAAAAAAAAAAAAAAAAGTGTGCATCAGCACTGTTCTAAAGAACATTACCTGAGATTCACACATAGTTTCCGGCCTGTATCCTGGAACAACTCTGGGAGGTTCTTTCACCCAGGCTTTACCTGGAATCTTTGCTTTGCCCATCAAATTTAAAGGGATGCTATTTTCTGGAATTACATTCAGCAAAAGGGTCGACACCACCTTGAAAGACAGCAAGAACTTGGTATTTATGCAAGTCCAAATATCAGCTTTTGAATTGTTTTTGGAAAGTGTCTGTAAGAATGCGATTGGGATACATTGCAGTTTAAAGTATCTCTGACGCATAATATTTCTAAACAATAGAAACTGCACGTGCATGAAGATTACCTGCTTTCCTGTCCAGAGAGGCACAGGTTTAAAGAGCGCAGGAGGCAAGAGCTTCACTCTGCCGATCTTGTCTGTTAGGCCTCTGTAGACTAGTGCAGTGTACTGATCCCGTGTAAAAAAACAGCCACGGAGAGTCATGCTGGTGCCAGATACCATGTGGTCCTGAATCAGGCCGGCCAATGGCTTCCCATCCTACAAAAGGTGCAGAGACCAGTAAAATATTTTCCAACAATTCATGTTTGAAACCATTTTAATCTTCTAGACAAAGACTCACTTTAGGCACCAAGTACTGCTGGTCTGTGCTCACTAGTGTGTAGGCCTCAGCCCTGCCTAGCTCACTCTGAGGGAAGTGAGCGTTCATCTCGTCACCATCAAAGTCAGCGTTGTAGGCCTTACAGTTGGCATAATGTAATCGGAGCACTTTCTCTCCAGGCAGAATGCGAGCACAGTGGGCCTGAATCGATGGTCTGTGGAGAGTGGGCTGACGGTTTAATAGCAGCACATCCCCATTCTTGATGTGGCGATTGACCTGCAAGAGAGAATCAGATGTCTAAGCACTGGATACACAAATAATAATAAAAAAAAAACAATGTTGACTTTGCACAGGCAGGAAGCTTCATTTAAAACTATATTAACTACTATATTTATATTTTCACAGTGTATTAACAGAAGAACGTGAAGCAATTAGGAGTGTGCAATACGTTGGCTATGCAACTTAATTGTTGTTTTAATTTTTTAAACTGTGTTTAAATTGTATTAGTAGGGTCTTTTTGTTCTAACTGAATTTTGATTGAATGTCACAAACACTGATGCATACATCTAATATGGCCATGTTTCACAGAGAGCTTTTAGCAACTATTTTACAGTATGACTCATGCATCAGATACAAAATTAATCCAAAAAGCAATGAGTCTTTGATGACTCACAATCTTCATGGGTATCCTGTGCTGGCCGGTGCTGGGCGTCAGCAGCTGTTTGGCCACGGCTTCTCTCTGGGTCAGGTTGCTGCTGCTCAGGATGGTCCGGGACCCATCTTCATTAATGACCATGGAGGCTCCAGGGTGGACACTGGGTCCATTCAGCACCGCCTGCCTGAGTTCCTTCACGTTCCAGGGTGTCACTGGCTGTGGGTACGTTAACTTGGTAGCAAAGACCTAGAGGAACCATATCGAAAAAACTTGCTTTTAAATATTTTGTACAATGGCTGCTGAACTGGATATTTCACTGCAAATGAATGGCATTTTCATGTCTCTTGTATGACTCTGAACTCGCTCCCTTTCCATATCAAAGCAAGAACAGAGACAGCTGCTACAGCTCCTGGACATTAGTATGAATTAGATGGTGAATGACACATCTATGTATTTCTTTACTTGACAAATAGTTGTTTAAAAAGCAAAGTAATGAAAAAAACCCCGATAACATCCATTATCCCTTACATACCACACAAAAAACACTATTTAAAGGAAAAATCCAATGACTTACCATTGGTATTCCAATTTCATTGGTTCCGATGTACATATCAGGACAAATGACAGAGCGCGCAGCATAATCCACACGCTTTCCCATCATATGCTTCCTGAACAAGCCATCTTTCTTCTCCAAGAGCTGAGAAACAAAGAGACAACCACCGCAAAACATTATTTCCCAGCTTTTTTAGTGCATGATAGGTTCTGGTCTTGAGATCCGTCACACACTGACCTGACGGACTCCTGGGAACTTCTCAGTACTCAGTTTGTCCATTTCGCTGTCAAACACAATGTTGACGTGACTCTGCAGGTGGATCCACATGTTATAGAGCTTGTCTGTTAGATTCACTCCTTGGATGTCCGATAAGAAGGTCTGATCTATCTGACCAGTATCTGCGGATTCACTGGGCTGAAGAAGTGACAGATAATGAATACACACGGCACTTCTTATAAAAGAGGGTGCAAATATTTGGACAACTGAACAATGACATCAACACATCAACACAATACTTCCTCAAATGACTGAAAATAATTTATAATAATTTAAAAGTCAACAATGAACTTCTTCAAAATTCTGATCATTTTATAGGTTTAAATTAAGCTCTAAATTAAGACCCGCCCAATAAATCCTGATCATGAAAATGGTGAAAAACTGTTTAACAGTGTATAAATCCACCATTGAGTATTATATAGTTCACAGTCTTCATAACATGCATTTCTAATTTGTTTACAAACAATTCTTAAAATTTTACACAAACCTTTACAAACCCAAATTATCTAGCCCCTACTTCGTAACGGGCTAAATTCACAATCCTTTTGTTTCCCCTTTTTCTGTTTACATTTGAATTACTTCTACATTCGTCCCACCTGCACCACCTCTGTCTGTGTGTCTTCAACGCTGTTGGTTTTCTCAGCAGCGATGAGTGCGAGTAGTTTCTGAATCATGAAGTTATCCTTTAACACGGCCTGCAGGTTCACGGTCTGTCCGTTGGTGAACATCTGGTCTCCCAAACGATTAATAGGCCTGTACCTTTAAAAACACCACACAAACACAAATCATAAAGTGCATCATCTCAGTGGCGTCTAACAGGTTGTTGCCTGCAGGACGTTGCTCATACAGTGATGAACTTACCTGCATGGAGGAACCACAAGCAACTCCAAAAAGAAAACTTCAGGACTGAAGCCTTTCTCTGAATTATTCATGTCAAATCCTGAAAACAGATGCTTCAGGAAGAAACCTTGGAAATCAAAACAATACATTAAAAAAACCTTTTTTGCATTATGAAACCTAGAAAGAAAATTTTCACTAAGCTTAACCTTTCCTACCTTCCTTCTCCCAGAGGTTGATGACATGTTCTCGTGCCAAACTTGGAGTCAAGAATCCACGTTTGGTAATCAGAGAATCATCTGAAGGCAAACACAAATACCGTAGATACATTTTAAATAATTATTCAAGACATTTTTTAAATATTGCTGTTTATTTTTGCTATTTATTTCTCTGCTGTAAATTTACTGATGCAATAATTTATGGAATCGTTTTATCATTCCATTCAAGTCAATTAATTAAACAATATAAAATTATTTTACGTTACTTTCAGTTTATCACATCACATGCACTTAAGTTATGAGAGAAACTTAAAACACTTCATAACCTTATTTAAATGATCCTGCTCTCCTGTTATATATTGCTTCTTTGAGTGATGCGCTTATTCATTTAGTGAAGTTCATAAGAAGTGAAGTGCTAAGAGATTTCATTCAGTCACATCAAACACTTTGCTTGGATTCTTCAATTTTGGATTTTATATTTCTGTTTTTTTTCCCCACACAGTTTTCAAATTCCATACCTGATGTTTTTGCAGCTGATTACAAAAACAGTGCACAAGTATGAAATGCAAACTTACCATCCTTTTCTGTGCTTGCTTTGAATAATCCTTGTATGACAATGAGTTTGCTGTTGTGTTCCCTGCGCACAGTCATTCTACCAGCTCTGAAACACACACACACACACACACATTCTCATTGCAGAACATATGCATGAGCCACTTAACTATTACTGTTAGACTACAACTATTAGAACAAGTTGAGCTCACCTGCAATTTGGACACTTCTTTGGTCTCATGTGTACTCTCCAGAAATTGTTAATGAGACTGGACTTTTTCTCACAGATATGTTTGATCTGAAATCAAAGCGAATTACTAAAATGCAACTACAAAGTGCACAGAAGAATTTAATATGATTTAAATAAAAGAAAAAACACAGAGATGGAAGAGTTTCAGACTCACAGGAGAAGTGTGCTGCTTGTCTTCATTGGCTTTTAGGATGGGTGTAATAAACTCATTCATAGCTTCTTGGATTTCTATTCCAGACAGCTGAGCATTGCCCTCCACCAACTTACAGAAGATGACAAAACCGCAATATAGAAGCGCTACTCTCCACAAGATAACGTGCTCTGAACTCATTGACAAGCTTCAGTATTTTCTGACCTGATTGAGAACGCTCTCAAGCTCATACACCTCCTTCATGGCACCCACATCAAGGAGCTTCAGCTGGCCCAGCAGTAAATGAACAGCCGATCTCGGACACTTCAACGTATGGCATGCAAGGCATGAACCTCGCATGAGCAGATATAATTTCTGTAAAGACAATGATGGTAAGGGTTACACAAAATATGGACATACAATTTCTTTTTTTGCTGTACCGTGTCAGTGGCAAATATCAGTTTACATTTCTAACCCTAACCCTAAATCATTCAGATACAGATTTAGTCTGTCTCGGTTTGATCAATGTCTACATGTCACTCCAGACAAATTGTATCAGATATCACCACTGAGGAGTGTGTGTGTGTGTGTGTGTGAGTGTATTAGGTACCAAAACAAAAGAAAACCGAATGACAGACTTTAGCCCCACATAAACAAACCGCATGAAACCTGCAAAGGAGAACATGCAACGGCACAATGACACTTACATCAAAAAAACATTGGGTTGTAGGCAGGAAGGGGCAGATCTATGTGACCAAAGTGGCCAGGACAGCTGGTGTAGTCCTGCATACAGGTGGAGCAGATCTCCTTGTTATCAGCTGGACCCAGCGCCAGGTCATACAGCCCGTTTGGAGCGGCATTGCCCACATTATCCAACAGCTGGGAATTAGTGATAGTTTTCACACTCAGCTTCCTGTGACACAGAAAACACGTGGAAGTTGTCAGAAGGTCCATATATATGGATTAATGCTTGCGTGTCAGTCAAACGTAAAGGAATATTTAAAACAGACATGTTATGGCAAACACTGTGACAACCTTCCGCACTACAGCATAAGTTCAGCTTGTCAAAATAACTGTATGCTTTTATTAAGAATTAGCCATGGATGTTTGCAGCAATACGTAACTGAGCTCCGGCTAGTTCTTTAGCTGTGCTGGGTAACTTATGTGTTGTGCAATTGTATTATTACCTTATTTCATCGGCGGAGAACAAGCCAAACACTATTCCTTCTAATCGCCTCCATGGCGTTTCTTTTGAAAACAGCATTTTCCTAATAATAAACGCATAAATTAGAAAAGAAAACTCTCTGTGTTCCCCATGTGCGTCATGTGGAGCTGTAACACGTGGGAACGTGTACCGAGAGAGCGGACGAAACCAAATAACACGCACGGGTGTATTTACTGGAATATGATCTAAAGCGAGAGAAGTAGAGACAATGGCATTATAAAAATAATATTATAGAATAATTATAAAGTAGTATAATACCCTTCTGCGGAATTATCTAATTCTGCGGGGTCGTATAAAGAATATATTATTTTGCGTTTTTAAATGGTATATCCCGACCCCAGAAAATGAACTGCAAAAGGAAATCTAAGTAAATTTAAAAAGATTAAATGATGTTATTATTTTTAAAAATCTATTTTGTATTTTAACTTTCAATTAGATATTGAAATTCATGCGTCTTTAACTACAGATAAATTATTGTCCAGACAATAAAAAGTAATAGGCACTGTTTTGGTCACATGATACGTGTGACCTTTCTCAGCGCTCCATAAAATGGACTAATCACAGCTGACTGTGGTGGAGCCGCGGTCTTTTCTGCTTTCTGAGCCGCCAATCGCCCCTGCGGGAGTATCTTTATTTTTTCATGGAAAACTTTGGATCTAACATTTGGTGCACTTTATTAGTTCTGGCAGAGACCCCCTTTTTGAATTGTAATATCCATCTTGTGAAAAAACACAAGTCACACGCAAATTATTTAGACAAGCCAACGGAGCTCATACTGTCAATTCTGTGCAGATTACTTGATGTTTTTATGAAAATAAACTCAAGGCCACATTTTATTCCAACGATCTTATTTGTAATTGTTATTTTATAAATATTATTATATTCTAATTATTACAGAATGTCACTGTTGTCTGTGGTAGCACTAGAATGTACAATAATATTTTTCTTACACATACTACTACTACTAATAGTAAATGTAGTAGCAATGTTAGTAAGAAATAATAGTAGTTAATACACTTATACGTACAGTAGACCGACATAGTACTAAAATATGTTACAAATAATAATTGAATTATATATATATTTAACATTTATACGTTTTTACTTTAACGTTTTTTGTTTGTTTGTTTTGTTTTATAATGCAAAAAATTATTACGTACAAAACAAACGGTCGTCCAAACAGCAGGTGGCACTGTCTAAAAACACGATAGGTCTGGAAGTGCTGGTCTAAACGTGCAGGTCTGACACTGCAGCTCCTCTCCAGAGCGCCGGTGAATGACGTCACGCACTGTGGTGTCATGGCGTCCTCCTGTTCGCGAGCTCTCAAGCATCATGTGTGTAAGAGCAGCAGCATATTGCGCATTCATCTGCAGAAGTCATGGCCTAATAGGTAAGATAAATACATAGGGACAGACTTGTCCCGTTTTACCATACACCATTTTCTGGAACGCTTTATGTTTTTAAAGAGACGACTGGTTGTCTCTAGGTCATTTGAAGGGGCTGTATATGTCAGTTCAAGCTTTATCAGTGGCACAGAAACGCTTATAATGTGCTTTGATTACAGGAGTTTTGCTCTGAATTCGGCTGCAGATCAACAACCTGCCGTTTCTCCACAAGGTGTGACAATTATGCATTTTTAATAGGACTTATTGTATGCTTTCGCAAATTAAGATGTTTTCTAATTAGAAATAGACCCTTAACTTCTTCTTTCTTTCTTTTTTTCAGAAGAAATAGTCATTCCAAAGAAGAAAATATGGTGTGTAATGGTATAATAATAGTAATATAATTTCTTATATTTTTAATAGTTATTAACATCAATTTTTACTGTCATCAGGAGTAAAGAGGCTGTCTTACAGGCATTGGCGTCCACTGTGAAAAGGGTATGTTCATCAGACAACCGTAACAGCCATGTTAAAATGCTTTGGTTTATCAAATATCATGTAAGCGTAGTTACTGTGTATGTGTTTGTTCTAGGATCCTACAGCCTCAGATTACAGATTTCAAGATGATTCATATCTCGCTCCAAAAACAGCATTAGAGTTTGTAAGTTTTTCATCAAATCATTTCTGGTTTTCAGTTCAGACTGTTAGTTGTTAGATGTAGCATTTGAACCAATCAGACAGACACAATTTTTCATTAGATTAAGTAACAATTACAGATCCCTACTGGGCGCCAGTATATCTGTGAATGACCTCAGGCTCCGGTTACCATGGTAACCAGGACACCTTTGATCAAGCCAGATAAACTTTATGAGCTAAAAGTCCCTTCCCACCTATTCTCTGCACATAACATGAAAACCTCCAACACAAACTGTGTTTTCTCCCACGCAGAAGTTATTTTCCTTGTCCCAGGAGTCAGGCAGAAATGCTGCCAAATATTTTATCAATACATACCCGAAGTACTTCCAGAAAGACAACGCACAGCCTCATATTCCTGTGAGTATGCGGTACTTGTGCGTCGTCGTGCGATTTGCCTGTGAGGGGATGTGCTAACGAATGTGAAATACTTATTTCTGTTGGAAGTGTCTGATGCCGGAAACTCTAGAGGCTCAGATAGAAGGGTTGTCTGAAGCTGCTCTCATCGAGAGAATTCAGATGAGAAAAGTCAAAGCTGCCGTGGATCTGTACGACCAACTTCTGCAGGCCGGTACGAAGGAGCAAGGCGGAACATTGCGTGTAATATTATGGCGGATGTTCGTTGTGTTTAACTGAATGACTGATCGCTGTATTTTCGCAGGTACATCGGTGTCATTGGACGTGACCAATCAGTTGTTAGATCTAATTTGTTTCTATGGAGATAATGCTCCCCCACAGGAGAACGTTCCAGAACAGAAGAATGAGCAGATGGTACGCATCATAAAACAATATTCAAGATGTTCTGTTGCTTTGGTGGCACAACTTTGCTTGCACATGTCAGAGTTTATATATCCAAAATGTGGATATTGAACCAGTAATACTGCTTAAAGTTGTCATTTTGTAATACTCAATAAGTCATCAGAGATCGTGTTATGTTGATATTTCTTTATCCTTTTTTTCTCCATTTAACAACACTCCTGACCCATGGGAAAAACCTCAGGAGGACGTCAAGAGTGTCCCAAGACTAGACACGGAAGAGGCCCCAGAGCTAATGATTTACTGAAGGCCTCCTGGAAGTGAGTGCTTGCAGAATGTAAGAATGTGAAAACCGTTTGTATGCAGGCTAGTACACTGTCATCATGAGAGGTTGTCTCTCCCCCTTAGAGAGAATAATAATGCAGAGAGGATCTTTGCACTGCTGTCAGAGCCAAACACGCATTCATACAGCGCCTGATACGAGGCATGGTGAAGGTAATTTATGCGGGAACTTCTTAGACGTTTCATTTCTGGTTTGATGACAGAAGTGTGACTGCACGCGTGTTTCTTTTCACAGTACGGCGCTTATTCTAAAGCGTTCAGCACCTACACCGACCTGCTCAACAACCGACTGAGAGGTGAGTCTGTCGGTTTATTAGACCCTTGAAACACTTCAACATTTTCTAAATGAGCGTTTGCCAAGCTGAGACGCTTCGTTTTGTTTTCTTCAGCCGATGTGCACATATTCAATGCCCTGATCGCAGCCGCCCCGGAAGTAAAAGAGAGATACAACGAAAAATGGGAGTTGATAGTGGTATGTGATTGAGGTTTTGTTGTGAAGCTGCTATGAAGTGCTTTCTGCCTCAGTATGCGTGTGTTTTGTAGGATCTTTTGAATCAGATGGCGGAGCAGAAGGTCAAGCCCAACCTCTTCACACTGAACGCTGTCCTGAAGGCTTTGAGACGCTGCGGCAATCTGGGGAAATCTCAGGCCTTTCCTGTGATCAGTGAAATGAAGGCTCTCTCCATCGGTCTGTTGCGCGATTCTTGCTTTTACGGGAAATAATTGGTTTATGATATTTAATGCCTGTTTTGGTGTATAATCAACTCTTTTTCTTTGATTGCAGAACCCAGTCTGGCCACGTACAATCACTTGCTCTCCATATTTTATAAACCAGGTCATAAAGAGCTCTTTCTTTTTATATTAAAATGGCAATTTTCTCAATTCTTAATCAGATGATCATGCGCTTCCCATCATGCAGGTACCCTAATTCAGGGCCAGATGGACGTTTTACAGAAAGTGATGAATGCAGTGTCAGGGAAGAGCTTCACTCCACAGGACCCTGATGATGGTGAACAGTTTTAATTCACTTGGCTTATCTTTGTACCTGGTACCCTCACTTGTGTTATCTGCCGTTCTCACTCTGCTTGCGTATTTGTGTATATAGGAGTTCCTGAAAATAATGAATGATGGGGTTTGCTGTGCTTCAGAGAAGAAGAAAAAAAAGTTGACCAGTTTAGTGTGGATTTGGTACAAAATTGAGATTTGGTGTATTTTAGACCTGAGACGGTTGTGTACTTACTTCCTGTTGCTTTCGTACGCTCTCAAGGGGCCAAGATCGCAACTGTGGGTACTGGGACAGGACACATGTATTGATGCCTTTTTGTAAAAGCTCCTACAGATTAAAATATCTACACAGTTGAATCACATCTGCATTTCTTTTGTTTTCCAGCACAGTTCTTCATTACCGCTATGAAAGTCGTAAGTGGATTTAAACGCGTACTTTGATGCATGAACAACACCGCTTCATGGTAAATGAAATGTAACCTTGTTGGCATTTGTATGTGCAGTGTATGGAAACTAAGGACGTTGAGCAGGCGTACAAGGTTCATGAGCTGATGGGCGTTGGAGAGAACTGGAGACTTCTGGGAAATGATCTCCATCAGAGCATTTACTAGTAAGTATAATCCAGCAAAAATGACAAGATCTTCACTCGTTATTTAAGGACTGCTCCCATCGACCCTTCACCCAATGAGACACTAACCACACGACTGCTGCAACTAATACTACAGCAAAAATAATTAGCTGATCTCTTAAATATCGGGTTGCTTCTGTTTGTGTTTCAGTACACGGTTCTTAAGTCTGCTCTGTATGATGGAGAACGTTGACGTGATTCTGAAGTGGTACAGAGATCTTGTTCCTTCGGTAAGCGAAACATGATCATATGTATGCGGACACACACAGAATGGTGAGGTGCATTGATGTGGCTGGATGTGGTCTGGTTCACAGGTGTACTACCCCAGTTCTAACATCATGAGAGATCTGCTCCAGGCGCTTGATACCGACAACAGATTAGACCTCATCCCACAAATATGGAAAGGTGATTGATTGAACTCATAAACCAGATGGCTTTTTTTTTTATGAAGAAAATGTTTTGCGTGGGGACAGGGTTTCGTGTAGGGTTAAGGGATAGAAAATACAGTTTGTCCGTGTAGGGCACCTGTAAACTATATATGCAAGAACATGTGTGTTTTAAGTGTCTGATGTTTATAGAGGTTGTTTGTTACTTTTCCTAGTACTGGATTTAGTACTATTGTTTTATTCTGGAATTGCATTCAGATGATTGACTTAAGGTACTATCAATTCAATAACTTTTCCACAGATATCAAACAGCTGGGGCAAGCCATCAGGCAGAATCTGGAAGAGTTGCTGAGACTAATGGCAAGAGAGAAGCACAGTCAGGAGGTATTACCTAATATACATCTAACTGGTTAATACTCAAGTTTTGTGATTTCATTTTCTGTTTAATTCTATGCCTCATCATTGGATTAAAACAATTAAGACTTTTTTGGTTAATTTGGGGGGAGGGCACGCTGGATATTAGCTTCACGGCCAAATCCTGACTGATGGCCATCCGTTTTTTTCTTGTTAGTTCTCTGAGTTGATCGGTTTGTGGTCTTCTGCTTGTCCGCTTGCCTTTTGAGGGCTGACCATAGGTTCTACTGAAAAGCAACCCCACACATGGATAGTTTCAGGATGCTTTAGTGTTGGCTCAGCACAGGACTCACGGGGCTATCTTTCACCTTTTCTTCTCCAAACAATTGATCTTCCAGATCTTCTTAAATGTTTTTCTTGGAGAGAAGTGGCTTCTTTACACCAGGCCATTGCAGATGCTCTCACACCACCTTTGATTGTTTTTTTGTTGTTTGATTTTTTTACACTTGTTACATGTTGGGACGAGACAACCTCCATTATACTTTCCTTGAAGTTCTTGATAATCCTGTATTTTTTTTCCCCCCAATATTCTATGGACTTTTTTTCTTTCTCTCTGGACAGGTGCAGGAATTGTTTGCTGAGTGTGCACTGGACATCAAGAAAATGTACCAAAGTGACTTGGACAATGCTTCGCTGAGCTGGACAGCCAGTTCTCTAAGTGACCTCATCTCAGTTCTACTAGCAGCTAATAGGAGACAGGACGCCTGGTATCATCATTTAATGCACTTCTGTAATGTGACCCAGGTCAAATTGAGTTAAAGCACAAAAAAACAACAGTTCTCCTCTCTTTATTCAGGGAAACGCTGAAACTTTTCAAAACGCACAAAAGAGTGCCAAGGTACGATCAAAAATAAGCAATTTTAGTTTCACTTTTTTTGGTACCAAAGAAGCTAATTTAAATAATTGTTATATTTCATGCTTAATAGCCTGAATATTCCCACTAATGTGTTGTTCTCTCAGTGACGAGCTGTTAAACAAGTTCTTGACGAGTATAAAGGAGGGCGGTGGTGAAGTGAATCAGGCGGTGGAGCTGGTGCAGATCTCAGCTGGCTTCTGTTTGCCCGAGACCCCAAAACTCATCCAGAGGGTCCAGCAGGAGTTTGAGCTCACAGACCAGCAGAGGTAAATGTTGCCTTTTCAGTTGAATTAATTAAAGAATCGAATTCTAATCTGGTCTTCTGTGGTCTTTTTTTTATCTTTCAGAAACACTTTGTCTGATTTGGAGATTCAGACCTATAGCAGCGATTAAATCTCTGGCTGAGAGATGTCCTGCAGCGTGGATGGATCATAGCAGCTAAATATCAGCGTGTTCATTTTCAGTGTCACGAATAAATGAGTACTTAAACATGCTTGTCAAATGCGCAGATTTCAATCTTCATTCAGATGGAAAGTACTTTAAGAACAAAATGTTCGCTCAAATTTCTTCATGGATTCTGGACTGGCTCTTGAGGATGGTTTCACCATTTCTGCCGATGTCTACAGAATTCTCATACAGCTATTGTTTAACTTTTAAAGAATAGAGCTGTATAGCAGCAATCATCTAATAAAATGTTTTGATTTAATAACATTTGAAAAGAGGTAAATATCCTGGCCGTAATACTTTCATATGTTTGTTCGTATTTATTGCAAAAACACAAGACTGTATTAAGATTAGCAACTTGTCTTTTTAAACTATTATTGCACATTGTGTCCTCAATAAAACCCAATTATGTCCGTTCTGTTCTGACTACCTATTAGCAATAAAAAAGTGGCATGCTGATAACGTTTTTTTTTAAAGGTCATAGTTAGGCAAGTGTTTGAGTTAGCTTAATGAAATACAAAAATAACTCCAAGGTTTTGAGCTGTTTTTGAAGGAGTGTGATGTGCCCAACTAAATGGTGGGTTTGATGGAACCACAAGCAGTTCTGTCTTGATGATGAATTCTTTATGAATTCATTGTACCTTAAAACGTGTAGTTTAAGTGAAATAATTACCATTCATATATTCCTTAATCTATCACAATCTTCAATTAAAATATTGGCAATATACAAATATGCATAGCCTTTAAATACAGCCATTTTCCAAAATAGAAAAGCATTGCATTAACACATGTTTTTTGTGCGTATTAGAACAAAACAAAGAAAGGGAGGAAAAAGCTAATTTGACAATGCCACACAAAACTTCAAAAATGGGCTAGACAAAATTGTGGATAAATAAGATTGTTTCTATCATGTAATGCTCCTTTAAACTCACCTGTGGCAAGTAACAGGTGTGGGCAATTTAAAGTCTTTGCATTGTGTGTCTGTGTGTGCCACACTAACAGGTGTGCATGGACAACAGCAAGAGGACTTGAGAACCAAAATTGTGGAAAAATATCATCAATCTCAATTTCAAAAGTCCATCTCCACAGATCTAGATTTTCACAGTGTGCAACATTATCAAGAAGTTTGCAATCCATGGCACTGTAACTAATCTCCCTGGGCGTGCATGGAAGAGAAAAGTTGATGAAAGGGTGCACAGAGGAAAGTAAGCAGCCTCAAACAAGTTCCAAAGAAACTCAAGTTGTCCTGCAGGCTAAGGGTGCATCAGTGTCAGTGCGAACTGTACATCGACATTTAAATGAAATGAAACGGCAGGAGACCCAGGAGGACCCCACTGTTGACACAGAGACATAAACAAGCATGACTACAGTTTGCCAAAATGTACTTGAATACGCCAAAATCCTTCTGGGAAAACATCTTGTGGACAAATGAGACCAAGATAGAGCTTTTTGGTAAAGCACATCATTCAAAGATGTTTTGGGGTTGTTTTGCTGCCTCTGGGTGTGCAAGGCATCGTGAAATCTGAGGATTACCAAAGAACTTTGGGTCGCAACGTAGGGCCCAGTGTCAGAAAGCTGGGTTTGCGTCCGAGATCTTGGGTCTTCCAACAGGACAATGACCCCAAACATACTTCAAGCACCCAGAAATGGATGGCAACAAAGCCCTGGAGAGTTTTGAAGTGGTCAGCAATGATTCCAGATCTAAATCCCATTGAACACCTGTGGAGAGATCTTAAAATGGTGCCCTTCAAATATGAGAGACCTGGAGCAGTTTGCAAAGGAAGAGTGAGCCAAAGGGAATAAACATGTGTATAGCAAAACATGTGTTAATGCAATGCTTTTCTGTTGATTTGATTTTGATTTGGGGTGACTAGGATAGCAAAGTCATCTAATGGAATAAGAGTAGTTTCACGTTGGACTTCTAAACTAAAAAGTACAAATGTGTAACAGGACCAACAGCACTTTTGTTAAAGTTTTATACATGGTAAATCCATAGAAATGGTTTATTAAGTAGACATTTCCTATGGATTTACCATGTAATTACTCCAGTAAGTTAGACTTTACATATAAAGCGGTTGTTGTCCAGAATGTTACACTTTATATTTAAAGTGGACGGTTCCTAAGTAGTTAACATGTACCAACTCCACCAACACCAGATCCAACCCTTCCCACTTTACATGTCCTACCCATCTCCAACCCCTGGATCAAACTATTACAATTACTCTTATGCATACTGTTGTTACAAAATGTATTTCTGTAATTCGTGTTACATTATTCGTGTAATTCGTACTTACACAAACCATTCTGAGGGCTGCTACATGTGTGTAGTTACAGGAATATTTAAGCGGTAGATACAATGTACCAATGTGTACTTACCACTGTGGTCACATACTATGTACACCTCTAGTTACTGTGTATATACACACACACACGTATCAGGAAAACAATATAAACTGGGACCAAATTTTATTGTTTTCAGTTAACCACTACTTAACCATCTCTTGACCTTGGTTACAACAATGCAGACAAGCAAATAATCGAAATGCCATTATTGTCAACAACCATGATTTATTGATCTCCAATACTGAATCAGAGGACTGATTATTCTCAACAGTTTGGGTTAATAAACAACCAGTAAATATAACTGAAGCATTACATGTGAATTCTGAAACAGTGAACAGGTTCAGCATCACACTGCCGATCACAAGGCCTTTTAACCTGCTAAATGCACATTAAATCCTAACCAGTGAGATGTGCGCCATATACACTGAGGAGTGCCACTGCCGAGTGTTTCCCGCTTATCGACTACCGATTGGTCTGGATGGTAGGCCACAATTGTTTTAAGGGCAAAGACTTCCTGCAAAAGTGCTTTGGGCAGATAAGAAAAACAAATTTTTGGCTAGCACACAACCTATTTATAAATTAAACAGAGGAGCAGAAGGTTCCTTTAATAGCGGGCAAGTAACACTCCTCGTAATTTACATAATATCGACAGAGTGGGCGGCTAAGGGGCCTGTGTGGTGCCCAACCCTACGGCATTAGCATACGCCGATAGCAGGCTAATCACCTGCTTTGTTTCTAAGGTGAGTCGGGCTTCCTTAAGCCAGTCCTGCGCCACACGCTGTGACTCGCCCCGAAGCTGGTTGACAAACTTAGCAGCTAGTTCCAGGTCGCCGCGCTCAATGCTGTAAGTGGCGTAGGCGAGCAGCCTGAACGTGTCGAGATCTTCGGGAGCTAGTTTAGCGGGTGGTGCTACTTGCTCCCTTTCAAACAAGAGGATGGACTGCAGGTAGGACAGGAAGTACTGGTACAGGCTGTTGCGTGTCTCATCGATAAGCGCCACGCGTCGCACAAGCCGGCGGATATCGTAGAAACGTCGCGAAGGGAAGCTTCGCTGTAGATTCCTCGGTTCAGAGACTCTTCAGGAATGGCGGTGGCCAAGGCCTGAGCGAACTCGTTCTCTGCACAGTTCTCTTTAATTGAGCGCACAGCGGCCTCTAGAGGCTCAGTGGGGGAATCAGCTCCTGCGGACTTGAGGGTGTAGTTCAGAGCCTCTACAGAAAGCCACAACTGATGAGCCTTACGGGCCTCCTCCTCAGCAATCACATGACCTGGAGACAAAACAAACATTTAATATTATTAACATTAAACAAGCAATTCAAACTGAGGATTGAAGAGTATTAATTTGGACAAATCAAAATGGTTTTTCAAACTGAAAAGGATTGAAGAGTTGTCTTTGCACTTAGTCTGTCACTGATTCATTAATTATGAATTGATATGAATTCAAGAAGTACGCTCTTTGATGGATTTTATTATTGACTTGAAAACATTACATTTGACTGGACACTAGATCCTCCTCTTTTGATTTCCGTTAAATGTGATAAGTATCATGAGTTTGAGACTTACTGTCTATGGCCTCTTCAATGCCCTTTAGACGGGCATAAGCTGCGTTCATGTCCAAAGTGAAGGTGTCCAGCTGTTCTTGAGTTAGTCTCTGCGTAATGAGTTTCTTGCTCCATCATCTTACTGTTCAGAATCTACAAAGAAATAATATAATCCATTTAGAGTTAACTAGTTGAAACAGAGAGCAGTATTGTAGAAACAAAGAGCTATACTGACCACCAAAATTCATTCCAACCAAAACTGAAAATAAATCTTAATCATGAATTAATCAAATGTGTTTAACAATCATACATATAAATACAAATCTTGAATTGTATATAAACCTATAAAGACATAAGATGCATCTTTGTATCAATTTTTAATTATACAGTAATTTTTCTAATCAAAACTTATTTAGTAAAATGCAGAAAGCGCTCCAAACATTACATTTTGTCAATGAAACTTTTGCCAATGACTCCAAAATGGTTTTGGCTGAAACTAAAAATGTAATCCTGCTAACAAAATTTTGGTGCATTACTTTTTAGTTTCTGTACCACTACCAGCACCAAACCGCTCACTCAAATAGGTAGCACTAACTCTATCTTCTCTTAAGCATTAAATTCTATTACGAATTTTGTGGAGTTGTTAGTGCATGTGAAGAGACAGTGTTGGTACCTCCTGGGCCTCCTCGCGCAGCTCCTGCTCCTGAACCTTCAGCACATCCCGCAGGTGATCTGTGTGAGCGGCAGCCTGACGGCGCAGCTGTGTCCTCATCTCAGCCTCCATCACCTCACGCACCTCCTGAGCCTGACACACACACAAAGAGCAGCGTGCAATGACTGCAGTAACAGTAGCAAAGTTTTTACTTTCCTTATGTATTTCCTTATTATATAAGTTATATCACTGTCTATCAACACTAGAGGTGTGACAACTGTACCAAGAAACCATCAAGAAGACTAACAACACCATAGCAGGTGTTACTGCCCTGGTTGATGGACCAAACAGTGCAGAGGAGAAAGAAGAAAAAAAAAAAAACTTTCACAGCTTTTACAACTGCTTCAAATTCAAGTCAATATTAATGTTTATTTTATGTAGATGTATTTTTACATTAATAATTTATATTTATTTACATTGTATATTTAGATTTAATTTGTATAATTTTTAATGTATTAATATACATTTTAGATATTAATACATTTTTAGGGCTATTCACAAATAAAATATTAAAAATAATAGATGTAAATTATATGGTAATACAGTTAATAACCCCAAGACATAATGTAAAAACTATGGAATACAAAGAGTACCAAAATGTAATTAAGTAGTAAAAAATAAAAAAAAAATTTAATTTTTAACAGAGTACAGCAGAGCTGAATCACACACCTTCTTCTCCTGCTCGAGTCTCATGTCCTCTCGCCTGTGCTCCAAGGCCGAAGCCACTGCTCTCTCCAGCGTTTTCTGGTCCTCCAGCTTCTGCTGCTCCAGAGCCGCCTCAATGTGAATCTGCTCCCTCACCCGCTGCTCTGCCAGCTCACGGTTCAGCTGGTCGATGCGCCGGTGGGCATGAGCAATCAGAGAATTCAGATCATCTGCGCTCAGTTTTCCCGCTTTAAAAAAAATTAAAAAATCGAAGCACAGAAGCATTCAGAAAGAATAACGGGGTAGAGACATCATTGTGATGGACCTAACAACTGCATCAGATTATTATTATTATTATTATTATTATGTTATTCAAATACTTCTTCAAGGCCAATAACTGCTTTAATATATTAAAACTAGGGATGCACTGAATGTTCTGCAACAATAACCAAAGAGACTGAATAATTTACACAATGGAGTGACGTGATCATATATGGGTGAGAGCTAATGCAGCAAGCTTTTCAGCAGTTTAAAACCATTTAAAAGCGTCAGCAAAAGACGCTAAAATCATTACAAGCACAGACAGAGAGACTGCTTAGCAATCATGTCTCTGATGATAAAAGGAAGGGTGGCTGTGGCTGCTTGATGACTGAATTCACTAAATGGCTCGCAGTGTTTTCCCGGGTAGCACTTTATTTTACAGTAGCATGCATATTACTAGAAAATTATACATTTATTAGTATTAAGAACATATTAATGCCTTACTCTACATCCTTAATCTTATCCAATACCTCTTCTTAAACTATTAATAAGCAGCAAATTAAGAATTTATAGAGGAAAAAGTCACAGCTAATATTACTCAAGTGTTAACTATTCCAAAGTAATTAACACTTTCCTCCTTACTAAGTTTAATTTACATGTACATTTTACTAATCTTCTTACTCCATTTATGTGCTCAGAATAGAGAGAGAACACTGTAAAGAAATTAACATTAGAATATTACTCATATGAATTAAATGTAAAAGTAATGAACACTCGAGAGAGAGAGAGAGAGAGAGAGAGAGAGAGAGAGAGAGAGAGAGAGAGAGAGACAGAGAGAGAGAGAGACAGAGAGAGAGAGACAGAGAGAGAGAGAGAGAGAGAGAGACAGAGAGAGAGAGAGAGAGACAGAGAGAGAGAGAGAGAGAGAGAGAGAGAGACAGAGAGAGAGAGAGAGAGAGAGAGAGAGAGAGAGAGAGAGAGAGAGAGAGAGAGAGAGAGAGAGAGAGAGAGAGAGAGAGAGAGAGAGAGAGAGACAGAGAGAGAGAGAGAGAGAGAGAGAGAGAGAGAGAGAGAGAGAGAGAGAGAGAGAGAGAGAGAGAGAGAGAGAGAGAGAGAGAGAGAGAGAGAGAGACAGAGAGAGAGAGAGAGAGAGAGAGAGAGAGAGAGAGAGAGAGAGAGAGAGAGAGAGAGAGAGAGAGAGAGAGACAGAGAGAGAGAGAGAGAGAGAGAGAGAGAGAGAGAGAGAGAGAGAGAGAGAGAGAGAGAGAGAGAGAGAGACAGAGAGAGAGAGAGACAGAGAGAGAGAGACAGAGAGAGAGAGAGAGAGAGAGAGAGAGAGAGAGAGAGACAGAGAGAGAGAGAGAGAGAGAGAGAGAGAGAGAGACAGAGAGAGAGAGAGAGAGAGAGAGAGAGAGAGAGAGAGAGAGAGAGAGACAGAGAGAGAGACAGAGAGAGAGAGAGAGAGAGAGAGAGAGAGAGAGAGAGAGAGAGAGAGAGAGAGAGAGAGAGAGAGAGAGAGAGAGAGAGAGAGAGAGAGAGAGAGAGAGAGAGAGAGAGAGAGAGAGAGAGAGAGAGAGAGACAGAGAGAGAGAGAGAGAGAGAGAGAGACAGAGAGAGAGAGAGACAGAGAGGGGGTCATAATCCACGAGATCAATGGCAAACATCAGTCTGTGAGTGAAATCTTACAGAGCCCCTTCCAGTTGGCCTGGATCTCAGGCGTGATGTTGGCGAGCTCCTGCTGGAACTGAGCTTTGGCTTCATTCACCAGTTCACTGTACTGAGACACAATCTTCGCCTCCGTCTGTGCCGTCTGCACCTGCACAAGAGACAGACAATACCCAGGTGTGAGTTACAGACTCCAGATGAGACACAGTGATATGTCACCAGAGTCTCCGGGAGTATAAAGCTAAACAGATTACAGGCTCGATTCTCATTTATATGTACTGGGTTTCTCCAAAGTAAATTAACATAGTCAGATTAAGATACTTACCTTGGTTACTACTTTGTCCAGATCCACAATCATGCTGTGCAAGTTCTCCTCGGCGGCCAGGATTTGGGGTCTTGCTGAGTCGATCTTGGATTGTTTTGCACTGTTGATCACGCCGCGTAATTTTTCAAGCTCTCCTCTAAATGCACATACAACAAAAATCAACAAAACGGTCAAATTAGGCACCTCTGTGTGCACGGCTGAGCATTATGACAGTATGTTACATTCGACAGTAGAAAGGGACAGCTGACATGGTTTGGGATTTTTGTGCAAATTAAGTTCATACTTTTATTAATCATGCATGCATTAAATAGTATAAATGTCTTTGCTGCCACTTTTGATCTTTTACAAACCTTCTGTTTATCAAGGAATCATGAAAAAAATTGCTTAAGATTTTCACAAAATGCATAGCGATATATAGTTATCAACTCTGATATTAATAAGCATTTTAAAATTATGTCTGGAGGATCATGTAACAGAAAATTGGAGTAATGAAGCTAAAAAGTAACTTCTTTGCATCACAGAAGTAAAGAAAATATTCAAATAGAAATTTGTTATTTGAAAACGCAACAATATTTCACTATTCATACTGCGTTTTAATCAAATAAATGCAGCATTGGTGAGCATAAGAGTCTTCTTTCACTCTTACAAATAACAAACAGACACTGGTTAAAATGTGTCTTGAAACTGTAATTTAAGAAACAAGTCTCACTTGGCTTTGAGCAGGGCTTCTTCAGCTTCTTCCATGGCTCTGGTCCGGTCACTCAGAGCCTCATTCAGTGCTTTCCACTGAGAGGACTTTTCATCTGGAGGAGTCTGAACTCAAACACATGACAACGTCACAAGCAGCAGAAATTCAGTGCATAAAAGCTCAACAGTTAGCTCTCCATTGAATGTAACGAGTAAGCTAGTGTAGCATTGACAAAAAACCATTGCACCATTGCAGTGTAAATTGATATAAGGTATAAAATGCATTTTGTTGATAATGATCTCATTTATTGAAAACGGCCCTAAAGTCTATAGTGTTAAGTATTGTTTGTAACTGAAATATGCTTAGAGTGTAACTTTATAAGATGTGGTGTCTTTTTTTTTTTACTTGAACATCATGCCAAGGCAAGGGCATTGGTGGTGGTTGCTGGTGCTGAGGTGTTTTAGCACATTGCTACAGCAGCATATCCCAACAACCACTGCATATTTTGCATGTCTCTTTTATCTAATACAACTGATTTAACTAAATGTTTATGCATGGTTTCACCTGTGAGTCCATGGCTTCTTTGAGCTTGTTTGTATGTGACGCGATGGCTGTCAGCGCAGCCTCCTGGGCTCCGATGGCCTGCAGGGTAGTCTTAGCAGAGCTGCCCAGACTGTCCTCCAATCCAGCGGTCAGGTCTGATGCACACAAACATTACACAGCGCATACAAATACATGAGTTAGGCACTAAAGTGGAGGCAGGAAAAAGGAGCAAAGACAAATTAGTATAAGGTAACCTATAAACCACTTCTTTATTAACTGGTTCAGACGCAGATTGTGTGGTCACCCACCTGCTAAAGCTTCCTGCTCAGCCTTATCCTGCTGAGCCAGTCGAGCGGACACTTCCTCCGCTGGCCTCTCCTTCAGTTCAGGCTCATGATGATCCTTACGCTCTTCACCTACGCACACAAAAACACTCTTGAGCTATTCCAGTGCCATGGGAAATCATTTTTTCACCTAAACCAGATAAACACTGGGTGATGTGAAATGATGCCTTTGTCGTACACCGTCTTCACTGGTTACATGCATAACTTAAAGAAGAACATCATCTGTGAACAAATCAGGTCTTTTTTAGTGAATCTAAAAACCTAAACGTAAGCCCTATTAGGACAGGACTAGTTTTAAAGGGGGTCGTTAGAGAACTGTTTGTTTCACAGATATACTTGACCGAATCTGCCATGTCTGTGTCTTATTCTTACAACCTTTGTGATAATTCCAGAGCAAATTACCTACTTTTTTTTTTTTGAGAAAACGAATCCCTTCCAAATGCAATATGTGTGATTGCCGGTGAAATTATTTGTTTTGGGCAACGTGAAATTACCATAAATTAAAGAGCTAGCTCATGTAAACGTGTTAAGACTGGCTATTGTAATATCAGTTTTAGGTAAGATTACTCACTCAATAGGCCACCATTACCAAAATGAAACAATAAAAATACAATAGATAAACTAAAGTAACCACACATTAACATGGTTTTGTTGTACTAGCCATTTAGCTTCACATTGGTATTTGTGATTATACTTATTGTAATCAATCCGAATAATGCTCCCGTCCAAAATGGTATATGAAAATGGCAGACGTCAGGTGATCAGAATCGAAACTCACACGAAGTTTAGAAAAAAAGTCCTGTCCGAATAGGGCTTTAGCGGTCAATGATCAATAATCTGAATCAGTTTTGGCAAGCCAAACTGATTTGTTCATTTTCAGATGAGTTTAGCATATTTGCCACAGGTCATTACATATGGAGATACGCTTTTGTTAGTTACTGGAAAAGAATACCGATTAGTAACATAGTAGTAGTAGTGAAGTAATGAACAGAACATGTTAGCGGGTGAAAGACAGCAAAAGGGAACCAGAGGGTGTGAAGTTTGAGAGCATGCAGAGAGGACGAGACACAACAACTGATGCGATGAAGACAAACAGGCTGTGGATCAGTTGCAGGCAGAAGGTCGTGTGAACAATCCAGTGCTGACCTGCCGCCGGGGGGCCAGGTGGGCTTTCGTCACTTGTACCCGGAGCGGGCACAGACGGCACCTCGCTGATAGCCGAAATTATATGAGCTGCCTCTGCTGAGGCTTCTGCAACAACATTAGGACTCCATGAGAAATATAGATCACAGATCAGTGATCAAAAGCGGCACAACTTAAAGTAAATTAACTAGCACTGCCTGTGATCATTTTATCATTTGCATATGGATATGATATGATTAGAAATTCGGCTGATGGTTTTTAATTTTAACAGTGAAATGATGCATTCAGTATCTATATAGTAGGTGAAAAATTAATCGGCTGATGAGTAGTATGCCTGAATTAACAGCAAGCAAAAAGCACCCTGCTACTTAAGTCAGTATCACTTTACCATCCCATCAGGCCACGGTGGAGGAGTCATGAACGGCAGCGTATCAATGCAACTGATGCTGGAATGTCATATGACATATGTGCACTTTGGGGATACTTAATTTCTAGTGAGGATCGTCGATTTGTTTACAGAGACCGTCTCTGCATTTAATAAAAAAATTAAGAGTTAATCTCGTCATTATACATCAATATCATTCTATTCTCCTATTTGATACAATCTGTATTGTTAAAAGCGCTGTATAAATGAAAGTGATTGATTGATGAACTATGTAAGTGCAGTTTTCATTCATATTACACACATTCAAACTATACTGACTGTATTATTATTTTAACCGTTACGTAGTTCATTCCTCTTTAAATGTAGTAACTACAGTATGTGACAGCATGTGGAGGTTGTTTTCCTTTGGTTTCACTGACCGTAAAATTGGGACAAAGACCAATAGCAAATATTTTTGTGACTAAGACTATGACAGCGAGATATATACAAGCCACAATGATAGGTAACAATTTTTCAATACTCAGCAGTGGCTGACAACCACAACCAGTTGGATAAGAGAAGTGCTGGTTCTGAAAATCTACAGTCATACCAACCTACATGTTACGTAATATGCATTAATACTTTCACTCTGGTATTATTATGAATGATAGCATTATGGATTCATCTGTATTAGTGGACCACTAAACAAAACTCTTAATTTAACCAATGCGTTAGGATGGTTTTTTTTCTTACAATGTGTAAAAAATAATAATAATAGCCAATAGGTTTTGGTGCATGTGCCTGGACAGGCAGAAAGCTGTCAAACTTATTTTTACTTTACGGATACCGAAACATTTTATTAGAAGATCTGAAATATAATTGCGAAACGTTAAATCAATTTTTGGCATAATGCTGCAATTTCTAAATACACTGATCAGTGCATTACAGCAAGTACAATTAGCACAAGAGTGTGCAACAGAACAAGGGTAGGATCACAAATGTAAAATGAGTTTTTTTTGCACATGAAATTTCACTAATATGTCTGAAACTGTGAAATGTAATTGCTGCATATCTAAAACCTGATAGTGCCTGCACGTGAAGACATTTGTGAGTCTCGCTCACCCTCGAGCGTCTGTGGGGTTGGTGCCGGTGCTTCTTCTACAGGAGGTGGAGCTTCTACAGGTGCTGGAGCAGACTTCTTGGCTTTAGCTTTAGGCTGCTTGGACTCCTTAGATGCTTCTGACAATGAAGAGATTTGCAGGGGTTCGATCTTTCCCTATACATGAAAAACATATCTGAAATTACTTGACATCACTAAAGGCATGAAGTAGACAGCTGCATAGATGAATCTGGTCTAAGAATAAAGGAAAAGTGAAAGTAACGCTTACTGGTTTCTTCTGTAAAGGGACGAATGGAGGAGGAGGCGGACCAAGTGCCATCTCAAACAGTTGATCCGAGTATGGAACGCTCTTCTCTATATTTGCACGAAACTTCGGGTCCCATTTGGCATAAAGGATCGTACCACCAAGGCCACCGCCGACCGTTAAAAGACTAGCTGCCACTATTTTCCCAGCAGTATTTCTGCAGAGTAAAAAGACCAAATTTAAGATGTGTAATTTGACCCCTTTTTTCACACACCAAATAAATAAGTCATCACTCAGGCATATCATTGTAAGCTTTGTGCTTTTAAGGTTAAACTTTCAGTTTGGTGTCATACCCAGAGTCTCCAGCCGTGGTGTATCTACGGCAGTGCTGCAATGGATGGGCCTTTACTTTACCACACACACATTGCTGCAGACAAACAAACAAACAAACAAATTGTAATCTCACATGCACTACAGCAAAATGTAATGCAAGGTACAGTATTAAAAGTAATACTTGCTTTTTACACTGATCACAACCACTGTTGTACATCAGTTTGTAATAAACAGCCATACTTTTCATGTTTCAATGATGTTCAGTGAAAACTTATTTTTCATTGTTGCTCTTTGACTTTAAAAACCAAACAAAAAAATGTTATTCTTAAAACACGTTGGATCAAGCATCGATTAAACACTAAACGAAACGACAAATGAATGAATGAACGGATGGCAAACAAACATTAGTTCGTTTCTTTAGTGCCTATAAGAAGACGGTGAAAGTTTAGCAGCTGTTAGACTTAGCATATCGATTATTCATTAGACTAATTAACATAAAAGCGCCACAGTACAAACGAAGGTATGGTTTGTGTGAGGAAACTTTCTGAACTTTTCAACGGCAAGGTCACGTCCTTCCATTGGACAAAACCACGACATAGTTAATGGTGTCTACAGAGTGTAGCGTTTTGATAAAATGCTGTACCTGAACAACATTTCAGTAAAACGCTATTAAATACAAATAAAGGCGAATTCATTAAAATGTAAGATTTTCAGACAGCTGTTAGCTAGGTTGGTTATCCGGTGACAGAAAATATGAATCATACACAGCCCGCCTATATTTACGCAAGCGCACATGCTGTCTTTTTATTAGTGGATGGAGGCGTCACTCTCTTAAATGTGAAACATCATTGGTTCGAAGAATCTGCCAATCACACTCTGACCGCCTCTTTCGACCCCACGTTACGACGTTGACGTACAGCAGCATTCTATCCTGGTGCACCACTTAAATTACAAACCTCAACAAATGAAACCATAAACTCATTAAGAAGTTTAGTTGAACATAATCACCGGTTAATTAAACAAACACTTCAGAGCCCATTAAAATCCGTAATTTTATGATACGCCTAAGAAACGTCGGGCTCGCTGTGGGTCACTGAATGACCGTCCTAGCAGAATAAAACTTACCCGCGCTGCTGTGTGTGC
This sequence comes from Puntigrus tetrazona, assembly GCF_018831695.1. Lineage (NCBI taxonomy): Eukaryota > Metazoa > Chordata > Actinopteri > Cypriniformes > Cyprinidae > Puntigrus > Puntigrus tetrazona. The sequence goes on along the minus strand of NC_056712.1, from coordinate 4,339,137 downwards.
CCCTTTCCAACAGACGCGCAGCATGCTTGCCTCTTCTGATTCTGGGTGTTGGATTTAAGACTACAAATATGCCACCAGTTTCAGCAAAACATTATAAAAGTGAGCAACCTCGACAGCAATGTTGCCCCGGCTCACTGTAGATTAGCTCCAGCACTGGTGCACGTAGTGACAGAGCAGCGCACGCGCGGTAGGCACACCCAACGTGATGCATACGTCACTAGTTCACGGAAAAGAAATATCCCATTTTAAAATTACTTAATTAAATTAAGAATTTAAATCATTATTCTTCAGTTAATATTTCTTTTCTCAAATTATTGAAAGCCTTTCATTGAGACATAGCTGCTGAGGTACATAGGTTACAATAGTAGCCAATGTAAAATACAACTAAGTGATCAAGTGTAATTATTTTTATTTTATTTGTTCATATTAATTTTGCATATTAAATGTCAATGAGACCACTTTTCAGCCAAACTCTGTAAAAAAACAAAAGTAAAAATATATTTTTTTATCTTAGGTATCTTTGTTGCACTGTGTCATTATTTCCAGCACAAATAAGCACATTTCCCGAAAAATATTGCAAAATACCGTAGCCACATTCAAATGACTGCTATATTAAAAAAATTATGTGACCCTGGACCACAAAACCATCCATAAGCGTCAGTTTTTTGAAATTCACAATCTAAAAGCTGATAAGATTTAATATTTTTGAAATATTAATGTGTGGTTTGTTAGGACAGCACAACATTTAGCTGAGATACAACTATTTGAAAATGTTAATATTTTAAATATTTATTTACACAATCTTTACCTAATATTCTAATGACTTTTAGTATAACAGAAAAATCTATCATTTTGACCCACACAATGTATTATTGGCTATTGCTACAATAATAAAATAAAAGCACCTCATTAATACCTGTAGTGTGTGCAATTCAATTTCTATATTTATATTAGAGTTTAAAATGTTAGTAAAAGAACAAACCTAAGGGAATCCACGTGTACCACTGGTGAAATTTGTTTTACTTTATTTAATTGAATGCAATTACAGGTTGCCGAATCACTTTTAAACTCTGACAAACAGCAGTCAAGGGGGTAAATCTTTTATTAGTGTTAGTGGCAAAACGCTGTTCAAAAAAATGACCAAACTAACATGCTCCAACAAGACAATAACTTAAATTGTAGATGGAGCCATCAAGAACTGCATGTCGTTGCCTAAGCCATTTTCAGTTGTGCACAGGGCAAGTTTTGTTATTTAAAGCTATTCGTCTTGAAAAAAAATAAAAAAAACAATTTATAATAATAATAATAATAATAATAATAATAATAATAATAATGACATGCCCAGTCGGTTAATCCTTTAAAGACTCGCAAGTCTTCAATTCCCCAATGACTTAGTAGTGTAGCTCAGTTTTAAACAGATTATTCACATTTGGAGACACACTGAACACAAGATGTAATTCTCAAGTACAGGAACATGGATTCTGCTACAACAGAATTTTTTTTTTAAATCATATGCATTGAATTTATCATTCAGTATTTTATCATTTGCATAATTTAGCTTTCAAAATCTATTCTTTTTTTAATCTAAGTACAAGGTATATGAAATCAAGTTTCTCCCCATTAAAAAAAAAAAAAAAAAAATTGAAAAATATCGGAAAGATGAATTTAATAACTGCGCAAGTTAAAACCACCAACAAAATCCCAGGAGCCAATGTTATGAATCTACAGACTAAAGATGAACACATCAAGTCGTCTTGTTTTTTTCTTTTTTTTGTAATGAGTGCAAGAAGCAAGACGTAAACTAATTGGACGAGGACTATTCTGGTTCAAGCAGTTCAGTTGCATGTTGTCTTGTAGGTCTTTTCTTGTATGATGGCCACCGCACACAGGGCAGCAGTGGCGTCCACCAGCTAGCCAGACCACGATGCACTGCTGGTGAAAAACATGGCTGCAAGGTAAACCCATTACAAGGCAATCCGCTTCAAAGTTCTCGAGACACACAACACACTCGGTGCAGTGGAGCATGCCACAAGGCCAATGGGACCAATCAGTGTCCTGTTCCTCTCCACCAGACCACGGCTCCTCTGACTTCGTTGCAGCCGAACCTCCATCGCTATTATCGTGAAGAGCTTGTGAACTGCAGCGATGCACTTCCTGCTCGCCGCTGGAGCCGCCATTTGGGTTAATCATAGTTTTTTGTCGGTTGTCTCGATCCATTCGGTTGAGCCCACCAGACTGAGCAAGTCTGAACTTCCAGGTGGGCAGGTTCTTGATGTAGTCTATTGGAACAAGCGGGCGAAGCCAGAGGTCTGGGAATGCCAATCTTTCCAAAAGGAAATTGGGATCGTCGTCCCAGTCTGACTCAAAGTTCTGGAATGAGGCAATAGGATGTACTAAGTAACTGGTGTACCAATCCCAAAGACTTGACAACCACTCTAGGTTGTTTGCATTTTGGTCTTCATTGCTACATCTTCTTTTCTTCTCAAAGTAATCAATGAGAAGGCCATGGGCTAGATAAGTGCTGAGGAAGAGGGCTGGATGAGAAGAGTAGAAGGTCCAGTCGGCCCGGACCCACGAGGCGATAGTAGTTGTGTCTGCGTAACGCAACAATTTCAGGCTGTACTCATAAAAGTTATCCAGGTACGGAAGCTGAAGAAATCCAAGGATGGGCAACCAGGATATGATGAGTAAGGAATTATAAGTCCCTAGTGTACTGATTAAAACCACAAAGCGTTTTATCGTGGCTCCCTGCGTAATGAAAAGGTCCATCCAAGCCATTAGGTTGACCATAACCAAGCTCAAAATGAACAAGTCATTGACTTCTGGTTGTACGGACCGAAGAAACGCATCCATGGCATGCAAGGAAATGAATTCTCCGGTGGTATTGCCATATCTGTAGATGCCCTCTGGTGTCTTGAGAATGTACGAGGGCATTTGCTGCACTCCAATCTCATCCAGACAGGTGGTGTTGTCCCAGTTACGCACGTCAACGAAGATAAACTCGATGCGCCCCGTAAATTTGATGCTGAGAGCTGAGAAAAATGCCGGTGGCTGAAGCAGTCTGGCAAACAAGAACATCTTCACTGGTTGCTTTTCCATCTGATACCAGTCTTCCATTAATTGCTCAGAGAAACGTATGGTTTTAATACGCGAGGCAACGTGCGCAGTCATCCATTTGAAGATGTGCTCCGTTTCGATGCGTCTGCCACTGTACTCTTTCAACATGACCTTCCCTTTCGATGCGTTGGTCTGAGGGACAGACATGATGAGGGTGGACTTCATCCAGCCCCGTTTATGGCAATACCTGACAACAGGGAATAAAAACTTTTTTTTTTCCCAGGCAATAACAACAACTGTGCTTTGAATGGGATTTAAAATATTTAAATGTATATGGAAATCCTGGTGACTGCGAAAACAATAATTACTTTACTTATGTAATGATATTACTTGTTAAGTTCACTTTTGGGTCGTTTTAGCCGTTTAGCATACAGCACATTTCAAACATGCCATTCTTGACTGATTAGCTCACAGGAATATGGCACGTACTTTCAGTGGTTACAGGTGCACTGTTGAACATAAGTTGAGTCTTTCCTACCTTGAGTCACTCGAGCAGTTGAAAGTGCCTGTCCGAATGCCAAACTGAGAAACTTTCTGTACCATTTTGCCCCAGTTGGCAGTGCTTAACAGTGGATTTCTATCTTGGGCTATTACCTAAGAGAAAATTTAATATTTTAAATATTATGTAAAAAATTATGCGTACAATTATATGCATAAATTCGGGATAATGACCAATAATGACATTGGCTGCAGCAACCGATACTAAATCCTGTTGGGCTCTGTGCTCACGCAAGCAGACGTCTTAATGTATGTGAGGACAAGACGGAGACATTACATTTCATTGAAATGAGTTGGCTGAGAAGGTTATGGTTTCAGTTTCTGTACCGCCTCACAATAGTTCATCTAAAAATGAAACTTCTTTAACCGTTGTCATGTCCTCATCTTATTCGAGCGTAACAAAATCATAACCAAAACATAAATACATTTTTTGGTGAACTACCCCTGTAAATTGAGATCTCGCATTTAGACATATATAGGATTAATACTAACCTGAACCAGCCAGATTCCATCTTTAGTGTCTTCCACTAATTCATAAAAGTGCATTTCTCCATTGAAAGTGGTGCTCGAGTCAGACGCCACTTGCTCCTTCTCATTCTTGAGAGCCGAGTAGAGCTCTCCTTGCATCAGCTCCCCTTCAAAAAGCAAACATTGCATTCATTTTTACGTCAGCGTATACGTGTCAATGAAAGCAAACGGCTTGTTTGGACATTTACCTGAGTTTTCAACCAGTTCCCTCACATCCCTCTTCTCTGCCAGGCCGGAGTATCCCAGACCACGACACTCCAGAATGGTTTTGAGTTTCTTGAAACTCAATGTCACCGGATCCACCAGCTGGGTGGCGAAAATTCCCGTCTCATACCATACGATGGCTTCAAAAAACCTAGCCAGGATGAATAACATGAAAAAATACAGGAGCAAAAAGAAGAGTTTCCACCACATTTTCTCACAGACGGAAGAGCTGTCGTTGTGATCTAGCTAATTTGCATTGAAAGTACAGTATTATGAGGCACTGGCGTTTTTTTATACGTCTCCAGTGAAACCGTCCATCAAACGACTTCCTAAGCAGGTAAGAATCGTTTCCATCGTATTATATAATGTGGAGGCAGAACGTCAAAACAGCTTCGGAAAAGGGACCTTCAGCAGCAGGCCAGTGTGTTTTGTCCCTCAGTGCCGCGCTCAAGAACTCACGCGACTAAACAAACCGCTATCTTCATTTAGAAACATTTACATCCCTGTCGCGTTTTCCTCCAAAAACCACGAAAACGATATTGTGTTTGCGATTCCCGAGAACGCTAATGTTTCTGTGCGCGTGAATAGTGTTTTCTGTAGGCTCTGGCTGATTATCAGCTGGTGCACATAACAAACTGACGTCACATCGATACTTCCGGTTCAAAAATTAGTTATAAATTAAAAAGGCGCAAAAACTCTTTCGCGTAAAATGTTAATATCAATGTGATGTGTTTTATTAATATTTGTTCGTTCACATATTGTTGTAAATATTTTGCTATTGTTTTTACACATTTTGTTTGTAGATCATTAAAGAAAGCGATTTAAGAGCTTTATATATTTTATACCTGCTTTCGTTTAATGTTTTGCAGGTTTTTAGTTTACATACTTTTAATTACATAGTATATTAATATAGTATTAACCTATATTACATAGTATTAATTTATATATATTTTTATTAAATTGTGTATTTTGAATTGTGAAGAGAGACTTGTTACCTGTTTTTATTTGCATTAAAAGTGTCACAAAATATAACCCCTCGGGATTTTGATTTGTTTTTGTTTGTTTTTTTTTTGTTTTTTTTTTTTTGCTTTGTTTTTTTTTATCCTACATCTCATTTGCAGAAATACAATATTTTGAAATTCACTTCAATCTGTTTGTTGCACCTTTATTCTAAGCTCAAGTGCACATGATAACAATGTCACAGTATTATCATCATGGTGAATTTATCATTATATCTCAACGTTGCATTATTTTAAATATGTTACTGAATCTGCATTTTAACAATAGATTTGCGGGACGCGTCACGCCACGTTTAGTAGTTAATTTAAAAATAATTAAATCGGTATTCAATAAATTGATTAACTGTTTAATATAACTGTTTAAAATATGTTTTGTATGTTCAATGTCTGTTTTTGTAATGTTCGTGAGAATCGCAAAGTGTCACAAAATAAAAGCCCGCATTTTGTCCAGGGCCAGTCAATTTCAACCAGTTAAATGAACTTTACGAACTTGGGTAAGATAATATTTACATCTAATGCAGTGCCAGTTGTCCTCGTCTTTAATTAAAGCTCCCATCAATAGTTTTAGCGCAAATACTAGTATAACCTGGGTTGTTTTTGTGTCTGTTGAAGGGAGCGGTCGCGTCAGCGTGGAGGAGGGCGTGGCGTGACGCGTCTGACGCGTATGACGTGGCGAGCTGGATCAGCCGAACTCTCCTCTACACTTCAATAGATCAGTGTCTCTTGGCGCTTTCAAAATAACATTGTTTGTCAGAAATGGAGGTAAATACATGCAACATTCAAGTGCTTCTGCAGGCAGCTGAATATTTGGAGCGGAGGGAAAGAGGTATTAAACGCGTTATTTCTTTCACATTGTTTGCATTGAAACCGAAGCCGTTTTGGACAGTCCGCCGCTGTTTGCTTGTGTTTTGCACACATTCATTTATGTTTGCGCTTTTTATTTTCTCATACGGGCACCGAGTGCGTCTTCTTCTTCCGCAAAGGTTTGTTTGGGTGTTTGTAGAGTGATAAACATCGCTTTTAATGTTGATATTATTGTGTTTGGCTCGGTGACCTACATTTCAGTTCTGTATTGTACACAAAGGCGCGAAATCGTCATAGGTTTGAAAATGTAGCCGCTCTGCCCGTTATTCTGCTACAGTTACAGAGGTTCGACAAAGACGTCGCTTAAATCACTGGATACTTAGTTACTGTTGAAATCATAGATTTCAAAATTGCTGAATCGTTCGATGGCGCCAAAATCAGAAAGCGGTCAGCGCATACAGCTGATTTGATGAGATGCTGACATACAGCAAATATTTCCTGTGTCTGCTGTAGTGGAACCTTAATATTTCACTTTCTTTTTAGATTGAGAATCAGGAAACGGCCTTACGTCTCATGATTCTGTAGATATCCAAAATAACTTCTTTTTTTTATCTCGTACGTAAAGATCGCATATACAAAGGAAGCAGGCTGAGCTGTTAATCGCTCGTGTATTGTACATTTTCAGAGGCCGAGCACGGTTATGCCTCAGTGCTTCCATTCTCCAGTAAAGGAGTTACAGAGAAGAGGAAAAAGCAGAAGTCAAAGAGTCATTCGCCCGGGAGCAGCAGGTGAGTGTAAGGTGCACAGACAAATGGTGTCCTCTTTTGGCCGTTATTTTGTTAACGGACCGACTCTGCATCTTCTGAAACGTTTATTTAAAAAAAGATGGTATACCACAGCGATCTTCTGCTTTGAATGAATGAATAAAAGGCATTTGCTTCAATTTAGGCTGCTTGAAGTGTTCATCCGAAAATGATAGCTGTTTTTACTCGCTATAGTGAACTGGCTAAATCAAGTTCATTCTTAATTCAGTTCTTTAACGTTCATCAGTTATGGAATGAGTAATTTTTTTATATATAAAGCAGCTTTGGAGAAAACAGTGATGCCACGATGCAGCTCATTCCAGGATCTAGTTGCATCCCAGTGTTCATACTGTCCATCCTAAATTCTATGTAATATTAGTAGAAGACTAATATAAAGACTAAGACTAGTCTAAATAGTTTACGCGACCAGCCCCAGTACTTATCAGTAGTGTCTGTTTAATCAAGTCATATTGCCAATATTAAGTGCTGAATTGATTATATTAAGTACTTTTTAACTGTAGGTCAGTCTAGCTATATGTAAATGTGTACAAAATGCATATCCACCCAGATCATATGCAAATAAACATGTATTTAATATGAATATGTGAAATGTTATGGTAAATAAAGCTATTTGTTCTTTTGTTTCAGGTCTGTTCACAATGAGTTGGAGAAACACAGGTATTTTTAAGTTTTATTGGCATTCTGTTGTTCGATTCAGCAATATCGCAATTGTTCTACATATCAGTATAGTCAGCAATTCAGCCCCTTCGGTGTGGGAGTGAAATGTTGTTCTCTGCGAATTAAAAAACATCACGCTTTAAAATGCTTTGCTCGCATACAAAGTGGAAAGGTCCCAGTGCTATTGGAACTCTGTTTAGCCAGTCAAATTTGACAAATTTAAGCTGGAGTGAAGTGAAATGCGTCTTTAGGGTTTTGCACGTAGGTAAATGATGTTTCGCTGCATGTGATTGTAGGAGAGCTCAGTTAAAACATTGTTTGGAGCAGCTGAAGGAGCAGGTTCCTCTGTCCTCTGATTCAGCTAGAAACACAACCCTCAATCTGCTCAGACAAGCACAGCTGCACATCAAGGTGAGCCAGATTGACCGTATTACTACGCATCTCATTAGTGTATACACGGTTATTGTGTATATGTGTACTTCGCCTTATAAAAGTCTATGCAGAAGGTTTAAAGGTGGTTGTTTATGTGCGCTTGCAGAAGCTGCAGGAACAGGATGAGCGTGCCGAGCTGCTGAAGGATCGTCTGCGCTGGGAGCAGAGAGAACTGCGCACGCGGCTGGAGAAACTGCAGGGGGGTTCGGAGAGGATGCGTAACGACAGCCTCGGCTCGGCTGTGTCCTCTGAGAGATCCGACTCTGAGAGAGGTGATCATCACACAGGCATTCAAATGTTTCTATTCAATTATTATTGTGACCGATAACCGACTTGGTTAAAACTACTCAATCAAAAAACTTTTTGAAAGCATTACTGAAGGTTTAATACACAAGTTATTAAAGCAGAGTTTTGGTTTGCAAGCCATGGGGAGTTGAGTAATGGGTGGTAGAGCAAACATTTACAGGGTTATTGATCATATTTGCTTGAAAATTGCAGAGGACGTTGAGATTGACGTGGAGAGCATGGTGTGGACGCTGGAGTCAGATAGTCTGGGCTCGTCACATGCTGGGGTGGACCACAGCTACTCTACCTCCGATCACAACTGGTTATGACTGTCCCAGATCTACAAACATCACAGAACGGTATAAAATGGATGGGGGACTTTACCATCATCATCATCATCATCACAGAACAGCCTTATGTTGCTGCCATTCTGAAACCATCAGCCGCAAACAACTTTTAAGCATGACTGGAATGATTTTGTGTAGAGTATTCTTTTACACCAATGGCATTATGGTGCTCTAGTATGCTATACACTCATGAGATTCAAGTGTAACAATTTTGGTGATGCTTTATTTCCACAGAATAATTTTTTTTTTTCTGGATTAGTTACGATCACGTACCTGTTAGTTGTCTACTATCCAGCTAATGAGCTTAACTTTAGGGTCAGCCTGCAGTACACACGGCTTGCACTTAATTGTTTAATATCCAGCTTATTTAATTCTGTTTTAACAGAGTTTTGATACATTGCACAAAGCATACGCATGAGCACTTGTGATGTCTCTTTAGGTGTGTTGTTTCTTTCAAGTTTGATAATGTGTGAAATTGCAATTTTTCTTTTTTTTTTTTTAATTGAAAAAATGGGGAGGCTAATTCAAAGGTTGTGGTGCTGCAATTCATAGGCCCAGAATGCTTTCCTTTTACAGCTAAACATTTGTTATTTGCTACTGGGTAAAGGTACCGTTGGCTTTAAAATGATTGTTATTGAACTACTATCAGCAACATTGTGACGTTTCATTTTATGCACGCTTTATTGTGCTTTGGTTCGCTCCAGAGAATCAAAGTTGGTGCTATTAAAACACCCAAAAACAAGCTATTATGCTGAGCCCTAAGCGAGAAGCCTGAAAAACAGAAAGTAGTTTAGTGTTTTTCTTTTTATATATTTTTATTTTTCCAGTGGATTTTCAGCAGTCGAATCCCTTTTCCCCTTAACATGTGTTAGTCTGCTCATGTGAATCTTTTTATGCATACTTTAAAACAGCTATTCAGTATGTTGGTAGTATTGACAAAATACATGGGCTGTATTTGCAAACTGTTCAGTATCTGCTCATATCAGTCATTTATGCAAACTATTATGAACATGCCTTTGTTTTTAGATGTTTGTACAGTAATTGTTAATGTACATCAAAATGTACATTGTATATACAGTTCTGAACACCAAATGCCTTATGAACTATTCGTATGTCATTGGACCAGGAACACCTTTGTATTTATGTCTCTCCTTGTATTCATATGTAGCATTTTATTATTTTTTACCAACATAAGCCTTTTGTACAAATAAATATTTTATGTATTTAATCTGACTTGTTAATATTGTTTTAGATACATTATTTTACCTACATATCAGATCCTAACCTTGCTGGTAATGCAATTAAAACGTCAAAACAGCCTAGCATGGTCTCAAATGTGAACATTTGAGTATTTAAATACCGTGCTTGGTTTAACTTCTCCAGAAAATATTAAATATGAAAAAAAAGGTAAAGACTTTACGAAATTAACTGTTTATTCAAGTTCAACAGTGCAAATCGTGGGAAAAAAATGAGAACAAAGTCAAATAGAAAATATTTATTGGTAATACTTGATCAAACAATTAAGAGCTATAAAACAGTCTTTTCTCATTAAACAAATGCATTGAGTTCTTTCAGACATTCAACATCTGACATTGTTCAGTTACAAGTGTAAAAGTTGTCATCACCGCCCGTTCGCTGCAAACCTTTCTGGGACACGCTCTCGCATGCCAAAGACCATACTCCTCTGCAGAACTCTACACATCACGCCGGCAATGACTGCTGCAACGGTCAACCCATCAATGCAAAACTTCAAAGAAACAAAACAACATTGCTTAACAAGGCAGATTATAGACCTCAGCAAGTCTGAATAGAAAGATTCAGAGAGGCCACATTTTAAATACGTCAATAAAATCGGAGAAATTAAAAAAATTAATTTAGCAATCAAAAAAATACAATTAATGTAAAATCAAGAGCAGGCGGAGGATGTTGCTGTATTCAAGTTTACTGGAGAATTTCAGTCGAAGAGTACAGGGGCTCGCTAAATGCCAGACGGGCATGATTTGTTCATCTCAGCTCCTGGCTAAAGGCATGTCGCGTCCACGTCTGTGCCCTGTGTGACGGAACGGCACGGCCCTTTCCTGGAGTGCTGGGAGAGTCCGGACACTGCGCCACCTCCCGGCATCAGACATACTGCTTCTTTTGAGCTTGAGAGGCTAAATCTTTCGCCTTCTCCTTGGCGGCGAGTGCGGTCTCACGTGCCTTCACAGTTGCGGTTTCTGCCAGAGTGCGTGCGGGCATTTCACCTGAGCAGTAATGAGATCCAGCTTAAGTCGACCATGTTTACAACAAAGCTAATTAAACCATTAAGCTGCTACTGCATGCTTGAACTCTAGCTGGCACCTTACCTTGCATCTTAGCCAGGACGTACTCGAAGCCTTTCATAGTCTTCGTAACGTTGCTCTTAAACCGGGCGAGACCGAATTCCTGAAAAAGGAAAAAGTGCTTTGAAAAACGCTCCTTGCTACCAAGCGTTGTGGAAGTTCCAGTGAGGTAATTTAACAGCTGCTAGCTATAAACACCCTACAGGATCTTCTGAATCAACATAACGATCCAGGCTGCAGATCACACGCACGCTACTGTAATAAAACTTTCTTTGAGATCAACACAAGCACGTGCTGTTTAGGCTGACCTGAATAGCTCTGGAGAGACCGTACAGGTTGGAAGAAATCCAGGCCTCTCTCTTGATCTCAGTCCAGCCGTTGTTGTCAGGGTTCACTCTGTACACGCAACGCTCTTCAATACTCTACACACAGAAAACAAACACATAGTTAACCTCATGTCCAGTCAGGCCAGTTGATGATTAATCACAGCCAGTTCAGGAAAGCATTCTAATTAAACTATATTACAGATGTAAAATAATGACAAATCTAAACATTGTGGTGGCAGCCCACCATCACACGCGCGTGGCTGATGTTCCAGGTGAGAGTGGTCATGGTCCTGCCCTGAGGATCCACTACCGAGTCCTCAATGATGTAAGCCTTCTGTGCCATGTGAGCAGGCAGAAACTTCTCTGCCCAGCGAGGAGCTCTGCCTGTTTTGGTCAAGAGACGTCTGGAAATCAGACAGTTGTCCGGAGTGACTTCCCCGAAATATGATGTCTTCGGTTAAAACATGATTACTGAGGAATACAAATACAGAAGTGATATAAAAAATTAAATAGCGGTTATAGAACTAAATAAGAACATAAACACATTTACAACAATTACGTATACTGCTGGAGCTGTAGGAGTGTATCTCCTAAGATGACAGATGTACATATTTGCAGTACCTGTAGGGGTTGGGGTATCTCTGCCAGAAAGCCAAAAACACTTGGTCCCACGAGCTCTTCAGAAAGCCCGCACAGCTGAAATACTTCATTGTTCCCTCTCAACCTGCCTGTGCTAAAAACTGCAACGAAGCACAAAAACAAGAACTACTTGATGGCCGAAGTATACAAGCTAAATAACATCTCGAAGACAGACACGAGGAAAGCCTTACTTGTGATAATGAAAAAGATGTCAATTAATGACGGATAAGAAGCACGAGCTGCATACCTGAACATGTCAGCTGACCTGGAATATGCTAGTCGTGCCCAAAAACTTGCAGTTTTTTAATACTACGACAGTCAAAAAAATGCTTCGTCTTTGTTGAGACCATAACGTTCACCTCAGCCATGAAGACAAGCTTATGTGTTGATACTATGATGCCCGATATAGACATCTGACTGGATTTTATGATGGCAAAAAGCTGGTTTTTAACAAAATGGTGCCCAAAAATCCTAAACAGCTACATACGGCCGACATCAGATGATAACTTAATTTTTCACGTTTTAGAAACAGTAGCGGTCACAAGCAGTAAAAATGAAACACTGCGTTATAAAATATGGCTTTCACCTTTAACTTCAGCTTAACCTGAACAGCTGAATGAATGTCACGCACATCTGCTAACTTTAGCTCGCGGCTAGCGCATGTCTACTCTCTTCTTTGAATGAATGAACGAAAACAACCATTGACATGAATGCGAATGAGGACTCACCAGCGTAAACACACCACGGGGCGCTTTGCGAGGTAATTTTCTCTATTCCTACATTTCGCGACCATCCGTGCGTCTGGTCTACATGACTGTACGTGACTAAAGAGAGGAAGGTCATGGTCACTTACGCCACTTCCGGAAGACCCTGCGCGCCACCTCGCCGTAAAGCTGATTCACGTGTACGTTGGCGTACCCTAACCATAATATTATTAATATATTATTACATACATTTAATGTGAATTCTAATCTAAATGCATACGTTAAGATCACGCATTTTGTGGGAAAAAACACTTAAGCACGTTCTGTCTGGGTGATCGTTTTCAGCGTCCTGCGCGCGATCTGTCTTTGAAAAGGTCCCATTTTTGAAGCACGTTCAAGCAGTCCACAAACGCGCTGCAAACACGCCTGATTACCAGAGCACTCGTGCAGCACTTATTTTTCCCAACAGAGGGAGCTGCGCCGCTAAGTAAAGTTATCAAAGAAGAAAGCAATGGGGTATGTTTGTAGCCAAAAATGCATTGTATAAAATGAGTGATTTTATCCCCCCCAATCATTAGCATATTAAGTAAAGATCATGTTTCATGGAAATATTTAGTAAATTTCCTAGCGTAAATGTATTAAAAACGGCACAAAATGTATCAATCGAAAGCTTATTTATTCAGCTTTAAGATGAGGCGTCAATCTCAATTTCGAAAAATTGAAACTTATGACTTGTTTTGTTGTCCAGGGTCACCATAGTCTTCGCAGGAGTGTAAAACACAATAAATGTTACAGTAAAATGTCGATCGATCTATGCGTCAGCAGGTTGTTTTGCAATAGAAGGGGTTTTTTTAATGTATGCAGATGAGGCATCAATCTCAATTTTGAAAAATGTACACTTATGACTTGTTTTGATGTCCAGGGTCACCGTAGTCTTCGCAGGAGTGTAAAACCGTGAAACACAATGAATGTTACAGTAAAATGATGATTGTTTTGCAATAGAAGCTTTTTTTTATGTATGAACATATGGACAGAACCAGCAATTTGGTCGTTGGGTCAAAACAGCCCAATTCTGTCCATACTTTACCCATTGCTGAGAAGTATTCTACCCAGTGCATGAATATGTTATATAACGTATAATTTCCTCCGTTTAATCATTTGTTTGTGTTCCATCAGGGTGATTCAAAAGAAGAACTGATGCTTTTTTTTGCTCGTTTTAACACTATACTCTTCTGGAAAATGCCTTTTGTCCAACAGAGGGCAGAAACTGGTTAGATTTATTCTATGCTAGTAGACACTAGCAAACTCCAATTTGCACACAGGATTTGTTTATTACTGTTTTTAGAACAAATTGTGCTGTTTAGATTTCAATTGACTCTTGAGGAGAAATGGCTTTTTTAAATAGCCATGGCAATAGCCAATTTCCAATAAAACAAGACAAATGTATTTTTATAAACACACTAGGAACCGTTGTCTGGTATCTGTTTTATTCATATAGCTTACTGAATGTGGAACAAGAGGTTTGTGCCACGGATTATTATATTCTCTGAGGTTTCTCCCCCTTGTGCACCTTGTGCGGCACGCAGAATAAATAAGTGATTACAGCATGAAAAACACTGAGTTTTATAGCAAAAAATGAATAATGCAGCAGCTGCAATGTGGATATATTGTTTTGTTTTCATGATCACTTCAGTCAAACGCTGGTGTGACGCAGATTATTTCAAATCTTTTTTGATATATGTTGTGTTGCCATGGTTTTGTCTTTCACTAAAGATTTTTAGATTTGATAAGAAGGCAGCGACCAAAAAAACATATAGCTTTAAGATATAGCTTTATTGTCCTCCTTCACGCCTCCCTCCACCGCATTTTTAGTTTTCTCATACATGTGTAAAAACGTCATATTCAATGACATCCTTTATTTCGTCCCACTGCCGCCACAGCATCAATTACATCAATTACATTAATTCTTCGCATACAAAGTACATGACAACCTTCACATCATACAGTATAAATACAATACGTGGCATAAAGCAATTGATTTACTTGATGCAAATTTACACAAAACCGTACGTGCAAGACATTTTCATCTTTGACAAATCACAAAACAGAACTCATCCAAGTCATACAACATACTTGAATATTTAAATTCACAACCAAACTGTTAATATAACTCAATAACAAAGACATTCGTGAGATGAACCGTTCATTTCTTGCATATCAATGCTAGAAGTGTGTTTCAAAACATAGTATGGTTATGTTCGAAAGTGTATAGTATTGGTGTGTCTCTATCAGCTCCCTATAGTTCAATGCACTCTTCCCTAAAAAAACTACGCATGTAAAAAACATCATGCTCACTGTGCTCCCTTTCTGGAAATTATGAAGCTTGAGACATAAAATGCACCATCAACTAAAAATAGGAACATTCAATATAAGAGTGGAAAAGATTTTTTAGTACATTTCAGCATAAACACATCACTAGACTTGTAGTGAACACATATTGTTAACCTTCATGATATTAGCTGAAATTTTGAAATAACATGCATGTAAAATGTGACGCTCTACGCTAATGTACGGTGACATTGTACGTAGTCATGAAGCTGTAAATTGAGTATCACTATCAATATGCAGGCAGTGCCTGAGTGCATGATATATTGATTTACGAGCTTGGGAGCAATAGATCTGATTAAGACACACCCTATGTATATGTATATTATGCAAATTTCCCGTATGCTTGTACATTAACACCCAGAACTACATCTGCCAAAATGTGCAAAATACAACCTGAACATTTGGATATTGTTTCCCAGAATGCAATATATGAACATATTTTTAACTATGATCAAGGTCGGCCACATAGCTTTGGCACCAGATTTCTACAAAGCAATGGCAATTTCACATTTGCTTGACGTGTGTATTCTGATGACACACAAAAATAACATTTTCACCAATATTTTACCAGTGCAAGATACTGTTTTTAAGGGCTCTTAAAGCGTGAAATGGACTTTATGTAACAGCTCAAAATAGTCATTGGTGAAGTGTATGCAATTGTTTACGCACTTCAATCAGAGCTGTTATGAGACCGTTTCATATGGCCCCTGAGCGATTTGAACTAAACTGAGCTGGACAATGACATCACTGAATCAACTACGAACTGGCTTCAAACGAAAAATGAAGTGCTTTAACTGGAAAATGAACTGTTTTCCTAAAGCCGCTTTGACAAACTGTATTGTATAAAGCATTATATCGATATAGGTGACTTGACTTCACTTCAGTCACATGATATTTATGGCTTAGTTGATTGAAAAATTCTGTGGCCCCATGAGCAACGATGGCAGATTTTAAATCATGTCCTTCCAGTAGGTCCTGCTCCAGCCGTGCAAAAGCCATAAAGCTGTATGGGAAAGCTAATAAGTAGTTTTCTCCAAATCCTATAAGAGTGATCAGTCACATGCCATTTTCAGCTTAGGTGATAAAATGTTTCCAGAGCTGAAAGTCTATCAGCATCATCCAGGCTATCTCCTAACATTATCAATAAGAGTTTTACACAAGGCCGACGATTAATAGACACCACTTGTGTCCATGCAGACCTAAAGGCACACCATGAGGAAAATCTGCTTTTCGCTATACAGTATATGTAATGCTAGTTTAAGTTAAATTAATTGGGGTTCTTGAAGAAGATCCTCATAATGATCTAATATAGTTTTCAGCAGTAACAATAAATATATATTTTTTTATTCCATGGTTTCTTTATAAATATGGTGACTACCCAACCATGTCATCAAAGTAAAAAGTCAGTTATCTACCGTATTTATTATCCTAACCCAATTATTATCTTATTATTTTACCCCAATGAGACTTCAGCTCCATCGTACCTGCACTGTACATAACGTGCATTAAGCAGGCTCCTGCAGACAGAGGAAGACTCCGTCTTCATGATTAAACAGCAGTTACGGGCTGACCATCATTGTAGCCATTCACAATCATCCCCCTCAAAGATCGAGTCCTGAAGGACCCATCAGGGTAGATGGTGTCTGGCTTGTGCTCACAGCGGAAGAACATGAGAAAGCCATTCCTGTAGTTCTGGTTCATCCAGCCATATAGCAATGGGTTAACAAATGTTGAGCACATTGCCACAATGTGAAACAGAGTATAAATGAGTTTGTATTCTTTGAACTTGAGGATCAAGTCGAGATCACTAGCCAGCTGAAACATGTGGAAGGGAAGCCAGCAAACAGCGAAGACCACGACCACCAGCGCCAGCATCTTTGTAGTCTTCTTCCGTCGGCCGATGCCATCGCTGCGGTTTGAAGGGCTGACGTGGTTCTTCAGTTTGATCCAGATGCACACATAAGCATAGCTGATAATCGCCAAAGGGACAACATACTGCAGGAGAAGCATCGATAAACTGTAGATGACGGCGTCCCGGTTGGTGCCGTTGGGCCATTTCTCGGAGCAAACTGCGATCCGCAAGTCAATGTACGGGATTTCCTCCTGGCGATACTCTCGGAAGATAGCCAGCGGGCCAGCCAATATGGCAGCAAATGCCCAGGTCAGGCCGATAATGATGAAACTGGTGCACCTATTGAGACGCTGGCCAAGGTGGAAGACGATACACCTGTAGCGCTCTAGAGCAATGACCGTTAGGGTGAGAATGGACACATGGACACTGAGAGCTTGGCTGTAAGGCACCATATGGCACATCACTGCTCCAAATTTCCATTCATCCAACAACGTGTAAACCAGCGTGAAGGGCAAACACACCGTGTCCACCATCAGGTCAGCCAAAGCCAGATTAGCAATGAAATAGTTTGTGACTGTGCGCATGTTTCTGTACAGAATGATCATGTAAATCACCAGGGTGTTACCCACAAGTCCTAGCAGGATTATAAGCGAGTATGCAAAGATTAGAGATATTTGGACACTCAGGTGTTTGGTGATGTCATCCACAAAAACTGGTTTGTAAGTGTTCACGCTGTCATTTCCCAGGCTGGCCTCCGGACTTCCATCGTAGACAGTGTCCTCGGTTCCATTGGCTAGATCTGACGGGCCCATTTTAACCGAGGGGGTACGACATCAACCTGTCAAACAGACAAAAGTACAAACAGTTGCCAATGGCAGTTTTGATTTATTCAAAAATATTTCATGAATTGACTGTACCACTTCTATAAAAAATCTGTGTTTGATTTCTGAATTAAAGATGTAATAAAATTACAATACCATAAGAAAATGCACAATATTTGGCATATGAAATTAGCAGTAAATTCTATGCGCTAAGTGGAATTAGCACTAGAAGATATGTGTGCTTACTGCAAATAATACAAGATAATGTATTATTTAGTACACTTGACAACACATCAAATGTTACTGCCTTTACAGCATGTTAGCCAAAATCTACAGCACTGCTTTTGTTGCCATATGTTTTTTTTTATTTTTTATTTTATTTTGCACAGGTCAACCAGACAATGGTGGGCGTTGGAAGTAGTCTTAATAGCCTTATCATTATAACCAATTTTAAGCAACATGTGCGAAGGTGATGTTTAGTCAGTATATGAGTAGCGTGTTTTTTTGTCATTACATCTTGGTACATATATGGCAGCTGTTATTCCTTTCGGTGATTCACATTTCGTTGCACACGTTCAATTATAAATGTACGCCAGAGATCTCTTTCTCAGCATGGAAGCTAAATGATGACTTCTTTTCTTTTTGTATGCTCAGTTGGAGTAGAAGTGAGCGATGCATGCTCTGGATGAGACATGCACACCTGATGAAATATGTAGCATACGCATCTACTGAAGAAGGTAAATCATAATATATCATAACAGCACTGCAAGGCATATAACTGAGAGCCTGACATCATTAGGCTGAAAAATGAGCTTGTATTGGACATTTTAAACAGCCATATTTGTTTTTATATGATTTTATTTCTTTTCATCACGTTCAATTAAAGCTATTATTGAAAAACGACTAATATAATATCCATTTAATGCTTGGCTATCATCACGATTTTGCTAGCAGAATATTTGACCATATTTAATTACAAAAAGGTTAACGAGGCCCTTTCCTGCTCATAAGAGACGGATCGAGCTTCATTAAAATCCAATTTACAGGCTGCTCAAAGCAAGACAATTCGGTGCTTTATTTCTAAGAACGATTTGAGCTCATGAGCACATTTAGAAGTGCCTATTGTCATTTAAGCTGATTATATGACACAAACTGTATGGACAGCTTTTTGCTCAAGGGAAAAGGAAAATTGCCAATAAAGACTTTGGTATCTTAGGTCATTTAGAAATTGAAAACAAAAACACTGCTCTAATGTGGTCTTCTCTCCTCCAAAGATGACACAGTTTTTGCAGGACACTCAATCTTTCAGGGTGCATTGAATTAAAAAAAGCAAACTAGGTTGTAACATTGTTTTTAGCTGATGGGTGTATTTCTATCGTTCCTTACAAAAAGTATTGCCTCCATTTTTTACGGAGCTATCTACAAGCAGCTAAGAGCTTTGAATGTGCGTCCAAAAGGGTTTTTGGCCATAAAAATAAATGTCTTTTTCTGCTTGGCTTTATAATATAACCAATTTGCTACCAGGCTTTAAAGTCAATGTAACAAATGCAAAACCACGGCTAAAATATAGCCTGAACGGTTGCGTGGCTATTGATTAATATTACAAAACATGAAAACAAGGTCAATCTTAATTTCATGTCGACTTCAAGTGACAAGAGAAGACATTGTGAATTTACAGTAGGGTGTGCTTTTATTATTTCTGTTCACGTCCTGAACATTTTTTTTTAGAGTTTGTCCTCCAGAGACACAAGCAAGACGCTATTCATCAAAAGGTCATATCCCTTAAGACACATGGCCTTTCCTTTCAGTGTTCATTCATTTGGACAAGTCATCGACTATGTGCTGAATATGACCGTACATTCACTTATTTCTAACAGATCAAGACCAGAAACGGGAACGATGTTATCTCTCTGCATTTGTATTAACTCTTTTCAGAAGGCTTTCTGTGATTAGACAAAGTTTTACCTTAATGAATATCAAGTTGGAAAACTGCATTCTGAGATAAAAAAACAATGGAAAAATTCAGCCATCGCTCTTCAAGCCAAAATTTCCACTACTTTTTCTATAGACTGTTCTCTTGCTGCCGGTTTGTGTGTGTGTGTGTGTGTGTGTGTGTGTGTGTGTGTGTGTGTGTGTGTGTGTGTGTGTGTAAACAGGAATCAAAACAAATAAAAGGCTATAGGGTCTGTCGATTGTCTCCCATGATTCAGGTTTACTGTCATTATGATATTCTGCAGGGGATGCTCGTCCTCACCATCAACAACTCTTGGAAGCCCCATTAATGACGTGCTAACTCATCACGAGGACCGCTCTTAGTGCGCCAGGTACTCGTCCAGCTGATGTAATCAAATGCTTTATGATTGCATTGCTGCAACTATAAAAACAACACTGGAGGAGCTATACGTAACATAAATAATAAAAATGACACGCCGATAATGCATAAGATCTGTTACGCTGGGGTTTTATAAACACATAACAGATCTCAACAATCAAAGGCAAAAAAGTTGACAAAATTCTGAATTCAGGAACTGGCTCCCTTTCAGCTCGTTGGAGTTCGAAGTGAATTGGCCGCGTCCCACAGGATGTTGAATTGGAATGACAGGAAGAGAAATTTATTGAAATGCACTGCAAAGAACGATGCCTGTTCTCTGATCATTCAAAATACATTAGACATCCTTTCATATCTCTAGATCATGTCTGATAAGTTAACACAGCCAAAAGCAAAACATATAATGCCACGCAGCGTTGCAAAAAATGTAATGCATTTAGGCTAACAGAGGTGCATTTTATTTTAATTACAGTTATATTAATATATTAAATATTATATTAGGCTTTTAAGATTTCATTGAACATGAAAATATAAAAAAGTAAATATATATATATATATATATATATATATATATATATATATATATATATATATATATATATATATATATATATAGTTTCATTAAATATGTAATAAATACAAATGTGAATTTGTTTACATAGAGTATACTTTATACTGATGGCTATATTTTGATCGCCTTGAGGTAAAAAAAAATGTATGCTATTTTCTTACACAAAACATATAGAAACCAAGTATGCATTATTTAGGTGGCATTTCATGCCTGGATATTAATATCATTATACTGCTCGCAATATCTCACATGTTAGTGGTAATTCACACTAAAAATGGAATGTGTTATTGAAAAGCGCACATAAAGCTGTTTCGTGAATTTCAAAGAAATTCATTGCGTCTTAATTCGTAAGAGCAAATTAGAATTAATATCCTGACGCGCACAGCCTTTTTACAGACACCCGCCACGTGCCGTATTTCACTGAAAACACACATTTCTCCATCCTACTGAATAGCCCATTACAGAAGACCTAAAACAGCGAACAATGCACTCACCTTATATGTCAGACATCAGCCCTGTAATAACCGGATGATAGCGCGGCACGCGCGGTAAAGTTCGCGCGACAGCTTCACGCTACTGTCCCCCTCAGGACCAGCTTCAGTCTCGGAAACAACACACAAGCATAGCGTACTACATGCACATCCATGGTGCTTTTTTCAAAGCAACCCACCAGCTGCGGGCGAGTGAACTTTAGGTGCACGAACAGGCTGTGGTAGGAACCGCTCTAGTGGAAGGATCTGTCCATGCGATGTGACGCTCTTCTATACACCGATCAAATCAAATGAGATTTTGATGTGTCATGATATATGCATTAAGACCCGTGGAACATTGTCTGACAGTTGAATTGGGATGACAGGCGTAGCTGTGTTTCAGTAATGAATATCACCCAGAGTGCTAATTATAACACCCCCCTGGCCCCTTTTAGGGCGTTTTATCAATCCTACTCAAGAATAACTGAAACTTTCAAACCGATAGCATACAGTGATTTCTAGTGTTTGGAGTACCACTGAAGCATGCAGTCTTTGTCCCAGTATCTGCGCGGGAATTTGTGTGTAAATGTGGGTGAGCGAGCCAGGTGCTTGCTTCTGCAGAGGTTCTGACCTGTGTGTGGAGATCTCAGTCACACCTGAGACGCTGCTAAAAAAAACCATGCACCCAGATGTGTTACAGCTGTTACAGTGATGTACATTTACTGATATGAAATGGCACGGACAGGCCATAAGGTTTTAATGGCACACGCGGAATGTTCATTTATCTCTATTTTGCTAATTAAGCATAAAAGAGTGAGTATAGCTGTCGTACTTTTTACTTTTGTGAAAGATAACAAAAATGTAACACCTTACCCTGTATGGATACACCTTGCCCTTAAGAAAACTACTAGGTTCAAGCTTTCATATAAAACCGTAGTAAAATCTATTTGGTATGCTTTTTGCTGTATTTTTTTTATCTAAAAGCTATAAATATAAATATGGCAATATTGATTTAAAAAAAAAAAAAAAAACTTTTTTTGTGTTATTATTGGCAGATCTTGGCAATAATGGGGTCCATTGAGTTTCCATTAAAAGTTGCATTGTGAAAATAAAGCGGTAGTGAAAGGAAACACTTTTATGTATCAAGTATTATTAGCTGAATTCACAAAACATGCAACTTTGCCCCAACAGATGGACATTTATCAGCGTCTGTGTCTGTTAATTATTTGTTTCTGTTCCATCATGTGTTTAAAAGGAACGCACTGAGCTGAAGAAGAGTCCTAGAAAAGTAAACCGAAAGCAGTATTCACACGCTGAAGATCTCACAGTGTGGACTGACAGGAATACAGAGAGTCTCCACGGAAAACCAAACAAAACAGAAAGGGTAAGTTATATCGATGATTTATTAAATGACTTCTGTCTGTTTTCGGTGTTATTCGTGTTGCTGTGTTTAGCCGTGTGTAGCTAACTCCCAAGCTAATGTTTACGTATACCCCGCTGCTGCTTTCTGCTAGCTTAACTACAAATTCTGACGCTTTAACCTTGTTAAGACAGTGTTACGTTTGTAAATATGCTTTACTGAAATAGATTTTGATAGTATAAAATGAAACAGTTTACGTTTATTAGCCATTGTGAAAGGCAGCTGAAAATATCGATGAATCGTTACATAAATGCATTGTTTTGATTCGGAAGCAAATGAACTAGCACGGAATACAACAACAACAAGGAATCACTAAAATAACTTTATATTAAGTTCATATTAAGTTTCTTCCTGTATACGGCAGTTATTACAGTAAAACTGCTGACTGTCGTCAAACATTACCCAAAGGTTATTAGACTTCGGGTGTGCCTTATGACTTATGACTTGCCTCTGTATGACTTTAGCCTACAATATCACTGTATATAGAAGGTTATATATATATATATATATATAGTTCCTTATATATATATATATATGTACAATATCACTATATATATATGTGTGTATATATATAAGGCTATATATATATATATATATATATATATATATATATATATATATATATATGTGTGTGTGTGTGTGTGTGTGTGTGTGTGTGTGTGTGTGTGTGTGTGTGTATGTATGTATGTATGTATGTAGAGAGAGAGAGAGAGAGAGAGAGAGAGAGAGATTCTTTTTTATCTTTAAAATGCAAAGCTGTCTCACCTCTAGGACATTTAAAGTACTGAGTAGTATATATGAGAACAGGTGATCACTTTTCATTTTCATTATTACATGAACTGTGTCAGAAGCAGAAGTGAAACAAACAGTAAATCCGCTCCGTATGGCGACCGGCAAGAATAAGATGAGTCTCAGAGAAGATCTGACATGTGCCATCTGCTTTGAGCTCTTCAAAGACCCTGTGATGCTGGGCTGCATGCATCACTTCTGCAGAAGATGCATTGTTTCATACTGGAAGACGGTTAGGGGTCCCGTGTCCTGTCCTCAGTGCAGACAAGAGTTTCCCAACAAATGCTTTCAGACCAACTACTTAGTAGCTGGCCTTGTGGAGAAGGTCAGGGCCAGCTACACATCTGCGTCTGTCAAGTATCTGGAGGTGAGTTGTCTTTTTTCACAGTCAGAAAAGGCAAGTCTGTAGCTTAGTGTTTTGTGACCAGCATGACTATCTGTCTTGCAATTTCAACTGTTTATTTTATAAGAAGTAATGCAGGCAATGTCAGCATTAAATAACAGGTTCTGTTTTTCATTAAATGTTTCTTGAAAATGTCCTTCCTCATTTTTGAGATACAAAGGTCTGTAAATCATCATGATTTTATTGTTTAAAACATCACAAGCCTTAGTCATGTGACTCGAAAATTTCCAACACGCCACAAATGTTTGTTTCATCTGATATTGGTTCTTGTTTTTATTGCAAATTCCTTCCAATAATTGTGTTTCTTTATAATATATAAGTTCATTATACGGCATTTCAGAAACTATTTGGTTTACTTATAACATTAACATGAGTTCACTTCTTCATTGATTGTTTATATTTTACAGCACAGCCAGTTATGACGTTTGTGGAGTTTAGGTATTCTGTCAGCATACAATCTGGTCCACCGCCCACATAGTCATGAAGAGGACAACTACAGGTCTTCTTTGTGTGTACATGCCATTAGTCTGAATTAAATGTACGGCAGTGCTGAGCCAATTTGTGCCAATTTGTGACAAAACACAGAGTACTCAGTTTCTGTCCGATAAATATTTGATTAGTTCTTCATTGCTACTGTGATTATTAGGTTTTATCAAGCATGTGCTAACTAACAATAAAGAGAAAACTATATTTAAAAAATATTACCGGTTAATGGTAAAAACACTTTTAACGTTTAGATATACTTTATTTCACTGAAGTGTAATTTATTAATCTCATAATAGAAATTGTTATATCACAGAATCTTAAAAATAACCTTAAAATTACAGGTCTACTAAAATTCAGTTAGAAGTAAAACTGTTTTGATGAAAAGTGAAGTTCAGTTATGGTAGGTTTACCTGCTAACATGTTTTGTTCACTTGATTTTACTCTTAACTTTCTATATACTTTACTCAATATCACCAGTGACCTCATAATATACAGTTTTATGTAAAAGTTTGGGCACCCCTGAAAATGAGCATAATTTAAATATATATATAATCTGCTGGGTTTTTGAAGAAGCAACTTGGATAGCTTATGAATAGCAGCATTTCAGTTCTGAAATAACATTTATTTAATCAACAGATACAATGCAATGTAAATCATACGAGAAACAGACAGGCCACCTTTTTCTAAAATAACGCTTCTTATAGCCAGTGATAAATCCTTGAATTGTGCTTGCAGGAATTTTGGACCACTCTTTGCAAAATTTCTCCAGTTCAGTAAGGTTTGATGGCTGGCGAGCGTGGACAACCCTTTTCGAATCAGTCCATACATTTTCAGTGTTTAAGTTTGGGAACTGGGATGGCCATTCTAGAACATTGTTTTCCTTGGTAGGTTTGGAACAATGCTTTAGGTCATTGTTCTGCTGAAACAACCAACCCCGGCATAACGTCAACGTCTTGATGTGGTCTTGAACATTGTTCTGGAGAATCTCCATGAACTTTAACTTTAAGAAGGTTTCCAGTGTATGTGCTTGCTACACAGCCCCACAGCATGATGGACAACCCCCCTCCACCAAATTTCTCAGTAGGGAGCAGGTTCTTCTCCTGGAATGCCGTGGTCTTTTTCCGCCATGCAAAGCGCCACTGGTTATGACCAGATATCTCAGTCTTGACTTCATCTGTCCAGTGGACATTACTCCAAATCAATTCTGGCTTGTCCAGATGAGCCTTTGCATACCTTAAATGACTCCACATTAACCCTTTCATTGAGCTGTTCCTTGTGCAAAGTTCACTGAACTGTAGAATGATGTTCAATGACATTGTCAGCAGCAAGAGCATGGGCGAGCTGATTGAAATTAGCTGTGGCTCGTTCACACTCGCTATTTATTGTGTGCGTTTGGTCTTGTCTTTGTCAGTTCCTCCTGTGTTTTTTCCAGTCCATCTCACTCTTGATCGCCTTTTCCGTTGTCTGGTTCTGGCCCTGTTTCTCCGGCTGGACTCTGAGATTTGGTGCCTTGTGGATTCCCTTTGGAGTCTATTTACTTCCTGATGCCTTGCATTATATTCTTTATTAATAAACTCTGTTTGTTATACTGCACTTGAATCCTCTACGTCTATTTGTGACAGCCACCTTTGAATAGAAATGAAGAAAAAGCACAACTACCAATCATACCAACCATATCTATTTTCATTTCTTTTTTCCTTTCCATTGCAATCAATTAGTAGTAAGTATTACTACATGTATCCAAATCCACACCAATGAGGGGGTGGCCAGACTTTTGCACAGCCTGTTTTTCACTTTAAATGTTATTTTAGACAACACGGTACTTCTACGTTGAGAATTTCTGTCTGAAAAACATCACATTATCCAGCCTTCTCTAAAAAAAAGGAATATCACTACAATCTTTTTTGTAGAGAAAGAGCACATTACTATAGAGCCATGGAGGGGTACCCAAACGTTTGTATAAAACTGTACATGAACGCCATGATTCAGTACATTGGACAATAATTGAAGTTGCAACAACCCAGTTGTATCGCATGAGCATGTGATTTAATGGAATTTCTCCACTTCACTGCACATTACAGTGTCTCTGATCATCACACAATCATTGTAGAGTTTTGGTTTTTCAGATGTCCATACGGTTACTTAATAATTAAACTTTCATAAACTGTGTTCTTCAGATAAAAGGAACAATTCTAGGACATTTCTATACTCTAACATGCTGGTTTTGCAACTCCCCTTTACATTTTTAATGTTCATTTTTATTGTTGACACTGTAGATGCTGACTCCCAGGAGTTGCTTGTAGAAAGTTAAAATGCGATTTTGGAAAGAACTAGTCTTCTGTCAGTAAATGGACTGTGCTGACTAAGGCAATCATGAATCTACTGCTTTGATTCGTCTTCGATGCTGTGTCTGTTTACTCATTTCTCTTTTTCAGAAGCAATTAAAGGACCGTCTAGAATCACAGTTCTCCACGAAAGAGGCCTATGCCACTATGATCCGTGAGGACAAAGATAAGATGGAGAAAATAAAAGTGGGTGTAACTTCAAAAGAGAAAGATCACCATGTGACCACTTCCTGAAAAACAGAATGACACAACTCTCACTTTCCTACCCTCCAGAAAATAGGATCTGAGCTGCAGGGGCGAGTGCACAGTGACTTTCAGGCTCTGCATCACTTCCTGCAGTTGGAGGAGGAAGCCATGTTAGAGCATTTGAAAAGAGAGCAAGAAGAAATGCTGCAGAGGCTGGAGCGACATCTGGAGGCCCTACAGGTGGCCATCAGAGACGTAGAGCAGAACATCAACAAGCTACGACAGACTGTCAGCAGCACAGACCAATCTGTACTTGTAGAGGTAATTATAATGACTATTTCCATTTGTAATGCTGCTGCTGCACATCCATTTGTCAAAGAACTAATATTTGGAATATGAATGTCATATTTACACAAGGACCAAGAGTGCTGGGTGTCAGAATGAGTTATTAGTAAAGTACAGCTACAGCCACAGTCTCATACATATTTCACACAACTGCAGAACTGTAGAAAAAAATCAATTCTACAGTGATTTGAGCATGTGCTGTTAATTATCAGACAGATGGTTTCCTTTTGCTGTGTTCTTACTAGCTTCTGTTCTAAAGTCAACCCTTTCTATTCCATTTTCTTCTCACACAGCTTCCTGAATTGAATTCCAGGTGAGTAGCAATTAAAAAGCTATTTATTATAATTATTTAGATAGTTGATAATAATCCTAATAGTCTGTTCCACTAAAATTTCACAGTTCTTGGTGCAAAGTTTCGGCACCATAGTAATAACTACTGGAGTTATGTAACTATTTCATTCAACTACTTACAAATAAATAATGCTAAACTGTGTAAGCTATTAATAATCAAAATGATGCTTTATCTCTACAAAACATTTAATGTCTATTATTATTAAAACATTGATGTCTCTGTGACTCCAGATCACCTGTGGAAGAGCTGAATATCAACCTGAATACTTTCAGAAGCAAACGCATTGCTCCTCTTCAATACATCATGTGGCGAAAAATGTTTCAACAGTTGAGTCCAGGTAATTCGTCACCTTGCTACAATACTTTATCCGCTCAAGACTATTTTCAAGGAAAAATTAGCACGAGAGCACAATTCCAAAAGAGCGCAACTTTTTTTTAATAGACTCCTTGAGGGTTCCAAGTCATCTTTTATTTCCTGAAGCAAATTAAAAATAACATGACTTGGCTAACGATATGTTCGGATAATGTGTTCTTCTGGCATTCAAAATAAATTAATATGTGTGGGGAAAAATAAAACCCACCCTCTCTGTTCTGTGCAGTGCCTTCTCATAGCAACAATAATTGCAGCCATTTTAATAATTTAAATTTAATTTGAATAATCTCCTCTCATAAATTTTGTGTCTGAACGGGAAACTCCTACAAATACATATTCAATAATTTAAAAGGTCAAAATAACGGGGTCTGCGCCTTTTTAGTGCTAGTTTTTCACTGCACTTCTTCAGAACCTGACTAATATTTTAGCGCCAAAAGGCGGTTTGCGTTGGTTAGTAAAACTGTCCCTTTATTAATTTGTGGTCACTACATGATCTTTAATTTTGGTATTTGTGCTATTTGTTTTAAAAAGAGCAAAGCCAATGTAGGACGTATTGAAGTAGAAATATTGTTCAGGTATTCATTTTCCTCTGTAACAGATGGTGTTATTGCCATAGTAACAGTGCAAATAGCCCCCCTTAGGGCAGCAAAGGATTCAGTGATCTGTCGAATGGCGCAGTGGGCTCATCTTAGACCTTGATTCGGATGTCAGTTTTAGCAGTCTTCACAAATTTTCGTTTGCATAGAAATGAATGGTTACACCCTTATCAGGAAATGATAAAAAACTGCAGTCGGCTCTTCTACTGATTTCATTTTATCGTCGCTCGATGTTACCCTGTCTGTCTCTCTGAGTTTTAAAAGTTACACATTAGTATAAAACACTGTTACCGTTACGTTTCATACCGTTTAACACATATCTTCATAGCATTCATTTCATTAAAGTCAGATTTTTATTTTGGCTTTCAGTCAGAGCACACAAACTAAAGGTTATTGGCTAATTTTAATGTCCCCATATACTATGATGCTCAGTTTTGAGTAAGAGATATGTCTTTGTTTATTCCTTACATAAAATAGTTGGAGCTATGAATTATATAGTCATTATTAATCTGATATCTCCTCCTCGACGTAATTAAAGCTGCAGCAAGTGTTCAACATTCCACACTTCATTTTTTCGGTTATTTAAGTGCAACATCTGGGTATTTAAAGTGCACTTTTTCTATTTGGAATTTTCAGTGTGAACACACTACAAAAACCTCATAGGGTAGTCACTAGTACGTGATTTAGGACGCACCTCGTGTCTGGGATGCACCAGATGTGATGTGATACGGTTCCAGTGACAAGCAGTTTGCATGTCTACACCAGACACTACTCGACTATAAAATTAACCAGCAAAAATAAAATTTCACACTCATTTCACACTTAAAATGAAACGGTAAGTACATAATTAAATGAATATAAATGATCAAATCATGACATTATCTCCGACTGACACTGATCTTTGTCTGGGAATATACTTGTTTGTTCACATAGAGTTCATAGTTTGAATAGTTGAAACTTTTTTTTTTTCCTGATCTGAAGATTTGAGTCATGCTCTTGTGCTGGTTAGGTTAAAAAAAACATTTTATTGACTATTGTTGACAGTTTGGATGAGAGAGATCATGCTGTATGTTTTGTTGCATTCAAGCCTATGAGGTAAAACTAAATAAATTTAATTAATCGGTTGAAAACATTGTAGGCAATCAAGAACCAGTAACAGATCTGAATATAATGAAACACCCTTTCATTGAGTTTTTCTATTTTATCAGTTTTTTATACGAACTGTTCTCGAGGGTTTTTGCAGTCATGGCGTTTATGATTGAGTCTTTCATTTCCAGGCCCAGCACCATTGATGTTTGATGAGGACACAGCCCACCCCAGTCTACAGCTCTCCAGGAACAAAACCCAAGTCATCGAGAGCGACAAAATGACCAGCTACACGTGTGATGCCAAACGCTTCCTTCAGTGTGTCAACGTTCTAGCTACAGAAGGCTTCCAGTCAGGCAGGCATTACTGGGAGGTGGATGTAAGTAAAAATCCTAAATGGGACCTGGGTGTTGCTCTGGAATCAGTGAATCGTCAGGTCAGGGTCAAGCTGTGCCCTGAGAATGGGTACTGGGCCCTCCGGCTGCGCAGTGGCAGCCAGTACTCGGCTGGCACGCAACCCTGGACGCCGCTGACTGTGATGACCCCACCTAGCCGGATTGGGGTTTTCCTGGACTGTGAGGAAAGGAAAGTATCTTTTTATAATGCAGATAACATGGCGCTGCTGTATTCCTTCTCCAGCGGGCCGAGAGGAAAAGCATTCCCCTTTTTTAGCACGTGCCTTAGTGAATGTGGTCAGAAAGCCCAAGCCATTCGCATCCTCCACTTCCCCTTCGAGTGTCCAACAGAGATGTAAGACAAAGCCCGTAGACGCTCTTGTAACCTGTAACTGTGTTCACAAGTCTGTATTTATCTGAGGTTTGTTGATATCGATACATTAAAGCTGTGCAGTGCTCTTAACGCTAATCAAACATACTAAAGTGAATTTTCTTTGTTTTTCATCAGAGGGACCACATCATTTTTAACTGATGAGATTAGATTTTACAAGATGTTAATGACTGATGTTAATCGACGACAGTGGCCACATTGCCAAACCCTTTGTTTTAAATTTTTTTATTAATTGCAAACCTTTAAGAAACTGTAAATAAATACTATATGGTTTAAATCAGTCAAAGTTTTTAATGTGATCCCGAGCAACTACAACGGCGCGCTTTTACACGAATATCGCACAATATTCTTTTCATCATTGCCTTTATAGATATGCAACGTAATTATAGATATTACTTGGAAATTAATTAAAATACTTTGTTCTTTTCAGTGGGTTGCTTTGACTTTCATTATTAAAAGATGGAGCGTGCTTCTAATTCCTGCTACATCAGTAGTCAGTGTTTGTTTTTGCTGTAGTCAATAGACGTGAGCATGCGTTAGTTCGCCCTGTCCATCATTGTGTCAAGGCTCAGTGGCAGGGCAGGAAGATGTTTTGTTTTTGATTTATGTCTAGCTCTTCCTTCCTGTCAAATGGACAAAACAAGCACTCCGTTCTGTTTTATAGGCACAGTAATTTTGATATTTTGTTTTGCCGAATGCATATGACTTACATGGCATGTAAAAGTGTGTATACCACAATCTGCTAAATTTTAAATTTATAGGGTAAACAAAACGCAGTCGGTTTATACCAGTGGGGGAGAGCACCTGGGGTGGCATCCCGGATGCAGAAAACAGCAAGGATGGGGCTGCCATTATCTGTCAGAGCAGGCAAGTGCATCAACATCCTCTTTCCTCCTGCCTCCTGCAAGGGGTCACACAAACAGAATAAGAGTCCGGGTGCCCTCAAACTACATTACTGGTGCCTTGGGACTGGGGTTTGGGGGTGTTTTGGCTGCTGGAAATAAGAGTCAATGCTCAGCCCTCCTCCACAGGGTCAGGTTGCCTTTAAACACACAGAACAGCCATGATTTAAACAGCCTATTAACATTCCAGTCTCCTGACTTTGTCCAGTGTGTTTGACACAGGGTTGCCGCTTCAGCCCACAAAGCTTTCATTTCTAATGCTGGACTTGTTTGTGCTCTACATTCTGACCATATATGATTGTATAATAAACATAGCAAGGTATTTGGGTAAATTTAACATGAGATTTAACATACTAGTGGCTCAGGCTAAAATATAGCATCTCACTTGACAACATTATCTTGGGTTACTGAGAGTTTAATTTTCATTGGTCCGCAAATGGTGTCCCACAACAGTGGAAAAGTGCAAGGAAAGCATTTGGCGTTATAAGAACGAGTTTGAACTGAGCCTCTACAGTTCACCCGGCTAATTTTCCAAAACGCTATGTCCGAGCAGAGAGCTCATAACTTTGCAAATATATGCAAACCATTCGTTTTGTTCTTGATTTGTATCTAGTTCTTGGCAGTGTTGTTAATTCCTGGTGCTGAGTGACACGGTCTCATTTCCTTCTGATGAGCGGGAGAGCGGAGTAATGTGTTTCCTGACCCCAGGATGTGGAAGAAGAAATCATGGCACTTCAAGGTCTAGTCCTTGAGCTGGACTCTAGAGAACAAGGCGAGAGGAAATGCTGTGCCTTTCATTCTGCATACCGGAAAATGCCAATAATTAATAAAAATAAATAATAATAAATATCAGTGCTTCTATAGCTCTCATTGGTAGGTTAATCTGCACAAACCACTGCTAGTATACAGTAATAGTGTTGAAGCTTTGTTACTGTACTGCTGCTTTTATATATACTGTGTGTTTCTATGTTTATTGCAGTCACATACTTTCAAATAATAATAAGCAGCAAATTAAAAGTGTTTGAGGCAAAAGATCTCCCAAACATAAGATTTTCACTGGATATAATGTGCCAATCCAACACTACCAAACCCATAACCTTTATTTTATTTAGTCTGGGTCATCATATTACAGATGTTTTTTAAGCAGTCTGTTCAATATTTTGCCATTTGTCTAGCTTCTACCAAGTTACAGATGGATTCATGCCAAAGTAGAGTTTGATTGGACACACAGACTTTAATGTCAACGACAAAAAGTTAAAAAGCATGTTCATTTTGCTATCCTACCTCTTCCCTGCTGCCAGTGAGACAATCAACAGACCTGCCATCTATTTTTGGATTGCTACCTGCCAGCCAACAACCGCTGTTAAAAGCAATGACTCATAACTACTAATTGCAACTTCCAGTTCCAGTACACATAATCTGCATTCAAAGAGAAATCAAGTCTTATTTATTTGCTGTTTAGCATATTATCCCATGCGAAGCATTTTACAACACTTAAACTGCAAGAACAACCCCTCTGGATTGATGCAGAGTTGAGTGTTCTGCTGAAGGGATTACTTGCAATAATAGAATACAATAGTTGTAGTGGAATACAATAATGCAACTTTTTTTATATGATGTATAATTTTTGGCATTAAACCTGACTGATGAAGCTAACCCAACTGCCAGATACAAATGCTTTAGATTGATTCTTTTTTTGGGTGTTAAAAACTCAAGTCAGTTCATTATCAAATGGTGTAGTGTTTGTACATGTGCCAGGTAACATTATGGCTTCAGAATCCCCCGCCCCTTCATAACATTCAATCTAATGAATGTTTCAAGAGCCAAATCAAACATGAAGCATGCCTGGGAAAACACATGCACACTATGGCAAGCCATTTTAACATTTAATCCTTAGAATGCCCTGGTTCCTGTTTTTTTCTATTCGTTTTTTTGTTTTACATATTAAATAAACATAGCACATAAACACATATTAAATACATACTGGATAAGTCTATTAGTCTATTATGACTAATAAAAAAATTATTGTCACTGGTAACCATTACAAAAGACACTTGTTTTATATGTTTAGTCACACTTTAGTTTGAGAATCAATTCTCACTATTAACTAATTATTAACTACAACTTTGGCTTCAATAAACTACTGTTTATATAGTAGTAGTAGTTAAGTAATAGTTAAGTTTAGGTACTGGGTAGGTTTAACTTAGTTTAAATATGGTAGAATGAAGCATTAATATGTGCTTTATAAGTAGGTGCCGTTGTAGTATATTTTATGTTATTTTTTTCTGATTAACTTTTGTTAGATATGTATAAACATCATAACGTGAAGATCACATCACAAGCAGAACTTGTGCAAACAGAGAAAAGCCTAAAGCTATACATATATATATATATATATTTTTTTTTTTTTTTTTTTTTTTTTTTTTTTCTAATGAAGTGATGTGAATGTATACAAATAAAATAAGTATTTAGAATAGTTTTGTCTCTTTTTCTTGGAGTATTGTATTGTAAGCTGTGTCCACTTTTATAAAGGAGAAATTCAACTGATCACAAGCAGGACACATTACTAACAGGACAACTTTCATCTTCAGAACAAAAAAATGGCCTAGTAAATGTTAACTTTCTACGTATTAAAGCAACAACAACTCATTTTTGCGACATTTGAAGTATCAATGTAAATGCTAAAGCTAAACGGAAAAAAATGTGTAGACATATGAGAATTTTTTAATCAATAAATGGCATTTCTATCAGCTATATCGGTTTAAAAAAATTTGAAGTGCTAAATATTTTTTGGCAAAAACTCCTTGGAGTTATTATTGTCTGTAAACTTTCAATACTTAGCACTCTTAGATACTGAAGGTATGTTTTGAAGCTATATAGGCCTACTTTGAATTCTTAATAACACTTATGCATTATTATTATATTAATATACAACATAACTCTTTGAAAAAGTAGTCTGTGCATATCATTTAATAAAAATGCTCAAAATAAATCTGATATCGAATCGTTGACATGATAATCATAATCGAATTGAAACCAGTGCCGATTCAATAATATCTTCGGTCTAAAAAGTGCCAATAAAGTACCAATATTTTTTGAAAAGTTGTAATACCTAGAATAAGCATTTTAAACTCATTTTAAAGAATAAGCACCAGTAGCATGAAAATAGTACATTTTGAGAATTGAATGTTAAAAAGGTTTGCCATATGCACACAAAAATACTGACAGCGTTTCTCACTTTCTGGAATTTTAGTCCATGCTGTAGGTCTGATTGCTGCCCATCCCTGCTTATGTTTTACCACACGCCAGCTGCTTCATTTAGTTATTATTTCAGATGGTGCAATACATTAAAAAAACTGTTTTAAAACATCCCAGGCAATGCATATTGACACCGTGTAATGCTATCACGGATTATGTTTAGTGGAAATTAAGTGGAAATGATCTAAGCATGTTTTTTTTTTTAAATATATGATATGTTCTGTTGGATAATTTACTATTTATTATGACCTTGAAAGCTTTATCATCTATTCATGGTCTGGATGTCTGACAAAGGACTTAATATCACACCTGGACCTAAAGCAATTCACATTTTAGACTGATATACTCTTGAGACCATTTACATGTAGACACCCTCAATCAACTGGCTTCACAAAAATATCAGCATTTTAAGACTTTAAGAGTGATATTAACACAAAACATGTGTCCTGTATAGTGGACACAAATGAACATTGTCAGTTTAACTTTAAAGCACTGGAGCCAGACACTTTACGTGACACTTCAGACCGAGGGAGTAAAAGTATTATCACTGAGGAGGACACGGGCGTTTATGAACGAAAAGCGGTACATGAGTCAGAGGAAAAGGAAATGATTGTAAATCCATTCAGAACTTCAGGGTTCTCATTTCAACAGGAAAAAGAGCGTTTTATTCCCGCCGTCCTGTGGCACATCCTCTTTCAGAGACGCTTCTTTGGGGTTTCACCTGAATCCGAGGTGCTTCTGCTCGCTTCGTTTAATTACCTCAGAAAACACGCGGGTTTGCTAGAATATCTAAACCCCCGGAGGACTGGAAACCTGGAAATGAAGAGAGATTTTACGCTTTTCTGTCGGATTTGGATTGGGATTCCCTTCTTCTCAGGTGAGAACGCATTTTGGTAAACGCTTCGAGCGCTTCGAAATCTGTCTTTACCATAAAAATAAAAGTTTGCGTTTAGGAAAAAACGCAGGGTGGCGTTACGATTAACGGAGGTGTCCAAACCGAGAGCGCGCGAAAAATGGGTTAATGTAAAGTTAGTGTTTAATAGTCGCCGTGTTCTAATCGTTATAACCTGTCTGACACTTTTCGTACAAGTTTGTCCAGGCGCTTCTTGTCAATGCTTGCCAATCTTGTCGGTATTAACTTAGTTAGTAACTGTGTTACGCGTGCCAAAGTATTCTCATGTGGTTCTTTCCTGATTATTGGTCATCATAATCCATTTTGTGCAAAACTCTTATTAATGCCAATTAAATCACAAATTTATGCAATCATTTAGAGAAATCGCGATGATTCATTCAATGCGTTTAATTAACGATGATGTTTATGGTAATGATGTTTTGCAATCATATTCATTATTTTTGTCATTGACTATAGCTAGTAATTAGTTAGGCTATGCATAATTCATTACCATTTGAAGGCGTTGCTTCTCTTATTCACAATCATTGCAGCATGTGCAGTTTCGATTACATTTTTCTTTGTCAAAAGTGTATGATATATCACTAGAGGGAGCCTTGTCTTTATTCTTGCCTGTTCAATGGATGCTGTTAATTGGCCTTGATGAAATCCAATTCCAATTCCAATTGAATTATACACAGGCTGCAGTGTTTAAAGGAACTTTGATTGAGCCATCGGATAGGTTTTTTAAAGTCTTATTTTTGAGCTATGGCTGCTTTCTCTCTTTTGGGTTCCTTACAGATAAAAGATCATGTTTTTATTTTGACTTTAATCTTTGTGGCATTTCCTGGTTATCAATATCCTGCATACTGTTTTTTTTTTTTTGCTCTGGTATTTCTTATGTACACAGTTTTATTTCAACAGAACACCTCTGAAACCAGACCCTCAGTCAGGGGGTAAGGTATCAGCCAATCATAATAGTGAGCTGTTTGAGACAACAGAAACTCGCTATTCTCTGTGCAGGTTTCAGAACTCTGTGTTTCGTGGTAGTGGTAGAAAGAAAGGTTTACTTCACTGTGAATCCCTAATAAAGACATCAAGAGCCTGAGTGAGTGCAGGTGTCGCATAGTGAGATCAGGAAGGGCGGAAAACTCATTCCTCCAGTGTGTTGACTGGTTACGCGTTAAATAGCAGCACCTCGGGTGAAGACTTTGGCAGAAGGATGAGCTTTCTCTAGGAATCTACAGCTATAAGAGCCCCACTTATAGATGACTGCATTAAAACATTGCACAAATGAAAACCATATGGCAGCTTGGTGACCCTCTGTTAGACTGCTTTGTCATAACAAGTGCTGTGTCTGTGCTAAAAATCTTTTTAAAGTGGCATAGCTTTCCTTGTAACCTGCATTTGCATTTTGTGGACTTAAAGAGCAAAACTTGTATCGCCTGGTATAAATCAGTTGCATTTGGATGTGTGTGTGTGACATACAGGTTTGTTATGCAACAGAATGAGAAATTTGTTGGCCATAACTCTGGCCGTATCTGCAGCGTTTCATATAGAAAGTAATTAACGTCTGGAAATTCCACTGATTAAGCTCCAAATATATGTCAGCTCTCCAGGATGTTCTTAATATGAAATATGATTACCGAACTCTGTAATTATAAAACCATATTTCAAAACTCTGAATTAAATTTTAAATGTTTTTATGTCAAGACTTTTAGCAATGTGTTTCACATTAGTGGTGCTAATTGCTAATTGTGTTACCGTATATTAAGGTTGATGTTTGAGTGTTTTCCCGATATTCTAATCTAACTAGCTGTAGGAGCAGAGAAAGAAAAAAACAGCATCTCTTCAACTATTATTTATTCGGTTTAGTTTAAGAGCTGCAGAGATAACTTTCTGTTTTTCATTTATTTTTCATGTTATCACCTCTGTTGAATCGCTTACTATACAAGCAGAGTTCTCTGATAGACATTCAGTCTGTTTCTTGGTTTGTGTTTAAAGGGCTTGTCATCAGGTTATATACTGTGTTTTCACTTTAAATTGAGACCCTTCTTGAGGGGCCTCAGCAGAGGAAAATCTGAAGCTTATTGGTTTAAGCGCAGAGTCACCATAATTGGTGTGAGCTCCATGGCCTAT
This sequence comes from Puntigrus tetrazona, assembly GCF_018831695.1. NCBI lineage: Eukaryota > Metazoa > Chordata > Actinopteri > Cypriniformes > Cyprinidae > Puntigrus > Puntigrus tetrazona. The sequence continues at coordinate 4,301,647 of NC_056712.1, read as the reverse complement.
GGCAATATTTCATTGTGCACTACGAAGTGTAACAAGTGTTGGGTTTCTCTGGTCAGCGATATGGCATGGTCTGCCATCGGAGGTCAGCGAGGGTTCATGGGAAAGCTGACTGCCAGTGTTTCCTTGGCCTTCTCTGACCGATTCCATCTTTGCATGCTTAATCTCATGATACCCATTTCTGTGTCTGCATCATTGCATTAGCAGACTTATAATAGCTGCAATTAGCTAATGACACCGGCCCACTTGGAATCTGTGACAAACCTAAAGATCTTGGCTAATTTGATTGCACTTTCAACTGAGCTGAATACAAGTCCATACCAAGGACATTCACTATTTTAATATTGGTAGAAACAGCTCTTCTCATGTATCTAAATGGGGAATATCATTTCTGAATGACACAGTGATGACAGAAAATGTGACGATGCAGTGGAAAGAGGACAGCGTCCTGTTGGCAACCTCCACAGGTACAGGAAATACTAGTAAGGGATGAGAAAGCGACATGTAGGAAACCCACACAGATGTCTCCCCTCCCACAACATCCTGACCTCACCCCAAATCCCAGCCAGGAAAGAGGAAGGCCACAAGTAGGCAGATAGACGTGCATGAAAGGACGTACAGTCGCATTTTTGGATCTCATCCCCTCCCGACGGGTGACAGCAGAATCAAAGCGTGCCCCTGGCCTTGGCTCTAGTGGACAGAGGAACTGCATCCAGCCTTTTCTCCTTCACTCATGTTTTAATGTGCATGCACATCCCCTCCCGGGGCTTGACCGATGTCCTCCATGGGGAGCCGCGGGATGCTGACTCCTCAATCCAGGGAGGAGGTCTGTTCCGTGGCCTAGCTGCCCTCCAGTTGTAGGCCGGACATACAGCTATTTCAGGCCCTGTGCCTTACTGTTTGACTGGGATAATGTGATCTGACCCCACTGATCATAGATAGATAGATAGATAGATAAGATAGATAAGATAGATAGATAGATAGATAGATAGATAGATAGAACAAGTTAACATGTCACTGTTTCACTAAAGGAAATTGTGAAATGAAAAGCCAAGCAGGAAAACAGGAAATTTACTGGACAAGACAAAAAATGCATTTGCCTATCAAAGGCTCCATGTTTCCGTCCTCAAAGCAAAAGGGAAAAGACTTTTGCCACATGACCACCTTTGAAGGCTTCATTTCTCACTGTTATATGTCCCATAGTGAATAACAATCCAGCATGAATTCTCCAAAGTGCCAAAAGGACTGCTCTTTGCTCCTGAGCGCACGATTTATCTGTTTTCCACAGGCGTGCTACTTCCCAAAATACCCAGCAACTCACTTTCAGAGTTTCAGGACTGTCACCAATGCGACATATTCAGCAAACCACATATCTGAATCTAGAGTACAATTGTGCTTTTCAGTTGAGAGCAGTGAGAGACTAGATTTGCTGTACTCAGATTGATACGAACACCGTTTATCTGAAATAGAAATCTTTTTAACGTTAGGAATGCCTTTGTCATTGCTTTTGATCAATTTCGAGCACCCTTGCTAAAAAATGTGTTTAATCATGTGTTTTTAAATTATTAAAGTATTATATAAATTCTTAAATTCTATCATTCAAAATATTTCTAAACAAAAATATTTCTAGTTTTAAAATTAAAATGTAAACAACTGACTTCCGAACTAATGTCATATGTTATAGGTCTAGTAAGAAGTCAGCCAAGAAGCCAGAAGTTATTTACGTAAAAATGTTAAAACTATTTTTGTTACAAAAAACCAATCTATGTGGACATGTGTTAACCTCCTGAAGGCGTATAGGTTAGTTTTACGTATGACACTGCGCTTGCAATATAAAAACAGGATAGTCACAAGTCACGATACTTGATAAAGAGCTTGAACATCTGCAGAAGCAAGAAAAAAGTATATTTACTGTCTCATGATAGTTTAATTTTTGTGCCAGGTTTAGTGTAGGTGGTACATAATTATCAAACATAATAGAGCGTTACCTCTTTATCACCAATACGTACAACAAAAACAAAATAAAACATTGCTAGATACACCTTTACCTGTTTCAGATAAACTGAATGTGCTTTTTACATGTGCTTTCAGATTAAAAGTGTTACAAAATGTGCAAAAAACTATTCATTTCCAATTAATTTGCTGAAAAAACAGCATAACCTGGTTTAATGTAATTTAGTAAGTTGGTTTAAAATTGAAGCACTGGTTTACAGGTTTTCATTTATTAAACGATAAATAAATACATGTACACAGTATTAATCGATTAGTCTGTGTATGGTCACATCCAACTAGCTCTGAACAGCATCACATTCTGAATTCCGTCAGGGTTGACATGACCAGACCACTGTGGAGAATTGAAACCAGGAATTGATTTAGCCTCCAGTTGTGTTTTATACCCAACACTAAAGAAAAAACAATAAGGAGGTAACTAAACACTGCACACATCCAGTATCTTTTGCAGCGTGCTTTGAATTACAAACAAGCAATACAGTACGTGCCCTCATCTGTCTCTGCCTAGGGGTTAACCCTTGCTAACTGCTTATGTATTACCCCAGTCATATATCACGCTGACAGGTTAACAGTCAGCACCCCAGACGACTGCAACGCACAGCATCCTTGTGAAAGAAACGTATGTCCATATGGAAGAGATCTGGCACACCACGTCATGCCAATTTCACACTGAATCTTCAGTTTCAACTGGACGATTTCAAAATGCTGTCATAATATCTCCAAGCTCCATGTCAGCCTGCTATCAGACACCTTCTTGATTCGGTTCATTCCTTGGTGCCATCCTGCTGCGTCCACGGGTTGTGTCTTGGCAGAAGACGCGCTCGCACGAAGCAAACATCCTTACAAATGTTTTTGCTGTGTGCAGTGGAGAGTTAAATCCAGGTCCATTGAGCACAGTGCAGCTAGTTCGGATCTTTTTTTTCCGTGTCATCATCACATCTGGGGAGAGTAAATGAGAAACGCTGTGGATGAGGAGTGACCGCTCACACCGTGAGCTCCTTAATGTTTGTCATAAATCTTTTTAAGTCAGCATGTAGGCAACTCAATCTTTCTAGTTCAAAGTTAGTAAACCATGTGGCGATAGATCATATTTAAACCACAGTAAGACAGAACTTGACGTGGTTAGCAAAACACACGCTTTTTCTGCACCATTTCCCTTTGATTTTGTAGCAGTAAGGTTTAGGCACATGCAAGGGATTATAATATGAGCCATGGCCCATATTCATTCAAACGTATATTTGGCGAGATCAAGACTTTATTCTGATATTTTTACGCTATACAGCTATCATGCAGATACCACAAAAATAACATTTTTCTATTTGTAGAAAAGTTTTTTTCTATCCAGGGCTTGTAACGCGAATCTCTCAATTTGAATTATTCATCAGGAAGTTTCTTTTTTACAAAGACTTTCTTTAGTAAATAATTGAGTTCTACGCATATCTAAATATATGATTCGAAGTATATTGACTAATAATCCTTAGCCGCCAGCCAGGAGCTATGATGTATTCATGATGTAGTAATGTTTCAATAATTCTTCCAGTTCCAAGCTTGTACTAGTTTGTGAAAATTCTATCTCGGCTTCAATTTATGAGCGCTGTTCATCTGATATCACACCTTTAAATTAAGCTACGTTTTTAACAACTCATAGTGTTCAAAACAGTCTCGATTGTTGTCAAGTTACAGAAAAGATTAACGACTGCCATGCTTTTTCAAGAGCTCCACAGCAAACTGCGCATATTAGCACCATTTGTTGTTTACTTTTGGGGCATGTGGGAGCATTCGGACCTAAAAACGTGTGACGTCACCTTTCAAACAAAGAGTAGATTTATACAGCTTTTAAATGACCTTCTGTGGATTGTCATCTATCAGGACATCTGCCACTTGAGATGTTAAAGAAGGCATCTGACTTCTCAATCTTCTTTCTGAAACTATCCATAGCGGTTTGATAATATTCAAGTCGGGTTTATTTTGGTATTTTGGTCCAGTTTTTATAGTGAATTCATCTTTTTCATATTCCAGCATTGGTGACTGTAGGTGTTGGCTTTGTGAATTTCTCTTTTTTTAAAGAAACAGGGTCTTATAATAAGATTTGCTCTGACTTTTGTAGCAGTGGTTCTGTGTTTGAGGCTCTCTATCATTCACATCGGTTTTTGGCCTACTAATATACACTCGTTCGCTGGAGTCTTGTCATGTTTATGTAGTCATAATCGTAAAGTCTGTTGTTCTAAAAACACACAAAAACCGGGCTGTTAGGGTTACAGATGTTCCTACTAAACAGATTTGTACTTTTTGCACTTTTAAGTGTTTAGTTCTACAATGTACCAATCTAGGCTGACTATAATGCACATTTTCTATTTTAAAATAGTTCTCTCTATATTACCATATTAAAAATCCTATATGCCATGTACAGTGGATCTATTCTTTATTAGAGAACTAAAGGTCAAGTTGAAAAGTGGGGGTCAGTGACTGCATGCCTGGCTTTTCTACGGAGCCTGCCTGCAAGAAGAAAATAAAGTACAAATTATAAATAATAATGACATTTAAGTTGTAAGACTGTAAGTTTATTTTTATGCCATACCTGCTATTGGATGTGATTTCCTTTATTTTTATGCCTAAATCGTTGGCTTAACCACTGTGCAGATTATTTAGAACAAAAATGACCTTAATAAAATAATTCACGTTTGTTTTTCCCCTTCCGGATATTGGGCTGCGATTCAGCTAAATTATATTGCACTCAAACTGGTAGTTAAGACCAAAGCAGATGCAATGCACACAGTTTTTTAGAAAAGAAAAAGAATAAAATAAATGTGGACCCCAATATTTCACATTATCCATTGACTGATATCCCACTATAAATCTTCAGGACTGATAATACTGCTGTAGAAAAGCCACCAGGATGTTCATGTTCAACTATAAACAGGTCATTGACTCTCCATCAAATATTTACAAAATTCTATTGTTGGCTTTTGAGGCCGGATGCGTCTGAAACAGATGGATTGTGCACATGAAATGCACTGGTCCAGAAATATTCTGTGTGATTGACATGAGTGCTTATGGTGTTTATGGAGTCGCAGGGACAGGCATGAAAAGCATTTTGCTCTGCTAGTCTAAAAAAAAGAGCAGATGCCATTTGAACTGTGCCTCACTCTCACTCTCTTTTACTAGATTTAAATCTATAGAAAATAAAATATATCCTTCTCATAAATTAGGAAATAAATTAGAAACACCAGTTTTAGACTCAATATTGAGTTGCATAAATGGTTGTATATTTTTCTTACAGGACGTTGTGTATTCATTTCCACAAACTTCAATAAACTTGTCATATATAACACTTGTTGATGTGATTTGGAGGCACGTTTTTTTCTTCTTGTCATCATTTAGTGTTAATTAGATCCAGGTGCGTCTCATAACTCCTCTTTTGGCATGTTCATACGCCAGTGTCCTTTGAGAGCATCAATAGACATTTAAACCATCAGCAATTAACGTGAGCACAATGACCTTTTGACCTTTCCTTCCCACTTTCAGTAAAGCACCAACCAGATTAGGGAGGCTTTTAATGTGTTCAAGGAACTTATAGTTAAAAAGTCCTGTATTAAATGATAAAACATATCTGTTTATGCTCGTCTGGGTAATTGAATGAAACACCCAATGATGGGAAAGGCGGTCCCAGGTAAACGATGATACAAGGTGCATTTTGTCCAGGGGTCAATGCATGCTCAAAAATATTTAGATGACAAAATAAGTGACAGTATAAAAACAAAGTAACATAAACATAAACACAGTCATTGCAATAGCAATCTATACAGTTAGGGATTTTGTCTGGTGTGAGTATCAATGCCTGGAACATAAAGGGAATTTGACTGTTTCTTAGACTTTGCTCATGAAGATGCTTGTCTTTTCCTGTAGGTCTGGTGACTGGGTTTTCTATGAGTCCACCCACCCTTGACAACACCAAAGACCAGCTTGTGATTAACGCTAACGACACACTGACCATTACATGCAGGTACAGTCAAATGATCTATTAATGGGTACTAAACTCTTTCTTTTTTTTTTACCATTTTCTGTCATAAACAACTACTATATTATAACTATTATAGCTCATAATAGATATTTTTACTTTTTAAAAGTATTTAGTCCCACCACAGAGCTATTTAAATTAGTTAAGATAGATGACCAGTTCTAGAAGCTAAAACTATTATCATTTATTTTTACATTTATATACATTATTAATAACACTGACTACCCCACTGCATCTAGGGTAAATTGGTGTTGGTGCCAAATGGCTTAAAATGTTTAGTTAAATAAATAATCAAGACGCAGATTTGGTTGATTTTATTGAACAATCAAATACGTCTGTGAGCTATTACAAAAACAAAGGGAAATGTAGAATAATGTTGAATTTGGAAGTCATTGGATGGCTAAGTTTAGAAATAAATGTGGTATGAAAATGGAGGGAGGCAATCCAACATATTTAGCTCTAATCCCTTTAGAAATTGCAGCCATTTCTTGCCAAGAATTCCCAGAATAAATAGTTTTTCAACATATACCTTTGAGAGGAAAGCATAGTTTTGGGCCGCCGCGCTGTGTGATCGATGAACAGTGTTACGCAAACTCATGGCTGGCATTCAGAAATCACTGTTTCCCATTATCTGATTAAGGAACATATTAGTGTAAATGCCACTGCCTTTTCCTTTGCCATCTACAGGTTTATCACAGGTTTCAAGAATCAAAGCAAACATTTCTATTATTATTTCTTAAACCCTACAATTGAGAGTTTTAATCAACCACCCTCCTCTAGTCCTTACATTAAGCCATCCTGCTTCGTTTGTGCTACAAACCTCAATGTCATATTGATAGAGGTGTGCAGGTGTGTTGTACTTTTAGAAATCTGCACATATTTACACAGAGAAGACAAACTTTATCCAATCAGAGGTAGTCCGTCTGGTCCAAACCAGTATAAACCACTTTTTCTCTCAGAATATATACCCTCAAGCTTTCAGGTATCATGTGGCTGTGTATTATGGGGCAATGTTCTTGGTAAAACATTTGGAATGGCACTGACTTTAATGTGATCATCTGACCTATTGCATCAGGGGACAGCGGATTCTGGACTGGAGCTGGCCTGAAGTGTCTCTAAGTAAAGTGGAGTTTACTGATCGCCAGGATCAGCAGTCACCTTTTGACATCCCGGGCCACAGAGCGGTCAGGGTGAAGGAGTGTCAAGGGGAACCTGGGAAACCTTACTGTAAGACCTTAGTACTTACCAACAGCCAGGGCAATGACTCGGGATACTACCGCTGCTTCTACAAGGATTTTAAAGCTATCATCGATGGAACCACGGCAGCCGGCATTTTTGTCTTTGTGCGAGGTGAGAACTGTAAACAGACTAACTTAATGTTGGGATAAAAACTTGTTGTATTATTCAGTTTTGGTGAGCAGTGTATATACAGTTTATATTATAAGTGGTGCGCGGCCAAAAAAAACGTATGTAACCCTAACGTTTATCTACATGCCTGTATATATGGCTGTAGTATATATCAATGCTGTTACATTTTTTAATGAGGTTACAGTTTATTGTGATAGTCCACTTTAGATATGCTACTAACAACAAGTAACGTTATGTTATTACATATAACTTTATGCAACTGCATGCCATCTAACTCTCATTAGACTACTAGTAGACTTACATAAGGTTTTGTTTAGGGTTGGTAGAATAAGCTGATATGTACTGTACTTCTAAAATTACTAAACATAAGCATAATAAAATTGTAATATCACTGTATGATATCATTAAAATTATTTATAAAGGAGGCAAATGCTGTGGAAGTGTTGCAGCACATACATTACACTGAGAACAGCTTAATCATTAAAGTAATGTAAATGATGTACTGTAAGTAATTAATGCCATTAGGAAGCTATGAGGAATCAAATGGTGTTTAAATGTTGTTGTTAGAATGAGGCTGCACTTAATGTTAAAGTCTGGAATAAATGGACTGCAGTTCTTCTTTGTTCTTTAGCATATTTATGTAAATACATATTTAACCTTTGAAAGTAGTTCAGTTTAGTTCAATATCAGTGTCTGGTCCCTTTTGTGGCATTTTCCCGAGGCAAACCGAATCACAAATCCCATTTTTATTTGACTGCCTTCAAAGAATGCTTGGCCAGGCCGTCTTCGTCTAAGGTTTCGATTTTCTTTGGGTAACAGACAAAAACATCATAAACATCTCATTCAAAACATCAGCCTTCTTCAGAAGATCAGAAAAGATTACACACGAACACGCTTAGAACATGTTTGGTTTACCCTGAGACGGCCTGGGATAAGGAAAGAGCTTTTATACTAAATAAACTAATGTCATGAAAATAAAAAAAACCTTCACTGTTAGCCTGACAATTTAAAAGGAAGAATATTCTGTTTGAGTTTGATAGCTTGAGCATATTATCCTCTCAGTATTGTGAATAAGAGTTTAGCTGTGCTTTAATATACTTGTCAAGCTTGCTTTCGTAAATAAATTGGCCTTATCAGCAAAAAAAGTTTTTAGTTTAACCACGAAAGCAGCAGGTTATGGTGACTAAAAGAACAAAAACAGGTCAGACAGAAAGTAGTGCCTACAATCCAGCGAAGTTTAATTTGTCCTGTGTTCACATTTTTAAATAGTTAAAAAAAATACATTAGCTGTTGAGCATCGTTAATGCCAAACCAACACTGGTTGTTTCATGAGTATAATTGAAGAACATTTTATATTTTAAACAGTGCATTGCAAAAAAATAGTGTATGGTTTCAATAGAAAGCCTTTGACCGTTTTGGAGTGTGACAGAAATTTTCACAATTAAATGTAACCTTAAAACTATTTCTTTAGATTTAGAAGTTATTTTTAATATAAAGCACTTTGAGATTTTCTTTGATTCTCACTATAAACTCAATAATACAGCTTATTAATTGGTAATTGAAAGTAATTGGTAAATTTAGGTTTTTTATTTATAAATACTCACACATAAAGTATATATTTGGAAAATATTTATGTTTATACATTTAAGTATTAATTTTGTTATATTTTATTCATATATATATATATATATATATATATATATATATATATATATATATATATATATATATATATATATATTATATTTATGTAATTTTTTTTCTCTACTAACAGCTTTTGAATGATGTTGATAAATAATGAAAGATTTTATGGTTGAAGTATTTCTTCAACATTTCACAGGTGGATTGTTTATCTTCGTGATACAGTCCAGCTCTGTATATTTGTAAGCAATTGGTTTTGTCCAGATCAAAGAGTCAGCAGAGTCACTCGTGTGAAATGCCAGGTGATTTCTCCTGACAAGATGCCGAAACAGTTTCTACAGATCTTACCAGGGGGTTGATCAGAGCCAGCTGAAATCACAGCTATAAATTAGCAGCGAGCATACAGCAGAATGGCACTTCGCGGCATGTGGCTTAAGTTAACCGCTTATATGTCCCGCTGCCTCTCTGAGTTGTCGCTATTATAGCTTCATGTCATGCCCTCCAGTGCCTCCCAGTCTCTTCACCCTCAAAGAAGCAATTCACCTCCTGAAGATGATTTATGGTGACGCACCATAACTGTGAGGAGTTGTATATTTTTCCTATTATGTCTGTACATGCAGACCACCGCTGGGCAGAAACACGAAACATAAACCTCAAGATACAATCCTTTTGTTTGGTCTCCGACAGCTTGGAGTGATTGCTTTAAGCTACATGAGGAAAAAAGACGTTGTTAGAATAGTGGTCGCTTTAGAGATGCAGGCATCGCCAGGTGATGCACAAAGAAAGGCTTAGAAACAGCGCCGTGGCCCCCTGCTGAAAGTGAAATCTGGAGAGGTTTGTTTAGTGTCCCACACATATGCATGCTGACCAAGACAAAAGGCTGTTATTAAGTGGTTTGAGGAACGTCCTAGGGACTGTTGATAGAGTGGTGTCATAAAAATGTGCACTTTTAGATATTCCAGATCATCCACAGACCAAATCTGGCTAAAAATTGCATATTCAACTTGAGATGGAATGTGTTGTCTTGACTTTATTTCGAGTTAAATACTTTAACGATTTTGTCAATAAAGTCTGTGACATGCTGTTGATTGGCACGGAAAATAATTTTGAAAAATGTGTGTTCAGTCACACACACACACACAGTCTAGGAGGCAAGTATAATTTAGTATAATTTGAAGTATTACCATCTACTCTATGCAAGTCTGTGAATACAAACGCCTCTAGCTTCCCAAGCGTAGCGTGTATCAGGCCGCAATTCATAATGCATTGCAGGCGTTTGCAGCATTACAGCAAAGAGATCTATAGCAAGCATTAGCATAAAGAGTCATTTTTCTATTTTAGGTCAAATGCTATAATGATGGAGCAACAATCTGAAGACAATCTTGCTCAACCAGTTAAAGTCAATATCTTTTTTTAGAACTCTATCACCCCTTGAGTATGGACGTTAATGACCAGATCAATGTTGCCTGAGACTGCTTTCTTGCATTTGCATACTTGTGTATGTGTGACTCTGTCCTTAAACGTGTTAGAATGTGGAGCACCCTTTCCCAATGAAATTGCGTCCTTAATGCATAACCAGAGGTTGATCCACCAAAATTACAGCTCAAATACGTTCTACTGTACTTCCTGGGGCAGGTTTACTTAAGAAAACTATAAACAACTTAACAAATTTCACTTTTCTTCAAACAAACAGACCCAGAGCATCCATTCATCAAGAGAAATGTGAACGACATGGAGACCATCTTCATAACGGATTCTCAAACTCACATTGAAGTGCCATGCCTGGTTTCAGATCCTGACCTGAAAGTATCTCTCTTCTCGGTAGGTCCTCCGATCGCAGCTCACCTGATATCTCAGTTTCTGCTAAATGGATTAGGGACTTATTTGTTTTTGTATTATTTTAGAGATTTAGCCCAGGATAATTGCAGTTATTGCATATGCAGTGCGACTTCAGCCCTTAGCTGACTCAAGTGACATAGCTTTCCAAACCAAAGGAAATAAACAGTAATTTAAAGAATTTTTTTTTTCCCTCCAGAGTTTTAGCAACTTGGTTGTTCTCCAGGTAATCATAATTTATGGGTTGGGTTTACTGGGCGAAGTCTGTAGTTTTGAAATGGAGCAGAAAGATACGGTTCTGTTTATACTTTGTTAAAATAAACTTTTTTTTAGACATCTTTAAATGTGCTGTAACTGATTTCAGCTTTCTGCTACTTCCACCATTTTGCATCAACCCTCTCTGCATATAAGACAAACCAATGTCAGCCAAATGTATGTAACTTTCTGATTGGCTAAAAAGTTCTCATGATAATCCCTGAACTCTTTCTTTTATATATATATATATATATATATATATATATATATATATATATATATATATATATATATATATCTGTTCTAGATTTCTGCTAACTATGTACTTAGTTCGTATAGTTGCATTTGCTCAGCAAATACTTACACAAATAATTATTTTTGGATCACAGTCATCAGACTAAATGTATGCCATTTAATCATGCATTAGATTGTAATATTGGTGTGTAATTGGTTACTTTTAGATTGATGTCTAGAGCTGATTGTTTGTTATTGGTTGTACAGATAGACCAGGTTCCTTTGCTTCTAGAAGGCAACGACATCATCTGGAATAATAAAAGGGGCTGGTTGGTTCCCAGCCACATCTTTATGAACAGTTCCACTTTCTTCGGCTTCTTCTGCTCCACCTCAGTCCACAACAACGAGTACAGATCATCTATATTTTTTGTGCAGGCAATAGGTGAGTATTAAATATTCAATAGAATAGCTGCCCTTTATATCACTTTTTTCATATACTGTGCATTTATTTTCTTCAGAACCTTTCTCCAAGAGGCAAAAAGTCACCCGCTGCATGCTGTTGGTAGACACGTACTGTTTACTGTAGTTGTATGCAACGAAGCCTTAATAAAATCTTGCCCGTAGTTAACAGTAATTTAATAGTTCACATTAGCAATGGTCTTATAGCTATAATAACAAATAATAGATCAAGATGCTATTGAGTAAACTGAAATCTGACGATTTTACAAAATGTTGATATTGCCAAGAAAGATCATTTGTGTTTTAGATTTAAAGCATTTGGCAGATACCAGCAGAGAGACATGAATAACAAACATTCATCCATCAAATAATCAGTGTCAACAATCACATTCCAGTTTCAATCTTTTGATTTTAAGGTTGTGGTCAGGGGTGGGAACAGCATTCTCAGCCGCTGCTGCCCGCTGCAGTATGTTTAAGGCTGTGAGAGGTTTTTGATCTAAGAACATGTTTTACTTGGTTAAACATCCTTTATTAGATTATTATGCAAGTTGCTAAATGCATAAATGTGAAAGTATAATATGATATTTTAGTAAGTGGAATTTTTTAGCATGTAGACTTATATCAGAATGAAAACAGGTTTTTTTCCTGACACTTGAGTAGATTTTCCTTGAATGCTTCATACTTGTGCAATTGGCTGTGATCTTCTTCCATTCTGTTGAGGGACCTCTCAGAAATGCTTTATCATTACACTGCTAAATGAGGTCATCGTCCTTCTTTTTTCGATCTAAAGTGAGGGTCATACAAAAGACCGGCCAGAATCAATAGCCTTTTTACTCAAGAGGGACAAATGAAAACTTTGCATCAATTATGTGGTGCTGTAGAGTCAGCAGAGCATACCAGCTGACCAACTGAATAAATATTACATTAGCATATCTAATAAAATGCATCTAATGGCTTTGTTTGCTTCACTTGCTTTATTTGGGCCATTAAAACTTACAAATTACCAAAAACTCACAAAGTCACAGTTGGGTTTATTTAGATTAATGAGGTTATTACTAATCATGCTGATCACACGCACAGAAAGGACCAAAGTAAAGAAGACATCAGTCAATGCCAGATCCTGTAATTTCACAATGTTATATATTTCAAAATTTGCTGAGAAAGTGTGATTGGTGCTTGCTAATAATGACAGTTGTAGTGTGGATCATATCATGTTGTAAAATCTGAAATATTTTTTTAATAACACTTTATTTTTTATTTATTGTCCTTGTTACTACACCAATGACAGTAAAGTACAATGCATTATTACATGCAACTAATCCTAAACCAAAGTTTAACACTAACCCCACAGTACAGTAAGAACATGTTGTTAGTTAATATTACCAAGTGCTTATTTGTATAACTACACTTTCATATAAAGTCTAACATAGAAATCTCACTTAAGCTGTTCAGCACAGCAGTACTTTGATAACTGCCCAGAACATCTAGCAGCTGCCCACAACACCCTAATATCATGTGGAGACAGCAAAGATACAAACACTTCATCCATTACTCCAAGAACTTGAAAAGTGCTGACAAGTCCATGTTTGCAACACCCAACAGGACTGAAGTTTTACGAGCTCAAGCTGTTTCCTGAGGACTCGCCCGTGGAGCTCATGCAGGGGGAGGCTCTGGAGCTCAACTGCACGGCCCTGGTTGAGTTTAACACCGGAGTGGAATTCCACTGGGACTACCCAGGCCAAAAGGTAATTACCAGGCCACACTGCACATTACAGTTATCACTATCATCAGCCACAAGAAAGAACATGACCTGTCCAATTCAGAACAAATGACCTTCATCTAATTAATTTGCGATGGTACTGGGCTGTGAACAAAAATGCAGTGGCTTTGATGTGATTGCGTTCTACAGTAATAAATCTCTGATAACATATGCAAACCGTCTTATTCATGATTCTCCCGCACTCATGTGCTTATCTTAGGCCACTCATTCAGTACATCTATCCAGTTATTATTTTCGCTGTCTCAATAGTCCAGGATTTCATTTCTACACCAGCCTCGGCTTCCTGCTTCTCTTGTTTACTGGAGCCATGCAATTCACGTTCAAGTCACATTTAGCCTATTATAAATAAAGCCTCATTTTAATTGACAATACATTTTTATTCATTAAAATTCAAATGCTTAATTGGCATAAATACTGGCACGGTGCAAAAATAAAAGGCCTCCAATTTCTTATAATTTTACATATTCATATCATATGTTACATGCATTTTTAATATACTTCTTTCACTGTTCCAGCATAACTCACAATGATCTATGACCGTGGTGTAGTCGTTTCAGTAGCTATTGACCTTTCAAAATGAGGAAAAGTTAGTTATGTGGTAGTATGTAGTATTTTAATTGGTGACATAACAAATACCAGAAGTGTATACAACAAGAACACAAAAGGCAGACCACTAATCAGATTTTTTTGCACTGTGTGGACAGGAGAAAAGGCCGGCGGGTTTTCAGTTTGTGCGTAACATCCTGGACAAAGCCACGGAAGTCTCTAGTATCCTCACAATCAGAAGCGTTAATGTGGATGATAGCGGTGACTACATCTGCTCTGCCAGTAGTGTAGAGGAAAAACAAGAGCTTGCTACTGTAGTCTTAGTACACGGTATGTAAAAATATGTTCTATTATACACACAAACAACACTTTGCTGCTAATGAAACTGCTATTCTTTCATAATTCCACAGAGAAACCTTTCATCAGCTTGGACTACAGGAATGGATCAGTTATAGAGGCAAAGGAGGGAGAAAAATCTGCCCGGCTGCCTGTGAAAGTGTCAGCATACCCCTTACCGGAAACACAATGGTAAAATGTCAAGCTTTTGCAAACACGCACGACCAACAGCGTGTGTTTCTCACATTGTGAATTCAGTGCTTGCCATATATCATGTATTCTATCATCAAAATAAATGACCATTCTCTGCATAAGAAGATGCTTTGCCTGACAACACCAAGCCGTCAAATTACAGTATTTTATGATTCAATTCTCACTAATAACAAGCCATTAACCATGACCTTTGCTGCAGTAAACTTTTTATTTGCTTAATAGTAAGCAAGGTAGTAATTAAGTTTAGCTATTTGGGTAAGATTAGGGATGTAGAATATGCACATGCAGAATATGTGCTTTATAAGTACTAATAAACAGCTCATAGTAATAGGCACATTAATAAGAAACTAGCTCATAGAAATAATTGGTCCCTATATAATTCAATAAATTATTAATGAATAAAATCAAGTGCTATCCTATATTTTTACTATTTTGAAATCAAAATGTCATGAACACATTTCAAATATTCTTGAGTGTGCATATATTTAACCTGATGTATGCTGTAGTTTATATTGTAAATGTTCTGTACGTTTGCAGGTATAAGAACGGCAAACTGATAACCAGACGGCCAGAGTTCAGTCGGTTTAGGGTCCAGCAGCAAGCTCTGGAGATCAGAGACGTGTGTAAGCAGGATGCTGGAGAATACAAACTGATCCTGAAAAACACACGCGCAGGCCTGGAGAAAAGACTAAACTTCACTCTCATAGTCAATGGTAATTCTCTGTGGAAAAGATGTTTATGTGAAATATGTGAAAAAAAAACAATAAAACTGCTGTCCCTTTATAAATACAAAATTATTAACATAATTACATGATTGTACAGGTTTTATTAAGAAGACTTGTGGATATAAAATGAAGTAAAAACTGTGATATTGTGTATATTTCCTTTAGATCTTTTTAGAATGTATGCTTTTGTAATTTTAGCTTCATTATAACAAGGTCAGGTACAAGCAGGGGTTGATCAACAGCGTCAATTTCAACAGAATCCGGAGACATAAACGATTACCAGGCAATAGTCAGGGCAGGCAGCAAAAGAATCAGGGTCAGTAACAGTAAAAACAGTCAGAAGGGCAGTCACACAGGTTACACAGTCCAGGAGAATACACTGAAGAAACAAACAATATAGATATTTGTGGTAGAACCTACAAAAACCACAGAAGCTCTGTCAAAACAGGTCCATTTTGGCCTGTCTAATTATTATTCATGAGCTTCTCTTCTAATTGGCCTGTTTTTTCGGAGTGATGTATAAAATATACAATAAAAACGCTATAAAATGAGCGGACTGGACTGAAACGATCATCAGAAATACTTGAGTTTGCACACTTCTTATCAGAAGAGATTAATAAAGTACTGTCTTTTGTTGTTATGTGTGCATCTAAAGTTTTATTGCATCTCACAACTATGTTGTTTATGAAATAATGTCTTTGGGCATGTGTCTAAAACAACAAACTGATGATTTTTATATAATCATGTGTTATTGTATATGCATTGTTGTTATTAGCTGGACTAGTGACTAGTTGTAACGTTAGCAGGAATAATAAAGTAGCTGTAAAATTTGTTGCCTGATTAAACTGAAATCATGACTAGATAGATTTTGTCCACACGGTTAGTTTTTCCTTACTACATGTGAGATCTGATTCCCATCATAGTAACAATCTTGTCAGATCGTACAGTGTACAGATCTGGTTTTGTCTGTTAAATTTTCTAGGCATGCAAAGCAGAGAAAGGGGAGGTAACCTTTCCCGTGTGATGATTATGAAGGGAAGATTCCAGATTGGGTCATCTGAACTTCCATTTTTTCAAAGGCTAAGCAGGATACCCAGGGCCCGTTTTGGCATTTTTAGACACTGGGGGACCTTAGGCAGGCTAGGGGAACTCATATTCATGTTAAAAAAACCTCATAAAGTGAAATTTAAATGTCATGGGACCTTTAAATAATGTAATTTACTCATGTTAATTTTTTAAAAGTGTAAAAATGTCTCACTTTGCATTTGCAGTTCCACCTCAAATCCATGAGAAGGAGGCAGCAACACCTACTAACCCCTACAGGAGGGGCAGTCGACAGACGCTCACCTGCACTGCCACTGGGACCCCTCCTGCCTCCATCACCTGGCAGTGGAGGCCGTGGAGCCCCTGCGGTCTCAACAGCACCCGCAGAAACTTGTAAGAAACCAGAGACTCATCACATCTGACACGCTCTCTGAATTCTGTTGAAAACTTCTGCCGGTTAGGAATTGATGTTTTTGGGTGGAGAATGTACATTTGCATTTATGCATTTATCAGGCGCTTTCATCCAAAGTTACTTTTGTGAGGTTAAGAGGTTCTCCAAACATCTCAAGTCTCAGGATATTGCTGCTCTGAAGGGATTGTGCTCCCAGTGTCAGCACTGGAGCAGTGGGAGTATTAGTTGATCTGGCGAAGTTGTCAAAATCACCATTGAATGTTAAACGGCAGCGCTTGCGGTTCACATTGAGTTCAGAGTGGATAGTCTTTGTCACTTTTGGCGATGTGCCCATAGTCTCTTACTGGTCAGAGACGCTCTTTTCCGTGTTTTCAGAAGCCTTGTTTATTTTTCTGCAGCAAAGGCTACAGCGGTGGTGTGGTGGCAGCTTTTCTTCCTTGTTGACTGGAGATAAGGCAGCTGGGGAAGGTGGGGAGGTTAGGAGGGCGTTAGGGATATTTATAGTATTCGGCTTGGAGAGAGCACAGTGTGAAGGACAGAGGCCTGTCGTCTAAACAACAGGAAGCATGGAGACAGAGGCATTTAAGCATCCTCTGGCCCTGAAAGAATACTGCTTGGGTCTTCTCTGTGGTTTGAGCGTCTTCTAGAGTTTGGATTGGAGGGATTGAGCTACAGGCGGCAGCTGAATCATTCAGACAGGTCCAGAGAGAGCCGGAGGCAAACCGCAATTCCCATCTGCTTCCACATCACTTCTACACTCTCACAGCTGAGGCCTAGAGTCCCTGATCACATTCAAACCAGCACTCAGAGTGCATTATATATTTATCAGCAGTTATTATTTCTCGATATCAGGCTGTGAGTTCCACTCCAAGGGTGTAGATATTAGCACAGTTCCAAAACCAATGGAACCGCCTACCTAGACATTTATACGAGTTATATGGGTAATTCACCGCTGCCATGATGGGGTTTTAATAAAAGTTGGCTATGCAATCTGTGTGGAAGGCAGCTATTTTAATCAGTGCTACATGACTCGTGCTGACTTCGCTTTTCCTGCTTGGTGCTAAGGGGTATTCTGATTTTATGAGAATAACAAAGTCCACAACACAACTACAACCTTAATTTCACAGAGGAGCGATATCGCTGGAATCGCTTGCAGAGTGATTTTTAATCATTGACAGCCAGTCAGAATCTATTCTTTTAAGATCTTGGACATTTCAGGCAGAAGATGATAAAACTGCAGTGCACACTTATAATCTGTTCAACACAATAATATATCTTTTATCACTAATATACTTAGCAATGTGCGTATCTTCAATGAACAAATATGGTCGACACTTTATTTTAAGGTTGATAGGTTGCTATTAACAAACAAGTAACCATGTCTTCACTTTAATAAACTCCTAATTGGCTGGCTGCTAATTAATAGTAAGGTAGTAGTTTGTAATTAAGGATGTAGAATATGGTCATACAGAATGTGTGCTTTATAAGTATCGAAATCAACCAATATGTTAATAATATGCATGCTAATAGGCATCTAGTTTATAGCGGAATTGGTCTTATGCTAAAGTGCTACCAAAAATTGCTACCAATTGCTACAAGCTGAATGAATAAAATCTAATAAGGATGGGAAGATGTCAGGATATATTAGACAAATTTTAAGATTTATATTTTAAGACAGCACTACTAGTATCCCTGACAGAGGATACAATCCCAGAATGCACTGCAACAAACTCCAAAAAAAGATCCAAAATAGGAAGACAATTCAAAATTCACTTTACATGTTAAACATAAACGTGTGTTGGAAGTGTGTGTACTCATCCAAGGCTGTCTTACCTTAGCAATTGTCATTTACTTTACTGCCTAAATGCGTCTATGTTCACGCAAATTATTCATGATCCAGCTTCACTTACAGAAGAAGTGAATATATGTTTTTTTTATTACTAATTCGGTATTTAGCAAGTTTTGCGGCTGAAATTTACTGTCTGCTTGTCACTCTACGGAGGGGCGGGTTCATCAGAGAGCTCATTTGCATTTAAAAGAACAAAGACTAAAACAGCTCGTTGAAAGCAGAGCTGATTTTGTCATAGAACTAAAGGATGCTATAGACCTTTCATTAAGACCCTAATGAATCATATCAACTTATGGCCCTTTCGATTCTTGTAAACAGGCCAGACATTCATCTTATTAAATTCCAATGTTTATACCTTGGATTGGTCAGATTAGGGGCCCCTTGGAATGGTATTTGATTTAATACCAATTTCAACCATGCCTTGTGTCAGGATGTGCTTAAAATGCTATCTATGTAGACTGCTTTCTGGACTAGGTTTTGCAATAGCAACCCATTGTGTTAATTCATAGGCTAATGCTCATGTGTGGCCTTCGTTTGGCGCTCCTCTCATCACACACAGGAAGGCAGATGCATCTAAAAGCTCTTCCTGGTTTAGCAACTGTCAATGTGCGCATCCTGCATCTGATGTTCCTGCTCTCCCTCCCTCTTTCTCTTTCCCACACACACATTGGGGAGTAATAGAGTTTATAAATGCGATGAATGTTTTGCGGACAGATATTTTGTCCATATCTATCCTATTGTATTCATAATTGTGTTTTCATTTTCACAGGGGTCGAAGAGATCAACGAGACAAGATTCCCATCTGTCAAAACTGGATAGGTTTGGATCCTGAACACACTGTCAATCCTATTGAGAGTATTGAAACTTTGACTGAGATGGTGGACGGGAAAGAAAAGGTTCACTTCCTGTTTGAATTATTCTTATTTCCTGAAAATTTCCCATAAATGTCCGAACCAAATTTATGTGCCCGCGACCTGAACCCTGGGTATGTTATGTGACACCAGATATCCAAAACTTGACATCTAAGGTGAAGGAGGTGGTGGGGTGAATGCGTTACAATTTCCACTTTCGAAATATTTAAGCCCATCTTCCAGTTTTTGCTTCCTGGATGGATAGGGAATAAACACACATTAACACAGCACTCTCTTCCTGTTTTCTGTCACACCTGTGAGGTCATTTCCTGTGGCAGGGGAATGATGGCTTAATAGAGTATATAGCTAAAAGGGATAGTTCACCAAAAAGTAAAATTCACCTTTTATTTACTCTTATTGTATTTCATTTTGAACATCTTTCTTTTATTGAGCGCAAAAAGAGATCTCGCTGACTTTTTTATTCAAAGCATATTTGTTAATTTTTTTTTTTTTAGGGTCTCTTAACTCATTGCTTATTAGCATGTGTATTACTAGCATATTAGCCATTTATTAATAGTAATTAGGCACACCTTATTCTATATGACCTTATACTACATCCCTAATCCTACCCAATACCAATAACTTAACAACTTAAGTTAATAATGAACAAGTGTCTCCTATTCTAAAGTGTTACTACGTCTTCTTTCTACAGGTTTGAAACAACAACTCAAGTAAATAATGAAAAGATTTAATTTTTGTGTGAACTTGTCTTTAACAATGTTCTTTTTGGCCTGTGATCCAAATGAAAACAAATCAGTCTTTGAAATTGCTTCTGTTGTTTCCACAGATTGTCAGCCGTTTGGTTATTCAGAGCGCCAACGTGTCGGCTATGTACAAGTGCTCAGCAGAGAACAAAGTGGGAAGAGATGAACGATTGATCTATTTCTATGTGACCAGTGAGTTTCAGCAACACTTTTGTGACAAACAAAACTGAATGAATTTTCAATAACATCAAAAAAGCTCATGCTTAAAGCTCATTTCACCCTGAAATTGACAATTCTCGCAGCATTTATTTGAAATTACGTGTTTGTGTCTGTCCCTTTTTCCCCCTACATTTTTATCCATTTCTCTTGGATAGGTAAAAAAGGTGATCACTTCTTTTTCATTAAAACGTTAACCCTGAGTTTTAACCATACACTGTAAAAAGCTGGTTTCATTTACAGTAAAAAAGCAGCTGTGGCTACCAGTACTTTAACGTGTTAAAAACAAAGACGTATGAATCGAAGTTCATTCTTGAGTCTTGTTCTGAATTATTGACAGAGGCCTTGTTAATCCTGTTGATCTTTTGTTTAAAATATTCACTAAAACCCAACCTTTAAAACAATTCAAGAACATTCTTAAGTTTTTATTTTTATTGGATTGAGGTCAGGGGACAGGAAAAGCCATAGGAAAATTTTTGTTTCTATTTTAATGTTTTGGATCATTGCCTTGATGGAAGATCCATCCTTGGTCTAGTATAACATTTCTAACAGTGGCTTTCAGGTTTAGATTTTTTTATCTTTTGACTCAAAAATCTTCTGTAATTCTCTAGCTGTGATCCTTGGAGATTATTCGGCCACTCAAACTAGACATGCATTCTCTTTCAGGCAGATTTGTAATATTTTCTGATGACTGATGGTAGAGGAAGGCACCTTCCGAATATAATCTTCTAGGTTTAAATATAAAGTCTAGGTTTAAAATCCAGCTATGCAGAAACGGCAATATTAACGGCAGGAGCAGAACCGTTTTTACAGTATGGACCAACACACGGTGGACAAATTAGGTATAAAAGAAAGTACTTTATATACAAAGTACAGCACTCACCTCCAGGCAATTTACAGTAACATTTTGGTAAATGCATTATTTAAGGACAAATTCAAGGAAAAACAAAAGTTAGAAAAGAAGAGATGAAAAATGTTTTTTTATTGATGCTTTTATTCAGAAAGAGAAAAAGATAAGAAATGGAATGATCTAAGACATTTTCCCTCCAACTTCATTGTATCCTTCTTCTATTTTTCCCATTTTGCTTCCAGGCTTCCATACTTTCACTGGGTATGCAATCTAATTTATTACATATGACAAATGAAAAACACCATGGCAGGTGTTCATTCAGTTCATTACATTTACATTTACATTTAGTCATTTTGCAGACGCTTTTATCCAAAGCGACTTACAATTGACTTACATTAAGTTGGCACACACACATACACACACACATATCAATTTTACACTTTTAAACATTAGTTTTTTATTAAATACAGCAATGCTATGGGTAAACTACAAAACATTCCCTACATGCCAACAAATCATTTTTAGTGTAGTATTTTTTAGTTATTTTGAAATGATCCAAAAAATTCCAAAATGATTATTTTTACTGTGCACAGAAAGAGATTGTGTGGTTTATCCAGGAGATGTGTGCCATTATTTTCCTCATTATTCATATTCATTTCCTATTCAGCTATCCCAGAGGGGTTTGAGATAGAGATGGAGCCCTCAGAGGATCCGCTCGAGCAGGACCTGGTACGGCTGAAGTGTAATGCAGATAATTACACCTATGAGAACCTGCGGTGGTACCGTCTGGACCCGCAGGCTGTTCCTCCAGAGCTGGACTGCAAGAGTCTGCACCAGTACGCTGAGTCTTTGGGGGGAAAGCTTTTGTTCCAGACCGCAAGCAACAACTGGGTGCTGGAACTCACCATTACCAGCATCCAGCTGCAGGACGAGGGAAACTATGTGTGTGAGGTCCAGAACAAGCGCAGTGGGGAGAAACATTGCCACCGCAAGTACATCCCAGTAAAAGGTGAAAGTCAATCAATGAGCCATTTTATGTTCAGTTACACTTTAATTTAGGCTGTCTTGTTTACAATGTAATTATATATTTAAGGACTGTGTAATATTAATAAACTACGTATGGATTTACTATATGGTTAGGGTTAGGATTAGGGTTTGTCCATATGTCAGTGTCACTATAAATGCTTTTTTCTGTGTCCGCTACAGCAATGGAGGCGCCCCGATATCGTAATAACCCCACCAATCAGACGGTGAACGTGAGCGAGTCGCTGCAGATGGAGTGTGATGCCGAGGGCACACCCTCTCCCCAGCTGTCCTGGTTGAAAGATAACCAAACCCTCCATCAGATGTCAGGTTAGCCATTTAGGGGTGTTATACGTTGTCTTCAACTACTATGTCTTAACATTTAAATTAATCATTTTAAACAGAATTTTTTTTTTACTTTGCTGTCGCATGTACACCTGCATGTACATTTGCAATTAATATGTGTAATTATATCTGTAACAATACTGTTACCCCGTAACAGCCCATAAACCTAACCACGCCCATATGCATAGCTGGGGGGGTGGAGCGGGGGTTGTGGGTGGAGTGGCAAACCACACCATCTGATTTGGTCAAGACAAATTTTTAAATACATACATAAATACGTACATCACAGGTTATTATCCATAAAAAT
This sequence comes from Puntigrus tetrazona, assembly GCF_018831695.1. NCBI lineage: Eukaryota > Metazoa > Chordata > Actinopteri > Cypriniformes > Cyprinidae > Puntigrus > Puntigrus tetrazona. The sequence goes on along the minus strand of NC_056712.1, from coordinate 4,278,568 downwards.
GCTGATTCGACACAAGACAAATGATATCGGGAAAGCCATTAGTAAGTTCGATTTAGTTTATTGGCAAAATATAAATGTTAAATATATTAAAACCGCTACATTGTGAGTATATTTACATTCGAATTAAAAACAATATTAATTAACAAATATTTTTAGTACAATTGTTTAATTGATAGGAGGGCCTGGCATGCTCTACCCATGACCATACTATGAAATCTGTTACTTACCTTAACTGTATCCCACTTCAACAGAAATGAAAGTGTTTTGCGATACAACACGAACACATTCAACACAAAAAATTGAAAAACACTGATTTTCACAGCCCATAAGCAGCCACCCCCAAAAATGGCCACATCCATATTAACTGGTTTAATTGAAGTTTCAAAAATAACTTAATAATAACTTAAATCAGGTAGAAATACCTTGTTAAGGTAACAATTACCACTTTTTACAATAGCATTCACCCATATTCCCTAGTAACCGCATAACAACAGGAGCCAAAACCACCTGGCAACCAAACTGAAAATCACTCTTGCTACCAACCCACACATTACAACTGCGTAGTGATGCACTAAACATACAGAATATTCTGGCAATCACATATCACTGACTGCAGTGAGTTTAGAATGTGCAAAATCTCCGGAAATTTTTTTTATTTGCGTAAACGCCTAAAGAGGTGATTCAGTAGGAATAACGTGCAGATAGTGAGCTTGACAGGATATGCAAAGTAATAGGTATAAATGTGAGGTAGTGCATTATATAGATATAACACTGCCTGCTTTAAATGCACGCTATATTCTTCAGTTTGATTTCCTCTCCATTTCTCTGCATGTTGTTCAGCCCCTTCAAATTAACATAAATGTATTATTCCAAAACAATTCCATTACAGATCACATTATGCTCACCACAGCAATCCCCTCTAGCTTAGCGCATTTGAATAGGAACACACTTATTCACGAGCACATACTAACACACACAAAATTGAATTCTGGTGCCGGAAAAAGCACTCAAGTCATGCTAATGTACTGGAAATCTTTTGGATTGAAAGTTGAATGGAACTCTGGACTGCGGCATAATAGCATGTGACAAACAAAGAAGAAACAGCTCTGGGAATGTATGTGGGCTGCTTGTGGGCTGTAAGTGAATTCACATGCAGCGCATACAGTGCTGTTTGGTGATAGGTGTTATGGGGAGGATATTATATCGGGAGCAAACTGAGTTCAAGAGCTATTAGCAGAAGGTCACCGTGTGACTGGAATACGAGTTCATTTTTTTTGCTCGTCCAGTTCATAGCAAAGCCACGGTTGTTTTTCTAGATAGATTTTATAGATCCTATACAGATCTAATTACAATGATCTGAAGTGTCTGATTATTATAGGCTGGTGGGTTGCTTTTTCATGTTACACATTGCAGCAGGCGTGTCATTGAATAGAAAAGAATCAAAAATCATATTTCCCCATAAATCCTTGACCTAGTCAATACCTTGATTTAGTCAAGCGATACCATATATTTTCGTTTTTAAACCTTTCAAACCTTTTGATCGGCCTAAAACATAGCACAGACATCAAACCCTCAGACACCCATTACAAAAAGTTAACCAAATACTTTTTTCCTATTTTTTTTTTAAATAAATGTTTGGAACCTGTATGTTTGTAGAATTATGGAGCAGTGCTTATAGATCATACTGTTACTATAACTTCTGTACGTTTAAAACGAAGAAACACCTTTATTTGTCTCTTTTAAAATAATATTTTTGGTTTAGGACGACTTTGATCCACTTCAAATATTAACTAGTGTATACTATGCTATAACATTTCTTTAAAGACACAATTATTTAACACTGTGGTATGAACAGCATTCTCACGAGACATATAAACTAGCATATAATGTGTTTTTAGTATTATGACAGTTCTGTAGTGTTTTTCATCACAGCTTTACTATATTATGATCTATACAAATGTATGATTAAAATTCTTTTTGCAAGCTAGGTTTGTTAACCTACGATATTCTATGACAACCAATTGTAAAATTTAATACACCACATATCACTTGTTTATTTACAAATCGAATTTGTCCCCAACTAAGCAAGCCATAGACAAATTTGACTCCGCATAGGTGACTATAAACATATTTTAAAGTAAACAGGAATGCATAAATAAAAAGTATTAGAAAAAAATGTAAGTCAGTTTAAACACCTTTATTAGATTAAGGAATCTAAAATATGGTCATGCAGAATAAGGCATTATAATAGTAATAAACAGTATGTTAGTAATATACATGGTCCTTTAAATAATGTGTTGCTTAAACGCTTTTATGGCTTCATCTTTGTTATTTTTTGAAAGCATTTACAAATAAAGAATATCACATGCTATATCCCATCATGGATTCTTTTTCTTACAGTCCAAAATAGAAAAGCAAAAGGCACGAAAGCCAAAACAAAAGAGGATGCTGTGCCATGAAGTCGTGGCTGGCTGGCACGTTGTGTGTGTTTGACCGTTTTGTGGATGTGTTCAGGGATCCTCCTTCAGGACTCCAATCGGACTCTCAGCATTCAGCGAGTGCGAGAGGAAGACGCCGGTCTGTACACCTGCGTGGCCTGCAACCAGAGGGGCTGCATTAATTCCTCCGCCGCGGTGTCAGTCATCGGTGAGAGCCTCTCATTTGCGTTAGGTGGCGCTGTAGAATACAGTTCCCTCTCCCTACTTCAGGAATATACAGACACAGTATGAGCGCACACCATAAATGTTAACACACGTTTTATACCACAGCAAGGGTACACTGATATCTGTTAAATATTCTCAAGCTAATTTTAATTACCACACCCTTACTCTTCTCTAACCAAAACTAAATTTTTTCCACTTTTAATTAAACTGATATAGTACTGATATAGAACCCAAAACTCTCAACCTAACAGACATGTCTCTTTTCTAACCCTTCATGCATCTTGTTTTTACCATTGTATACACAGTGGTATGTGTTATATGACGGCTAATATGAATTATTACTGTTTGTATAAAATATAAGGTCACACTTTATATTAGGGGGCCTTAATTATGTACAAAATAAGTGCATGTACTCAAAGTGATCATATTGAATTGCAAAACAAAGCTATTGAGGTGGGATATGGGTAATTAACTTTCAAGTTTGGTTATAATGATAAGGTTTTATACAATAACGTGTTTTGTTTGCCAGGCTCTGATGACAAGACCAATGTAGAAATAGTGATTCTCATCGGAACGGGAGTCATCGCCATCTTTTTCTGGGTCCTTCTCCTCGTCATCTTCTGCAACGTCAAGCGAGTCAGTACAACGTGTTTCATTTTACGTACATTCATCTGTATTCATGAACATATTGTTCAAGGAAAATTATTTAAATACGCGTGATCTGGGCTTTTTTTTGTTTGCATCAACGATGCCTTGCCTTCACGGCAACATAGGAGCAAACCATATCAGCACTTCAGTGGAGTCAGCAATTCTATGAGATGATGTGGAGCACAGTCGCCTCAGGCTCGCTGTTTCTGCGTTCTTGTAGGGTGCGGTATCATCCATCAGTAATTGTAACGATGTTGTCCTGCAGGTGAACCCAGCAGATATCAAGACGGGCTATCTGTCGATCATCATGGACCCGGGGGAAGTGCCGCTTGAGGAGCAGTGTGAATACCTGCCCTACGACTCCAGCCAGTGGGAGATATCCCGAGACAGACTGCGCCTCGGTACTTTCACAGATAGTGAAAATAGCATTTTAAAAGCTCTGATACAGGCTTTAAATTGGTCCAAATGAAGAGCGTTCATGGCTTGGATCCCAGAAGTAAAGCATATTTATTGTCCAGGAATTTTAATTCAGCATTAGAGGCTTGATCCGTGCTCAGGAATCCTTGTATGATATGATAAAGGGTGGATTTTTTTAAATTATTTTACATTAAAATATAGGACTGGGGCTGTTTAGGTATTCAAAATAAAACTATAAGTGAAGAATTTGCGACATAAATATTCGCATTGTCATTTGTGATGCCTTTTGGTTCTTGTGAGGAGTGAACCCTCAATGTGAACACGTTCAGCAGAGTCTTTTTTTGGAATCTTGCACGCTATGTATTTATTCTTTGTCCGTGCAGGGAAGGTGCTCGGCCATGGAGCTTTTGGGAAAGTTATCGAAGCCTCAATCTTTGGGCATGACAAGAAAGCCTGTTCAAACACAGTGGCAGTGAAGATGTTGAAAGGTTCAGTTTTACCGAAAAACTACAGTTGATGCATAAATGATCGTTCACTTTCATATATACGATGTGCTTAACGGCATATGTGTGTATATATATATATATATCACAGAGGGAGCCACAGCCAGTGAACACAAAGCTCTGATGTCAGAACTGAAGATCCTCATTCATATTGGAAACCATCTCAATGTGGTCAACCTTCTTGGAGCGTGTACCAAATCTAACGGTATGAACGTATGCTGATTGGTCAGTACAGTGATCCGGTTTGATAAAATACCAAGCATAGAAAAATGACATCTTCAGACACTGTGCATATCGCTAAAGCAAGTAAAGTTTTCATATCGGGGACCATCTTCTGGCAGAATGGTACCACTTACAAAACACAGTTACTTTTCTTTGTGTTGATTTGGCCAATACGACAATATATTATATTAAAAACCTTTTAAACGCTGTTTGATGTCCTTGTAACTCAATACTCGTCCTTCTTACTTGATTCTAAACATCTCTGTTTAACTTCTCTGATTGCCAGGTCCTCTTATGGTTATAGTGGAATACTGTAAATACGGCAATCTCTCCAACTTCCTGCGTGCCAAAAGAGAGTTCTTCTTACCGTACAGGGTGAGAGAAATATCTTTTCCCTTACAACAACGCTGCGATCAGTAATACCTGATGTGTGTGTTCCGGTGTAACATGTGCTTGTGTTTGTAGGATCGTTCTCCTAAAACCCAGAGTCAGGTGCGACGAATGATAGAAGCTGGTCAGGTCAGCCAGCATGACTGTGAGCCGTCCACCACTTCCAACATCAACCCTCCAGTGCAGTCTCGTGGTAAGAGCACTCAGGAGTCAAATATATATATATATTATATATTACATATCTATCTCTCTCTCTCGCTCTCTCTCTCTATAGATAGATAGATAGATAGGATATGATTATATATTAAATATGTAAAGATGTTTACCCGGTGGATAATAAAGCTGCCTTCACGCTGCTATGAACAACTAGGGGCCATGAACAACAAAGTTAACAACAAAGTACTTGAAATAAATCTTTAAATCAGATGATCAGATTGTTTCGCAAAATGAAACCGCTGACATCTGCTGGTGCAAACGTGCATACAATCACAAACTAACTGCAAAACATTTGAGTTCATTAAATGTTATTAACAAATCATCAAACATCATTACATATGAAGCGTATGTATAGTAGCATAGCAACATGCTCAGAAGCATTTAACACCCGAGCAGTCACCCACAGCAGCCTTTTTTATTCAATTGTCTTCCTGATTGAAATGATATAATCCATTGAAGCGTTTTCTGATGTTTTCTTTTTCTTTTCCCAGTTGCAGCGGATGATCTTTGGAAGACTCCGCTCACGATAGAGGATTTGATCTGTTACAGCTTTCAGGTTGCTCGAGGGATGGAGTTTCTGGCATCCCGCAAGGTGCATCTCAAAACACGCATTCAAGCTCCTCCTCTCTGATGAGTCAGTAGTCACATTCAGCTGGTTGTAGATTATTAATAGGTGAAACTTTAGATCTCTTCTTGAGCTATCTATGCTCATCAGATGACATGAAGTTATGCAGGGTGACAAAATGGGAACAAATACTTATAAATAATATAATCGAATGAAACTAAATATATGTTTGATGATGAGAAAGTAGCAGATGATTTAGATCTGCTCATCTATTGTGAAATAAGGTACAGATCAAGTCATCTTTATTTTGTTCTGACAGTGCATTCATCGTGACCTGGCGGCCCGCAACATCCTCCTGTCTGAGAACAACGTGGTGAAGATCTGTGATTTTGGTTTAGCACGGGACATCTACAAAGACCCCGACTATGTGCGCAAAGGCAATGTAAGAGAAACCCTTTAATAAAAGCATGAACTAGAAATCTCTCTAGTGTAGAATATTAGTATGAATCTCGTGAAAACTATGAAGGCAAATTCCAGGTCACATCTCACTCAAAAAAGGGACATTTTATTCAATGCATTTTTTTTTTCAATTTTCTAAACCGTAAAAGTAATCTAAAAAGAAGGAAAAAGTTTATTCATAAAACTTTTTTGTTATTAAATTATTCATATATATATATATATATATATATATATATATATATATATATATATATATATATATATAATATAATAATATATCAATATGTAATTCTAAAAGGTCTTCAAGATGTGTTTGTTTTCTTTTTCATATATTTATTTTTGATTTTTATGTAAAACATGACCTGGCCATGTGATATGCGACCCCACATGAGATTCGATATGAATGCATTTCAGTAAAGGCCAGCGGTTAAAAACGACTTGACTGGCCTTCGCAATCGTCATATCAGCGATCCACTGAAAATGGTCAGAAATGGCGAAACAACATAATACATGTCGTTTGGAAAAATAACATACCAGAGCAAAAGATAAACATGTAACAATACACCCGTAGCATTACTGCACGACGTAAACATAATGAAGCAGAAAGGGTACGTTTATGAGATTACCCTTCAGAGGCACTGATGAATGCTTGACCTACTGCAAATCATATCAGCACCAGCATCATGATAAGAGTGTGTTCTCCCACAGGCGCTATTATAGGTGAAATGTTATCTGTCTTTGCAGGCTAGACTGCCTCTGAAGTGGATGGCTCCAGAGAGCATCTTTGATAAGGTTTACACCAGTCAGAGTGATGTATGGTCATTCGGAGTGCTGCTCTGGGAGATTTTCTCACTAGGTAAGAGTCTACCTGATACCCGAGCGCTGGCCATTCCTTTTTTTTTTCTGTGCATATGGCATAATTGCTTTTTTTCTTAAGCTTACCAAGGCCGCATTTATTTAATTAAAAAAAAATTTAACGGCAATACTTTAAGCTATTTTTCTATTTTATACATAATAAAATATCATTTCTTCTTCTGGTGGAATTTTTGGCAGCCGCTGTTTAATTCATCAGCGTCACCTGGTCCCTCGTTGTAATAAGCTGATATGCTGCAAGTTATTGCATATTAAAACAAATCGTCACCCTACAAATGAATTCCGTCGTGCTCTGTTCAGATGTTCTTAAACTCGTAGAAAGTCTTGATTGTATCGTGTCCCGTTAGGAGCTTCTCCATACCCGGGCATCCAGATCGATGAAGACTTCTGCAAGCGACTCAAAGACGGTACCAGGATGAGGTCACCAGACAACGCGTCCCCTGAAATGTGAGCACTGGCCCGTTGACTCTGTGTGTGTGTGTGTGTGTGTGTGTGTGTGTGTTTGATCCACTCCAAGCTGATGACATCATGCGATGCGTGTTCTGCTAGATACGGCATCATGCTGGCCTGCTGGCAGGGCGAGCCCAGGGAGAGACCCACGTTTCCAGCTCTGGTGGAGATACTTGGAGATCTACTTCAGGAAAACAGTCTACCTGTGAGAAAATTCAAAAAGAAACCTACATTTCTACCCATTCACTCGTAACATGCCTGAGCGCTGGTGCACATTTTAGTGATTATGTTAAATAGTGTTTTTCTTCGTTCGTTTTAGGAAATCCCGTTTAACGTGTCTCAGAGCTCGGAGGATGACGGCTTCTCACAAGCTTCCTCTAGACCACCATCGCAAGAGGAGATCAGACTCGCCTGCAACACAATGTCCACTCGGTGCATACGCATTTTATTTCAGGGTCGGGGGGCCTCGTGTTGACTCATCTAACTCGAACTTAACTACAAGTGTCAAAGCTTGATACATTACTTTTTAATAGTGTGTTTACGGGAGAATATAGAGCTCATACTAGGATAAAACACCTTGTTAAGTATAAACTATCAACATCAGAAGGCATGTTAAAAATTTAGAGTACGTCAAATAGGATTGAGTTTTTTTGTTTATATCTGCTTGTTGCTTGGCAACCACTTTGCTGCAACCACAACAGTTTCCGAGGAAGTACACTTTTGGCGGACGATTGTTTTTATTAATATCATTTCAGTTTATTTGCTCGGTTCTGTTTTGTAAAAATCTCGCTACATAGAACCATTTCATAAAAGCAATGAAGCTGTGGTTTACAGTGAGTTTATAACATCTGGGGAGTATTAGTACCGTCTTGTATGCTGAATTAGGCTTATTTGAGTAAGTATGAAAGTGATAAATGTGTCTTATTAAAGAAAGATTGTCTTTCTAATTCAATCACTTAGTTTTTTACATGACGGACAGTGAAGTGGGGAAAAAAAAATATCATATAAGAGTATCTTGGTATCTCAAGATAATAATAAATGTTCTTATAGCCCTTTGCTGAATGTATATGCTTCTCTCTGACCAGATATTACAACTGTGTGCCTTTCGCCGGCTGCATCATGGTCGGACCATCCAGCACGTGTCACTCACGAGTGAAGACCTTTGAGGAGCTTCCTCTGGAAATGACATCACACAAGACGCATCACGTACGAATAAGATCTCCAGTATATGCATAGCGTTGAATAAAACTAAAGGATGCTAATACGTATATTGCGTCGTGCCTTTTTGTGCCCCTGCAGGACAGCCAGACAGACAGTGGCATGGTTTTGGCATCAGATGAGCTTGAGAGGTTTGAACACAAGCACAGAGGGGCCATGCTGAAAAAGTAGGTGAAACTGAAAAATGTGCAGGCTTGTTTGGGGTTAGCCGATGTCTCCTGGATTTCTAGAGTTTCATTAAGCGTTCTGCCATTGTATGAACTCTCACGTCGTCTCTGCAGTCCGTCAGCGGGCCGCAGCACAGAGCGCCTCATCAGTTCTCCGTCCATGAGCGGCAGCGGCAGCACACTGCGCCCACCCTTCTTCAGCCAACTCTCAGGCCAGACCTTCTACAACAACGAGTACGGCCAGCTGTCGGAGGAGGGCGTCAGTGACTTCTTCTCCTCGTCGTCGGATCAGGCCATATACCAGGGAGCCTGCCCGGCAACCTCCAACCTGTAACAGCACCGACCGGCCCCCGGGCCCCGGCCCCTCACAACTAACTCAAGCGAAGTCTACATTTGTAAAGTTCTCTTAGCAGCCACTGGGTGGCACCATTATGTCAATTTCAAAACAAAAAAGTATTTTATCACCTTACATATATCTTTATATAAAGAATAAACATCCTTTTATTTGTACAAAAAGAGAGAAAAGAACCAGAATGGAAAAAAAAAAATAATAATAAAATAAATATATCATCCTTTGACTGTTTTTTTGTGACATTTGATGTTAAACATTTAGAAAAAATTTAATGTTTATATATTTTTTTTTTAATCGAGACATTTATTATAAAAAACAAACTCAAACCACTCATTTAATTAATTAAATCTAATTAAGAAACAAGTCTTGTATTTAACGGCTCCATAATGTTTATTTCAACTCCTTTTCAATATTATCGTACACTTTAACAAAAAAAAATAGCCTTATGAAAATATAACCAAACACCAATCAAAGCAACTGTTGCTGTGGTTTATTCTGCCCATGGTAAACAGAGACAGCCCAGATGATCACAGCAATTTGAATAAGTAGGGCTAAAATAAACGTAAAAACTCAACAGTAATGGTTCGTTTGAATTAGGTTTAACTAAAAAGATCATTATGTTTCAAAGTAGCTTGAGCCACGAAACTGAAAATTAGGTTATGGTTTCTGTTCTCATTAAATGTAGTGAAAATACAGTTCCGTTGCTATGTCAACTTGTGGCAAAGACACATCACACATTTGACGCATAGCTTGTTTTCATGTGGAACAGTCCTGTGTAACCAGTGCGACCAGATTTTAGAACACCGACAGGAAATTATTCAGCCTCTTTACAGCAGTGTTGAAAGGGAACGCTCGACGAGACGTAAACAACACATTTCCAGCCTAATCTTCAAAACAATAAACGGTTAACCATTAAACATTATGGACTGGGGAAATAAAAAGTACCGTTAATCCACAAAGTATCTTCAGAGACACGGAAATGAACAAAAAGCATTCCTTCAAAAGTCTTTTGGCTAAAAAAGAACATTCATAATTTCCCTTCAATCAATCAAAATATATATATATATATATATACAGGTCTGTAACCAAGAATGACAAGAGAATGCAAGACAACCAAAATGTAACATGGAAAGACAAAGTGGGAATACACGTTACTTCATTAAACCCAAAGAAGACCAGCATCCACTTCTTTGAAACAAACAGGTTCATCTCATGAAATACGCACAGCTCATAGTCCACCCCCAAATTAAAAGAAATCTGATTTTAGAAACATTAAAATTGCTTGGATTGTGACATTTTCATGATAATCAAACGCATTTAACCCCGAACTCACGTTTCCATAAAGCATGTGGACGTAATCCTCAATGATAATTCCCGGTAGTGTAATGCAATGCTGTAAAAATGCAGTAAAATCATTCAAATCGGCACATATTAAAAGGCAAAAATACTTCTGTGATGTGCAAACTCACTTTAAATAATACATTATTATTATTATTTATATAATGAAATTTGGGAGAAATGCGTTTAACAAATGAATCGCAATGCAAAAATATTTTTACAATATCATTTCTGTCCATTTCGAGGCACAATATGACCCCAGAAATCAAACAAGACGTGCTCCTTGACGGGTTTCGTGAAACCCCATCATATCAAGCGGGACTCGGTAAAAAGCTCAGTTCCTGTGAAGGTACACACTGGATCAATTCAGTGATTATTTCTCTTTAAGGAGAATTCTATTTAAAATCTCAATCGAAGTGACACTATGCCTTGTATGTAACACTATGCACTCACGTGTAGTGAAATGAGGAAACCCTGGCGCCGGTTCTTTCCACATCAGTTCTATGTAAGTTGTGGGTGAATTAATATGGCAGCGAAGTAAGAAAACCACCTACATACCCCAAAGAAATCCCTGTAATTCCTTATATCAAAACCAGTCTATCCAAATGTTTTCCAGGTAGTGTGGGTCATAATAACAAGGTGCAATGAAGGGTGTGCAGAGGTTTGGCTGGTTTAAATAAAAAAGGCATGGTGCGTAGTTATGAGTACTCATGACATTTTCCCAATCTGGATTTTCTTCCAGGCTTCAGAGGCCGTGAATATGCAGGAGTCGATGATGCCGGCCACCGTGAACGTCCCACCGATGATGGCGCAAATCTGACCGAGACAGAGCCAATATATACCATTAGGGAAAGAGAGAAACGGAGAGAGAAAGAGAAAGCTATAGGCATAGAGAGCAACTCACCGTAGTGATGAAGCGGTAGAACGGCTGTCTCCTCTCTGTGTACTTTACTGTGATTGGACTCAGGTCATACCGAAACCATATCGCCGGGATGATGCGTCCTGTATGGCTATATGCCACATACTCCTAGAAAACAACCCAACAAATAGAAGTTTGTCAATTTAATTCTCACTATTAACTGTGTGTACACTCCTAATTTGGAAAAAGAGAGAATTAAAGGCAGCCTAAAACACTAGTCAAGTCAAATGCCACAAGTACTCCTATACATATAAAAAGACCAAATTTGACCAGAATTTGGACAGCGTTAACAATTCTAAACAACTGTATCAAATCAGTTACTGCTGAAAACGTTCAGTACTTTCAGACTTCATGTTTACCGCCCAGTGTCTCCTAAAGCTTTAAAACGACACTCTTTACACCCAGCACAGCCTTCTGGTCACGCAGCTGTCACTGCAAACACCCGTAAGTGTCTTTAGAGGTGATAAATGGTTGATGGTGCTTAATAATAGAGAGACGAAATTCATTTAGCGTCTATGGTAACCGCAGGCTGATTCAGGAACCATCAAGCAAAGCGCATTCATATATTTAGACTCGCAACTTCACACAAGCTTCTCGGTAACGTGGATGTGTGTCTCGAATTACCTTGTTTGCCACGGTGTACTGGTAGGAAAATCTCTGCTTCCCTCCCAGGTCCTCATAAACCGTAGGGACGATCTTGAGAATGTAATCATGAGACGCTAAAGCTGAAAAAACGAATAGCACGGCTTTATTTCTCTTGAAATTACACACAGATACAGATAAACAAACAGGATGAGTTCATTTGAGTGACATAGTTCTTTCTCCTGTTACTATGATCTATTTATGTGCTGTTTTGTAATGCAATATGCGTGACTTGTGTTCGGTTGGAAGCTCAAGTGTAAGCAATGTGTGCAGCAATAAGTCCTGCTTAACCTTGAAGGTTTAAGTCAACTTCTACAGTAACTCAAAGTATTACATTCAGTATTTACATTCATGTATGATACTCAAAAAACATGGCTTAAGGATTCTTTTGGTGTTCTGTTTGGGCGCTACAGTTAAAGTCTGTTCACACCAATGATGATAACTTTAACTATAAAAGTTATATTCATCATTTTACCTCCACAAGATTAGCTAAGTCTTCAATACAGCACAAAGAACCAATATCCTTGAAAACATCGGTAGCCATTTAGAATCAGTTCCGTTACAGTATTTTTTAAAAAAACAACAAAAAAAACTATTATAGTAACCCTTCACCTACATTAGATAACATAAACAATGGAAAATACTTCTAAAATACTGTGACCTACTTATAAAGTGTTACCACCATAATGAGGTCAGTACGTTTTTCACATTTCCTTTGCTTATGTATGCTACAGAGTGGCTAGAAATGAAGCAAGCTAACGAAGACATACCATTGGACTGAAGTCTGTTGGCTCCACCCAATGCATTAAAAGCCCCCTGGACATGCTGCACCTGCAATTGCATGGTATGAAAATGATTACTATGTTTATATTACATTGTCTATATTTCTTCCTGACAGCATATTGACTACCGACCTGAAGCTTCTCCCCGAAGGCGAGTTTGTGGATGACGTGGGTCATATCAGGGCTCTGAGGCTGAGCAGTCGCACTGTGTGTTGACACATGAAAGTTTCCTGGAACCTGAAACAGAACAAGTCAACACCATCACCATCACCATCATCATCATCATCATCATGCAGGCAAAGACATTATATAACACGATCTCCTTTCACTTCAGAGAAGTTTTTTCATTCGACAACTTTTTCTTCCTTCAGTTGGAAGCACGTGAAGCATCTGAAAGGGCACTAATGATACTTCTGATAGCTTCTAGACTTATGAGAAGTTCCACAAGCATCTCTTACTTTATTAATGCTGAACTCCCCTTCGAAGCGGCACCCGTGACCATTGTTTAGAGGCACTTTCATTGAATTCTCTATGTGGCCCACTTCATGCCGCCCCATCTCATCCTGGATGTCCAAACCCACCACTGTGTGTACACAAATACAGACAAATACAGACAAATGGTGAGGACACAGAGCTTAAAAACGCTTTCATTTACGTTGTATAAAAGGACAATAAAAAACTATGATAAAATATAAATACATTTTATTTATTGGTAATTATTTTGGTGAACCATCTCCAACAATTTTCATACGTATGCAGCATGTTCATGAATTCAGAAGACTCATTATACAGAACTGTTTACTTAATTTTCCACAGCTAAGGAATAAAAAAACCTCAGTACAGTGACGGAGCAGATCTTCTGACACTATGGTGTACATGCTACGAAGAACATACTGCCATGTTGCCCAATGCTATTTTAAGATTGCCTTCCTAAATGAGCAAGAAAGCAACATTGACACTTTGCCCTTGTGAAGATGGGTATAGTTACTATTCATAATCTCAAAAGATAAAAAAAAAGAATAATTCCAGTAAACATTTTCCAGTGTTTGACTATTTCCACTAAACTAAACTACTGACGTTGCTCTGGTCGTTAAACCACAGCAGCTTTTTTTTTCGGATTACATTCCAGTACACTTTAAACACACAATCTCCATTTGGGAATGGAAACATTTAATTGCCATTTTAAGCACAATCCAAAGCGTGCCCAGAACACTAAATGTCTTGCAACACTTTCTTGTACGTGCTACTCAATTAGGATTTTGAAGTAATTTTTTAACAAACGTGCCCTAGAAAAAAAAAAACATTGGTGGTGTGCATATTATTCCATTGATTTGCACTGAAGTAATAACTCAAGAGGCCAGAATTTTATGGACCACCTAGCGACCGCAACACCTTAGAAACTTCTCAAGAATTCATTACATAAGAACCACCCTTAGCATCACGGAGGTGACTTTTTCAAAGAAAATAGCCACTCATTTTCTTCTTCAAAAAAAAGATAAGACTTGACATCGAGTGGTACTTCTTATAGTTGTTTGAAAACAGTACATTAAATGAGGTCATTATTGAGGTCACAGTGAGGCTTGTCTCCATGACTCATAACGAAATCCAAAAAACTTGGGTTTCGGTCAGAAGTGCCTCATTTAAAAGAAAATTCATCTTCCATAACAGGCATAACCCCCGTTCCTCACCCATGATGCCGTTCTGAACATAGTTTGGGCTCTGTGTAATGTGTGTAAAACAGCCAGTTGCAAATGTCTTTGCAAACATTTGAGGATCTGCCCGAAAATGACATCAGAGGTGACCGCAATTCCTCAGAGGGTGCTGACATTTAGAAACGCAATCTTTAAGTCACTTTCCAAATGAATTTCAACATGATTTTATTTGATTGAAAAACAGAAAGAGATATTGGTTATGCTTGCCAAAACTCAATGGACCCATCATGCAATGATCCCAATTAGTGCTTGGTGATGCATAGAAAAATCCCAATATTTTTAGGATCCCAACTCATGAGTCACATTCAAAATATTGAGTAATTATTAACATATTCAATGCATACTGTAAATTTTGCATATAATCAATTACCACGCTTTTCGCTAAATAAGCATCCCCCATTTTTAGTTAAATGTTCCTCTTTTTATCAAAGTCATTTGATACATTGCCCAGCCTTAATCTAAATAACCAGCGATCAACTATCGTCACAGTATTCCCACGGTGACCTAATAGTTGATCACTAGTTAAATAGGACACGTGACTGAATCATTGGCATAATACTTATTACCAAACATGAACCAGCTTTTCCTCATACACTTGCTCGTGTATGACCATACATTTTTTGAGCGAGTTTCAAAAGATTGGGTTTCACAGACCCATCCATCAATCCTAATCCTTCTGTGAAAAAGCACACACGCAATACATGTCTCAAACCGAGACTTTCAGTGATGTTAAACAGTGTGGGAGGTGGCCACCATGCATCGTTTCCTATCACTACGTACGTCAGGAGCTCCGCTGAACAAGTTCAGATCCCATACTAACGGTAATGTTACTGATAAAACTCACAACATGTCAGCATATGTGATACACATGAGGATGGAAAAAACATCATTCAGAAGAGTGTTTATGTATATACTCACAATCACAGTGTAAGTTTGGCAAACTGATGTTTAAACTCACATCTATCTTCCCCCCACTGTCCTTATCAGGGTCATCCACATACAGTTCATTTACTCTGGAAACACAAACACATATTTATAAAAACACAAACTTTAAATACAGCCCCGCCGAGCATTAGACGTACGTAAAGGTCGTCTTCCTAAAATGATGCAAGCGTGACGGTAAAATGACAAAACTGCAGCGAGTGCAATTTTCTTTTCCTCACTTCCCCCGGTGAACACTTGAATGCAGTTGACAAACAAGCAACAAAGTCTACGTCCTGTGTGAAACTGATCCGTCACTAAAGCCTCAGGTCATAAAGTCAAGCCTCTCGAGTGCTGATAACACCTTACCACCACATTTTTACTAAATCTAAACACTTTATGAGCTTTAACAGCCGCACTAAAACCAATGTACATGAATATCGTTACGAATTACCGGTTATGATACCATCATCAGATTTTACACTAGACTTAGTATCTTATCATTAAGATCTTCAAATTGTTCATTTTTGATCATAAACTAATAAAATAATCATTTTAACTCAGAAATGAAAAACATTCAACATGTGTCAGCGTCGGTTTTTTTATTTGATACTGTGTTTCACGGATGTCTTCATGAGAACAATATTCTTACGTACATTTCTGTAGCGATGAATCCCGTCAGTTCTGAGAGAAAGAGAAACAACATGAAGACGCAGCAGCATATTGAAACTGAGGGGATAAGAAAAGGTCAAGAAAACATTAGTGAGCTGCCTGTATAACAAAACTGGAGATATTTTCAAAGTAACCTTTTTGCTGAAACGTTACTAGCAGCGGTGTCATTTTTTTAAATCACGTCTGACTATGCAAAATTATTAAGCATGTATACAAGCGTATATTAAAAGTCAAAGGGCTGTTACATAAGGGTGAATAAATGCGCGTGGCTTTATTGCTCTGGTTAACGTAATTGTTACCAAGTTCAACATGTGACCAAATGAGTCAAACTAAGAAGCTGGTGCATATTTACATGGAGACGGTCTCCAGTGACACTGTGGTCACGTGACTTTGTGGCCGACACGTCATACTCGGAGTCTGGTTCGTTCCAGTTTACTAAGCTAATGTTTAGCTAAAAAACAAACAATGAGGCGTGTCGCTATGACACATAGCTCACAGATTCAGGTTCAATATGGGTTATATCACTCGTTCCACTTTAATGAAGATAATGCTGGGAAAGGATTATTAACACTTTGATGATGATGTTGTTACTATATGTAAATGATTGATTTTTCTTTTGGTTATCTGTATTGATACATTTATAACTACACTGAAAAGCTCTAAAAAAAAGAGAAGATTAAATTAGATTACGTCATCTTCTTTAAAAACAGGGTGGATTAAATCAGACAAATAATGCTATCTTTACTGAATACTGATTTTTAGCTCATGGTCTGTATTACTTTCGATTTTATATCTTTTTGTCAAATTAGCAGAAAGGCAGAAAAGTTGATTAAATGAAACAAATGCTGTTTTGGTAAATTTTTGCTGTGCTCATTTATTTTTTACAGGAAGAAAACAAGGAAAAATAAACCGACAGATGCTGTTATCTTTATATATATTTTTTGTTTGGTTCCCATTTATTATAAGGAACTATTTTGTTAGCTATAAGGAAAAGCTTATCTAACAAATAAAAAAATGTTATCATAGTAGTTAGTAGATGTTCGTTCAGAAAACATCTTAAAGGGATAGCTCGCCATTTACAAATTGTTCCAAACCTGTAAGAATTTCCTTCTTCTGTTGAACACAATAGAATTTATTTCAGCAGAATAAATAAACTTATACAGGTTTGGAACAACTGAATAAATGATGACAGTATTATATTTTGGGTGAACTATCCCTTTAATACAACCACCCTTCTATAGATATTTACCCTAGTTGTGTGAGAAGTTCATTACAGTACCGGTTTAAGAACTAAATATTTAGGTTGAGTTCAGGGTTGGTCTAACACAGGTTTCTGCAAACATGACTAAACGTTAAGTAATTGACTCAAGGCCAAAACAACAATGGAAAGAGCCACAGGAATGAGAGTAGAATGACATAGTTCTACGTTACAGATCATCATGAGTCAAACGGCACCACCTAGACCTACAAACATCCATCCTTCCCAATCACGAGGGAATGATGAGCCATACAGAGATACAATTTTATCAGGAACTAAAGAGAAACTAAACAGAGATCAGAAACTAAAACTGACTCAGCAAACTGGTTGCAAAGAACATCTAAAGGATCAAAGGAGGATGGCTGTCAAAGTCAGTGCCAGTTAAAGCAAGCCATTGGTTGACAAGGGAATGAGGGTCTGTGATGGACAATTAACATCAAAAACTTTGGCACTCACTGAAAGCTCCAGTATATGTCGGCTGAGTAAGATCTTTGGGCACTTTCCTGTAGATATCGAACCTGGAAGGAAAAGAAAGAGAAGAATAAGTGGGGGGGTGAGGAAGGTAAATATGGCAGATTCCTGGGAAGAGTTCGTGTGAAAGCACATTGTGTTCCCAGTGTAGTTTAAGGCATTACGGAGGAGCTTAGGAATGTAAGCTATGGCCCTCTCTGTCTATGAAACAGCAGGCCAGACGCAACAGTCTAGAGCGACCCCCGCTTCTTGAGTTACACCTCTTCCTCTGCATTCCTGCTTTACAATCACAAACTTCTTAATACTTCATTCAGTGTGGCTGAGGTCAAAGCAAAGGCTGTCAGCACTGGCTAAACACACATCAATCATTGAGAATAGACTGAGTGTCAGGGAAGGCAAAGACAAAACATTTTGAAATTACACACCTAAAAACTGTTGCTTAAAAAAGGGCCCTCCAGGCTGCACTAAACGTCAAACGAGTTAGACGTCTTTAAAACTAGAGAGATTTACTTGTGGTTTGTTGTTTTGGTTTTTGCAGCATTGTCAGCTGACTTTATTCCTCCTTTAACTTACAGTTTTTGAGGTTTAGCGTAAAACAAAGAAGATAATGAGTCGAAATAAGAAACATTCAAGGTGATATTTTAGCCCCCACAAGGAAAGCAATAAATAATACATTTTGAATAAATAAAAAATTATGATTATGCCCCTTCATCAAAAAATATTTCACATACCATAATTTTCTATGATGAGGTCAAGACATTTGTTACTGATATGAATAAAAATAAAAATAAAATTATATTATTTATAAATGAATTATATGTATAAAATATATATATATGATATGAATAAAAAATATTATATATATATATATATATATACATATATATATACATACATATATATATATATGAGTGTGTGTGTGTATAATATATAATTTTTTTATTCATATCAGTAACAAATGTCTTGTCTGTCTATATATATATATATATATATATATATATATATATATAGAGAGAGAGAGATTTTTTTTTTTTACAAATTGTCAAAGTTTTGTCCACTTCTCGGTTTGTTTGAGATGACACCAAGAGATAAGTAAACTCTCCACAAGTCCATGCGTAATATTACACCGTTTAGGAATGCATCCAATCCCTGACTTTTTAAGGAGCTCCGAAACGGTGTTAGCAAAAACTATCCAGCTAGGAGCCTTGTGCCCTTTTTCGGCTTTGAAACCTTCACAACTACATCAGCACTTTGGTCCAACCCTTTATGCCGCCTGCCCTCAAAAACACTTACATCTGTGAACATTTCTTGCAGTGAAATGAATGATCCAAGCTGACGCAATGCAGAAGGGAGGAGTGGGGCTGACTTCCTGTTAAACGCCCTGTTTCTCTGCTGTTCCCCCTCCTCCCACGACAGGAACCGTATAGTTCACTGTGTTCTAACAGAAGAGTTGAGAGGATGTAGAAGGGACCCCCATTGTGTAAAACTCAGGAGAAGAACACTGTATTCCTAAACTGACTTCCCCATGCGATGTCTTCATTTGCTGTGCAAGATCCAATTTGGTAACCGAGACTGATACACCAAAGCAGGCCCCGAAGAAGATTTGATATGTTCCGTCTAATGAAGAACAAAAGAACACGAGACTGCTCACTTTCCGGCCATTTAAACCACACTCATGTGATAATCCTGTTATCTTATAGCTTTTTCACGTTATAAACTATCTGTCTGTATTCACGTGTTCGTCACTCTATGAATTCATACAAATCAATCACCACGGCATCATCTCAAAAACAAAAGAAAATTCTTAACACAAACTACAGCCAATGGCACGCAAGACCTTTTTCAATCCGTTTATCGCTTTACTTATAAAGCAGAAAACTGCAACAACAAACAAAAGTGTTTTCGGTACACACAAAAATGTGGATCAGGCAGAACAGACGGTTTTTAACACGTTACGTAACAGGCGTCACATATACACGTTCCCCGAGGCTGTTGAAGAGCTCGCTTCTTGGATCTGTCAAATATTTCTTATTTCCAGCTGCTCTGAGAGTCAAAAGGCCAGCGCACGCCGAAGGGCTCGTACCTGCCTATATTAACAGACACAAGACGGCACCTCAGAAGCTGAGGAGCTTTTTCATAGTTACTTAAGACCAAAATATTAATGTAGTGAGCTTTTTTACATCATTTCTGTTCAGTGATCTGTTTGACGTGCACGAAGCAATGCTCGCTCACTGTACTCACACATGCACTCGCAGGCAAGACGCCACTATTAAATCGGTTGCCGTCAATGGACTATTCTACAGTTTATTGATTAGATGCGGGTGTAGGCGCCAGCTGAACGGAATCAACTGTGGGGTAATGGTGTGTGCTCCACAGCAGGAGGTTTATGAGTCTATTCTCAGTCAAACAGCTCATTCTGTGGAAGTGAAATCTACTGTATGGAGAGCTAATGGTTTTATTTCAGGCCTCTTCGTCACTGATTGGAAATAAGGAAATAAAGTTTTTATGGTATAATGAATTCATTCTGTGAGCCAAAGGAAAAAATGCAGGACGTTAAACGTCTAAATAAATGGGGTGGGGGGAGGGGTTAAACATTGCCCTAAACGAAACTTCAAAACTTTCAATGCAAACAAAGAGAGGAAATATACTGGCGCCTGCTCCCACCGATATTTACTGTTCAGTTCTAACTCTTTCTACAGTCATCTGCCTCAAGACGAACAAGTACTATTACACCCACTTTTACTTTGTTTGGGAAACATATAGCAATAAATGTCTAACAATAGCAATCTAATAATAATCTAATTACATATTAATAAATCAATGCAAGTTAAGTTGGACTGGATTACAGCTTCTGACAAAAACACTTTTAAACTAGTTATAGGAATAAATCAGCCTACACTTGAGATTTAGTTAAGGTTTTTCCGCCATCTTGACATGAATAAATGTGCGACATTTAACAAGAAAAATGAACAAACACCCATTAAACGTTTTGTAGCCAATAAAACATTTTTGGTTATACTTTTATTCTGCAAGGATACATGAAGTCGATTAAAAGTTGCAGTGATAACTTAAAATGTTACAAAACATTTCTGTTTCAGACAAATACTGTTCTTTTAAACGTTCGAGTCACAAAAAAAAAATTACACTTTTTTTAAGCAGAAAATCTGCTTAAAGGATCGTGTGATACTGATATAATGATGCTGAAGACTCAGGTTTTATTATCAATATATTGTAGTTTGAACATAAAAATATATATATATATTTTGAGCACTAGAATTTTAGTAACACTTTACGATAAGGTGTCATTTGTTAACATTAATTGATGTATGCCTAACGTTAACGAACACAATTTTTATATTTTTATAATGAATTAGTAAACGATGAAATAAGCACCAACTAAGATTAACGAATGTTGTAGAAGTGTTGTTTATTCTTAGTTCGTCTTAATTCAAGTTGTTAACTAATATTAACTAATTAACCATATTGTAAAGTGTTTTTTTATTTGCCAGACTTGGAATGGCGCAAAATTTCTAGAAATCAAGTCTTCAACAAACGAATCAATCATTGTTTGCCTTGATTTGTCCTCCACAAATCAGCGCCACGAGCCACATAGCATAACACGAACTTTATGTCACGTAGGATTATCATTACATTAAAAAAAAAAATCGAAGTATTGTGCGCATTCTGATTTACGGACATGTTTTGGGGATCATACCTAATGTATCGAATACGCAGCCAAGGTTATACAAACCATCAGCCTATTAAGTTACAGATTGAATGTGAATGTGTTCTTTCGTGGAAAAACATTTGGTTGGCAAATAGCAGCAGAACTTTTGATGTGATGTATGAACGTAAATTATGAACGTTTTGTATTTGCATAATCATGCCCTGTAACCAGTATGAGCTAGTATTTAGCATGCTTAAAAACAAAGTGACTATTCAAACAAGCGGACCAAAGTGAAATAGGCAACAACATTAAATGGTATGTCTTACGCAAAATTGAGCTAATTCTTGCTGGGCACGAAGCTTCTGATGTGTTTTATGAAAAATTATTTAGGATGCTACAAAATAAGGAGAAATGCACATCCATAAATGCAGTTGCCAAGAGACGGTTTTTTATATATATATATATATATGTGTGTGTGTGTGTGTGTGTGTGTATTTGTTTGTTTGTTTGTTTTTTATCAAAGCAGTCTAATGCTCTTAAATGAAGCTTTATAGAACATTTAAACAAAAACTACATAGTTATAAACGTGTTTTCACAATACAAGCTGCTTAATCTGTCAAGTTTATGGACTTGCTGTCTTAAAACCTAGTGAGCTTCTTAGACAGCAGTTCAACGCATGCCAGACCCGTTCCGAACGTTCTTTAAAACAAAAAACACTAGGTAGAAAGCTCACTAGGTTTTGAAACACTTCCATTGTGTCTACGGTGGACGTGTTTAATTCCCGCTCTACAGAAAAAAACACAAGCCCACGACCAACTGCGTCTTCTACTCACCTCCGCACATCGAAAGTCATTGCGTCTGCACGAATAAAACCAAGTCAAAAGTGTTTAAAAATAAACGACATAAGTATGGGTACACTCCAGATTCTTCCTTCAATCCTGCCGGCTGTTCAGACCGGATGTGACATGCGCTTAGGACGCTTTGCACAATCCTATTGGTCAGAGGAGCGAGAAGCGTAATTCTGTTTCCGGTTGTGGTATGCAAATTTAGCGCGTTGCCTATGGTGATCCAGTTACAAGTTTTTCTTTCTGCTTTTGCTTACGTTTATGTGGTCAAACAGCCTAAAACTATTTCTACAAAAACAAAAGCGTAAATGTGTCTCTGTCGTTTTCTGTCAGTATAATCCGAGAAAGCGTCGGAATGAGAGCGTATTGTAATTCAGCTTCATTTGTCTAAAAACTATCTTCATTTAATAAAAATAGGCTTGGGTAATTAGTCAGTATACACTGTCATGTCCACGTAAAATAAGTTGTTTTTACAATTGATGTCAAAGTACTTAATTTGCAGCCTTGTTCTGTTACAGCGTACTGTCTTTGAGTTGAAACGCAACATAAAGTTCCTTCGACAATATGACAGTGATTCTAGACACATTGGTGAATCAACAGCAATGTCTCAAAAAGAAGAAATCGCTTATTTCAAAATGGAATCCGCAATCAGTATCGAGTAATATAGGGTTATGGTTATCCCAAAATTACACATGAAAATAATTTGTAATTGGAAATAAACTCTAATAGCTGAAAAACCATATGTAAACACACACAAAATATATTACAAGATCCTTATTAGATGTTAACAGTTAATAAAATACAATTAAATCTTACAATATTTATATGGTATACATTGCACATATTTACCCAGCTATGTAACACACACACACTAAGTCATTTACACTAAAATTGAACTGGAGGTTAAGTGCTGGGCGTCCGGCTCCAACTGAGTCTGGTTTCTCTGAGTCTTTTCCTCCATTCTGTATGGATGGGGTTTTGTTTCCTTGCCGCTGTCGCCTCTGTCTTGCTTTGTTGGGGACACTTAACTTCTAGTGATTTAACGTCGAATTGATTCCAGAGACCGTCTCTGCATTTAATAACAAATTGTTCACTCTCGTCATTATACATCCCTGTCATTATACTGTACAGTGCTTTGATGCAACCTGTGTTGTTAAAAGCGCTATAGAAATAAAAATGATTGATTGATTGATTGTTGCGGGCTTGTGTCTGAATAACGTGATGCATCATGCAGTATGTTTCACTATGTCATTTATGGGTACAATCTAGAAATTTCAGTTGTCAAATGTTGATACAGAACGTGCGAAAAAATACTGTAAATGGTCTACGGAAAAGAGGCAAAAGGACATACAGAGTATTTTCCCAGGACTGACAAACTGTTGCCCACAGGCCCCTCTGTCCGTAAATGGTCTGTGATGACATTGGTATATTCTATTTGCTACACCAAGGAAATGCCTCGTTTGTCACACGATTTCACTTCCCTTACTAACAATCAGAACATGCAAGTGTGAGTAATCCCTGAAATATGTGTTTAAATGATTTTACATGGCTCATGTTCCTGTTCTCAAGGTCTTTTTAGCGCGTCTATGTCTTTTTGTAGAAGAGAGCAGGCTGATTTTAATGTTAATGTATTGCTTTTTAAATGGTTTTCACATTATACATAGACATGATAATTGTTTATATAAAGCAAATATTAACATTTTAGAGATTAATATTAGTACAAACAATGCTGGGCCATTCCCATGCATGCAAACTAGTTAGTAACTTATAGATGTAGTACACAGTGTTCTTCCTGGGGCATTACAGTCTCGTCTTGTGGCTTGCATTTCTCCGCTGACTCATTCGTTTTTTAACAGTAATTCTGTTACTTGCTTTTTTTGTACAACAACCTCAACAACCTCAAACAAATGTTTCGAACAGAAATCGTCCGCACGTTCTGACTCAACTTGCAGAAATGCAATGCTGACCTACATATGTTATTTTATTTTGAAATGAAGTATTCTCAAAGTAAAGTTTGACTTGTGAATACGACTTGATGAAATTAATTGGAGATCAAAAAGCATCTGGACGTTCTGCTTTCCTGCTATGATGGAAGACCAGAAAAGAAAAGCCTTATGTAAACTATGCAAATACTTTTGTTGTCCCCCCCATTATTATTATTATTATTATTATTATTAAGTAACATATCAGTGATTAACACAATATTACACAATGTTAAGTAAAGCGTATATTTATTCATATAGCTACAAACACCGATTTGCATATTTTTGATGAAACATGTCTAAACTAACCCACTGCACATACATTGCACTCTGGTTCCATAGCAACACATTTTTATTCAATGTTGTGAGGAATGCAGAGCGGTAGCAGGTTAACCAGCAAAACAAAACATCACATTACAGGAACAAATGCTTATAATTACCTGTAATGAATGTAACTTGTAAAATATTTAAACTATTATTACACCATGGCCTCATATACCTGAGCTTGGTTTGCGTTTTAAGCGAATGGAAATTTACTAGACCTCAAGTTTCTATACAGTGATTAACTTTTATGGTTTCCCTTTGCTCTCGCAGCGTTGCACTCTATGTACTCCTGTACAATAAAAACAAAGTATAAACTTTTATGAGTACAATGACAGGTTCGCTAATTATCTTGTTATTTATCCGACGAGCAAAGTTTTTACAAAATAACATGAAACAATGAAAATATTATAGCCTAAACATTCTTTCACTTTTGACAATTATTATTGTATTTTATTTTCATACACGATGAAGCATTACTAACCTCGCATAAATAAATAAATGACATCTTCAATAAATATCTTGATACTTTCCCTTCTAAATCAACAGCAAAATGAAATAAAGAGAATAGAATGATACTTTAATCGCATGCTTCTCAGATTTTCTCCTGAGAAAAACTCCTCAGTAACTTAATGTGATCTCAAACGTTTGTCTTTATTCATTATTCTTTATCATGTGCACATATTGTTCCATTGCGTTTTAAAATTCCATCATTTAATCGCACATGTGTATTCCATTGCCAATTGGTGCATATTTTAAAAATGCCCTCTTTTCGAACTGACAAGAGCGGAAACTATCAAATCTGCCAACACGGCGGCATTGGCCAATGCCGATAATCTCAAAATGGAGCTGGCTGATAAACGGGTCTAAGGTCGAAGATCAACTTCTGAGGAAAACTGTTTTACCCCTGAAAACTGCTAAACCGCCGTCCCAACAACAACAGCAAAAACAAAACAGCATCACTAAATCATCAGCAAACATAAATTTAGTGACATCACCCGGAAACTGGACGAGATTACCAGTCTCTTGGTCTAGAGGTCGACTGGCTTTGACAGGATCAGATAACGTAGGCTTGGTTAGCCGAACTCAATCGCTCTGACGTACGTGCGAATTCACGCGGGCCTCTGGCCAAGAAAGGCGGGGCGGGTGACGTCACGCCTCTCAGCTAAAGCGGTCGAGTCGGTATATAACCGCCGCTTAGCGTCTGGAGATCAGAACGAGAAGAAACAAAGTAGCGGGGTTTTAATTGAAAACAAAAGAATTCAAGTTTCCGCGCCTCTCAACGGACTATTCCTGGACTACACTCTCGAACGGAGCAGTTTAGAGAGAACTTTTCAAGCTTGCCGTATCGTTTCGTTTATCTCGCTGTATGTATTTAGACCTATCGTTCTCTACTATGGTCATAATGGAAGTGCCCGCCATCGACTCGGCTTCGCTTCGTGATCTGTTGGAGGGAGATGACCCGGACTGTCTGGTTCTGGACTGTCGCTCGTTTTTCTCTTTCAGCTCGTCCCACATATCGGGCTCCAGCAATGTGCGCTTCAGTACCATAGTACGCCGGAGGGCCAGGGGCGGCCTGGGACTGGAGCACATTGTACCCAACGAGGACACCAGGAACAGGCTTCTCTCCGGGGATTACCAGAGTGTTGTGTTCCTGGATGACCGCAGTCTGGAGATGGGAGAAGTGAAGAAAGACGGGACTTTAATGCTCGCCGTGAACGCTTTGTGTCGCAATCCATGTGGAACAAGTGTGTTCCTTCTAAAAGGTACGAAAAGATTCTTCTTGTACTATATGTTTTAGGCTATTTTATTACAATACCGTTCGATATATAAGGCGCGAACTTACTACTGTGAATGGTTTTTAATTTAAAACTGCGACCAAATGTTGTCTAGACGACTTTCTTGAACACCTTTTTGTTGAAAGTAATTGTTTCTGTTTTGCTGTTTCTGTTAGGTGGATTCGAGACCTTTTCCTCCGAGTTTCCTGAAATGTGTACGAAGCCAGTTCCCCCACAAGGCTTGAGTTTACCTTTGAGCTCTAGCTGCCATTCAAACCCAGCTGATTCCTCCTGTAACTCGTGTACAACTCCTTTGTATGATCAGGTAAGTTCTTTTATACTTATTCTTTAAATAAGCCGCTGTGCTGCAAGTATTCTAACTTGGGCTCATTACTAGTGAACTTGTCCGCTAATTTTCTTTTTTTTTTGTTTTTAAGGGTGGGCCTGTTGAAATCTTGCCATTCCTATATTTAGGCAGTGCTTATCACGCCTCTAGAAAAGACATGCTGGACATGTTGGGAATCACAGCCCTTATTAACGTCTCTTCCAACTGCCCCAACCACTTTGAAGACCACTATCAGTACAAGAGTATTCCTGTTGAGGACAACCACAAAGCCAACATCAGTTCCTGGTTCAACGAAGCTATCGAATTTATCAGTGAGTATCATTTTTCGCTGATATTATTTAAACCTCCGTTACGAAATGGGGAACAGATGTCACCATATGAGGAGCTTTGGCAGGCAGGCGGACTCCCAGCCCAACCCCCATTCAACTGAAGTGTGAATTGAATTTTTCAAAAGTTCCCTCCATTTCGACCAGCTGTATGGCCCTGGTCTGACAGCCACTAAGGCTTACATCATCCTCTCATCCTGTTTAAAGAGGTGCCCCCTTTTCAAAAAACACCAGGCTGTGACCCGATCTTTTCATGGAGCAACTGGCTCCATCTGAATGCTTTGCATCCTTTGTTTAGCCTGAACAAAAGGTAGTGTCTTTGGGTCTCTGTTGCCTTCCTATCAGATCAGTGCACTTAGCAGGGATGCCTCAACCCCCCACTGTGTATTCAGGCCTGTGGGGGGTGGGGAGTGTTTCTCCTCTTACTCCAATCCCTGCCTGGTTTAACTTTTCCAGCTTTTTTTAATGAGATGGCTTCCTTGATCAACAAACCTGAGGAGTGTAATTAGCAATTGAATGTGTGTTTAGAGAAGTTGTTGAAACCAGCTTTTGGGTTTCTGATGGGGTTGAACTAGTTTAATTAAAGTTTTAACCAACACGCTGCTTTTTTCTCTTCCCACAGATTCTGTACGAAATAAAGGTGGACGTGTCTTCGTTCACTGCCAAGCGGGTATTTCACGCTCCGCTACCATATGTTTGGCTTATCTGATGCGCACCAACCGGGTCAAACTTGAAGAGGCCTTTGAGTTCGTCAAACAGCGCCGCAGCATCATCTCGCCCAACTTCAGCTTCATGGGGCAGCTTCTGCAATTCGAATCCCAAGTGCTCGCCTCCTCTACGTGTTCCTCGGAGGCGGGAAGCCCTGCCATTAGCAAAAGCAGCAGTGTGTTCAATTTCCCCATCCACACAGCGGCCAGCCCTCTTTCCTTCCTGCAGAGTCCCATCACTACCTCGCCCTCTTGCTGAGACGGACTCTTTTAAAGTGGTCTGATTCGTTTCTCACCTCTTGACGGGGGAGAGTTTTATTTGTACAATGATTGTATGATCCCTGAGGTGATCTTTCCAGTATTAAGGCTCAGGAACTTTTAGTTCCTGCATTGCCACCAATATTCCACGATTGCTCAATATTGTGTGTTGAAGACGATGGCTGATGAAGCCTAGTTCCCCCAGACTGTTTTAACGTTTTAACACTGGTCCATACTTGACTTAAAACCTTTGACAATTTCATGCGACACAAACCAGTTTGAAACACTCCATGAGAATCTCTCCTTTTTTATTTTATCTGACTATTGATAATCATGTTTTTGGTTATCTCTTAGCATTGAAAGAAGCCCCTTACAGATTGCTCAGGGATTGTTTTTTTTATGTTGACATCATCATTATTATTATAATTTTTAATAATATTATTATTAGGAGAGTAGTCCTAGGAGATGGGAAGTTGTTAGGCGTGAAGGTGCTAATGTGTCTTGCTACTTTTTTTTGTTTTTGAACAGTGAATGTAGTTCTGTGTAGGCTCTGCCTTAAGACAATGGAAATTGAAACAACGAGCCTGTCATGCCTTTTTTTAGAATGCAATCCAATTCATCAAAATGTTTGTCCGTAAACACAGAATACCTCATGTGTCTGTACTGTTGTCAGCCCGTTAAGAGTCCTCCCTAAGCACTACTAACAGGAGTGACTCTTGCGAGGCTTTTTTTGATATGTGACTATTTATTGACCTAAATTAATATATTTCTTATGCTATATTTTTTCATATATTTGTGATACTTGTTGACAATAAACACTTTTTTTCATACATGCAGTCTTATGTGCAGCCGTTCTATCATTGTGTGTTATATATAATATAATTATACTGGATTTGTTGAATTTGTAGTCAAGGCAGTGATGTTTTACAATAATTTACGTCCTAAATGGGGTTGTCCCTGCTTTTCAGTATTACATAGCAAACATACTCATTCAAAAACATTCATTTCATTACTTTTTTATTTTACAATTTTTAATTTATTATTGAAAATCAAATTTACACATGGAAGGTATTAAAACACATTAAGCTTATTCATTTTGTTCAGCCCTAAAGTGAAGTAAAGACACAAAAATACTATATATATACATAGATCTGATTGAGAAAGAATTAGACTTGACGATAAGAATTTGATTTACACAGAATTGCAAAGAAATGCTTTTAAGGTCAAATGGATCATACAAACCATAATCTACAGCTGCTGTTTATGAACCAATGCATTGACATTAAAACTTTTAGTTTTTAAGTAAACGTCCAAATACTTTTTTGGAGCCACTTTTAGCGTCCAGACAGATGAACCTTCTATTCTTAAAGAGGGGTCACTAGACAAACAAACGCAGCTGACTTTATTGTTTGAACTGGAATTCAGGCCCGTGTGAACGCTTCAAATATTGCTGGGAAAATATCTGAACAATCCCCTTTCGCCCTGACCGTGACATGTTGGGGCATCCTGACCTGTGTTCGCGTGTGCATTGGAATCTGACACTGGGAATGCTTTGTGGTCGCACCGCATAGAATCAGTGTTTGCAATTGTTCCAGCACGGGGGTCTCGGTGAGCTCATTTAAGTGCTGTCAGACAGCAGGAGGGGTGGTCGGAGGAGCATGGGCTCTGCTCAAGCCCTTCGGAGACCACAATAGGAGCAGCTGCAAGGCGTTTGGGAAAAGTGTGACGACTAAAGCGCACTCAGTGTTCGGCCAAGCGCAGGGTGTTCTGTGCTTCCTCCTTTGTGTCATGTATGATGGCAGCATGGAGTGCTTTCACAAGCCTCATTTATGGTGTCTTTGTAATTAGCACAACACTGGCAGTGATACGGGACTTGAATAAAAGGCAGTTTGGATTATAATGTACCAGTGAATTTGGGTAACTGGGAAATAACATGGTGAATGCCTTTTTTCCTCAAAGATTTTATATAAAGATATTATAAATGCATAAGCCATAGGTCATAAAATGTTTCTTATGTTTTTCACTTAATTCATCTAACCATGTATATATATATATATATATATATATATATATATATATATATATATATATATATATATATATATATATTGCATTAGGCTTTAACATAGTCATTTTTCATATTTTAATTATAATGAATTTTCAGTTAATACAACTTCTGATATACAACCTGAATTCTGATAATCTTTTTTTTTTTTGAAAACTAAAAGAATTTCATGTCACATGAGCCACTATTTTATTCACAGTAGAACATCGATAACACAACAAATGTTTAAACTGAGATATTTTATGCACAAAATGAGCTCGTTTTTCAATTTGATGATTTGAAATTTTCAGTTTTTGAAAAGTCCATCCATAGATGCGGATTTTTTTTCTCGATTCAATCACGGATGGGGTTTTAGCTCCTAGCCGCTGTTTCCTCTGGCTTACTTAATTGCAAACACTTAATTTCTAGTGATTATCACCAATTTGATTACACAGGCCGTCTCTGAATTTAATAAAAAAATAAGTGCTTAATCTTGTCGTTATACATCACTATCACTCTATTCTCCTATTTGATACCGTTCAGTTCTTTGACTCAATCTGTATTGTTAAAAGCGCTATATAAATGAAAGTGATCGACCGATTGGTGTATTGTCAAAGTTCTGAATCTTCACATATGGCTTTCTTTTTGCATGATAGCGATTTAGTTGGTATTTGCAAATGGCACGGCAGATTGTGTTTACCGACAGTGGTTTCTGGAAATATTCCTGGACCCAAATTAGTAATGTCATTGACAGAATCATGCCGATGAGTGATGGGGCGCTATCTAAGGCACGAAGATCACGGGCATCCAACAAGAGCATTCTACAATATTTTCATGCACTCTTTCACAGATTGGAGAGCCTCAGTCCGTCTTTCTTAATTGTGTTACAGACCTGAAGTCAATGAACTTAATTAGTTGCTAGATGTTCTCCAAGCTGAATCTCTTTAAAATTTCTTGCTTTTTAAGACCTTTGTTGCCCCTGTGGCAATTTTTCAGAGCGGCAGCATGCATCAAATTTGAAATAAGCTTATTTTGTGGTTAAAAATGTATTTCTCCATTTAACCACATTAAACTTTAAACACTAAAGTACATATTTGTATGTTTGAATTGATTTCAGTTAATGCTTTATTTTGTATATATGAAAATGTTTTAGGTAATGATAATGAAGTCAAGTCGCTTTTATTTCTACGGCTCTTTAAACAATGCAGATTGTGTCAAAGCAGCAGGAAAATATCGTTTCATTCATATACATCATATCAGCATTTGATGCCACTGTAACAACTTTATACTACAAAATTATACTACAAAACTATAACATTCAGGCATCTTCGTGTTCTAAATTAAATATATAAAAGCTATAAATATAATATTAAACCATTACAAAATCCCAAGTGCTAATTGCTTTTAGTTGACAAATAGTCTGTAAAATAACTTTTACAAATATTTGGGAGAAAAACCACATGCAATGCATGTTGAAAAATGTATATTATGGTGATATAGGGGACTCGCGTGTTGTTTACCAATTAAATCCGGCTGATTTCAGTGGCATATGCTCTCTTCGGTGCCCAGACTGATCTTTTGTGCCTGTAAAGAAAGGGGAGGCCCGCTTGTTGTTGTTCATTACTCTTTGGGGGAAGGGGAAGAGAAAGCCACTTCCAACCACCCATCACTGACAAGAGGTCAAAATAAAGCTCTAATCAGCACAAACAAACAAACAGAAATCACTTTCATAATTACTTATAGTTAGTGATATGAACAATTCTTTAACCATTTAAACTTTTGATTGTAACTCACCCCGCAGTAGGTTGAGGAGAGACGCGTTATTGTTTGACACAAGGGCACTCTTTGCAGAATGTTTTGAGTCTGTTCACTTAAGTTTAAATCACAGATGGTATTAACGATGAGTTGTTTTCATTTTGTAGGTGATCTTTATCCGGCTCTGTCTAATGCTGCTGTTGATCTGTCTGTGTGTGTCATAATAAAGCAGCTTGAGGAGCTGCTCTGATGTCATGGCTCACAGGAGATGTGAAAATTCATTTCGGCACGGTAAGACAATTTGTACAGAGTGAGCGAGATCCGAAAACCGATCCTATGAAAGCTTAAAAACATTATTTACACCGATATTTAAATTCTCATACATAAATGTAACTTCTCACCTGGTTACGTGCAGCTTCTGTGTTTGTAAGAAGACTGAAGAGTGAAGAAATATGTGCATACAGTCTGTTGTTTGAAATAAAACATTCTATTGATTGTATTGTACATTGTATATGTTTCCTATTGGTTTAAAAACATATTGCTGTAATATAAAATCGAACAGTTATTTTACTTACAAGTTTTTAACGTGACTGTTAATGGTGGCACCTTAAGGTGAAAACAAAACCAAAACACTACTGTAAACATGCGCTTAAGATCCAAAATCGATTAAAGAGCGCCCCCTGTCGGTTTAAAGTAAAACGTATCTTGCTGCATGCTATAGCTAGATGTTTTAAGTAAACTATAAACTAAAATAACATATATTTTCAGTATTTAACATATAACTTATAATCTATTTTTCCATACACATTCCCCTTAAGACATCAAATATTGTTGTTATAGCATACACTATCTTAAAATGTATTAAAGATTTAAGCATTTGTTTTTACATAATTGTCAACTGTTTTTTTACAATATCTTATTTAACGTTATACAATTTTGTTTAGATATCCATATAACTTGTCCTCAAAAACACTATGATTTATTGACAACAGATGGACAAAGTTTCAAATCAAAATTAATATATAACTAGAGCGTGTTTGCCGATGTCACGTGTATAGGTTTGTGCCAATGTAAAAGTATATTTTAAAAGTGTGTTTTAGATTTATTGACATTTTTATTTAACCTATGCTTACTGGAAATCTAGTACTAAGGACATAGCACCAAAATGTTATCTTACAGTAATCTCCTACCTTTATAATTATAATAAATGTGGAATCAAAGAGGCACTGTATACTTTTAGGTGTTTTTAAAAAGGTACCTTTCAACCATTAAATAAAGCCATATTGATGAAGCCCAGGGCAAGTCATTTCATCAAAGTCCTCTCAGGAAAATCTCAGGCAATACAGACTTTTAAAAATCTTTATTAATTGCTCCGTAATTAGATATCAGATATATAAAGTGACTTACAAACGAGAAATAAAAGACACGATTCATCTAAGCACTTTCACCAATGAACGTCTGAGCACATTCCTCCACGAAACGTTGACGGGAGTGGCCGTGTTTGTCAGGACCGGACCGTTGGGGGCGTTCACGAGAGGAGCCGGACACAGCGATTGGACAGCTCCGGATAGATACACACATGCACGTGCGAGGTGTTTTTAGCTTTCAAACTGAATTTAGGCGGGTTTTTTCGGATATCCTCCTCAGTATCCACCGCCGCCTGTCTCGAGATCGGACAGCTTTGTGACGGCTTTTTTGAATTATTTAGATGCGTTAGATTCGCAACCTGTTGAATGGTGTAAAAGTGTTTTGATGGGGAATAACGGATCTTCTGCGGTGTTTTCCGCTCAAGGGACAAGAGTTCAGTGGCAAAACAGCGGTCCGCAAGGTGGGTGTCTCGCTTATTCGTGACTATAGTAATATGCATGGTAAAGTATTTTAAAAGTTCAAAATTAGACGCAAAACATAAAAACGAGCCGTTTATGCAGTGGCTGGTGACAAGGTGGGTTTTCGTGGATGTGTGACGTCACTTTCCCTCGCAGGTAACCTCGTTCACAGTGTTGCCAGTTCAGCAAATTTGCAGCTAGATTTAGCGTCTTAAGTTCCCCATCTATTTTGAGATTTTTTAAAAAGTTAGGGACAAATATAAATTCATGTCAAACTTTATCTCACCTTGCCCACTGTTCTATATTCATCTTTATTCAGCCGTTATGACGTCATCTAGTGACTACGTTCAATTGAAAGTATTTGGCAACGCTGCCTACGAACACGATCCACTAATGTTTTAGTTCCACAAAGTGTCACAAATTTAAATATTATGAGCTGTATCTCAATATGTCTGAATCCCTGCTAGGTGAAAGCGAGTAGTATGTCCAAATTCACAGTATTTATGAATTTAAACTGATTATTGGTAATGTGATAATGACAACGTGACGTGTGTAGTATGTATGGATTATATTCATATTGCACTTCATTCATACAGTATAGAACACGAACATTATATTTTTGTCAACCGTAAATGCCTTTTCACACCAAAAGTGAAATTAGCAAGCCTTAAGAAGTGCCTCTGCACCTCACTCCCAATATCTGTCAATCAAGAGAGGTGTTAATAAATGAATAAGAAGACAAATTAACTTATTCTAAAAAGTTACACAAATATTTTAAAAGCTATAATTGTAAATTGAGTAGCAAAAAAACATCACATTTTCATGTGTATATGCGTGATATTACTCTATGAAATAATATGATTCTTTGTTATAACTATACAACATCCAAGACACCGTATATCGTTTATAATTTCTGTCGTTGTGTTATTTACTTTATAATATTGTTACAATCTTGGAAACTACCATGAGAAAGGACACTGTTCCAGTCATTTTCAGAGTCGAACAGGAAGTGTAACTCCCACGATGAGAGAGGGGCGGCCACTAACTTCTAAGCTATGCAAAGTTGGCAAGGTTGTGGCTTTCCCAGGACCTTGATGAGAACAGTAGAGAGGGAACAATTATTTCTAGTATGAGGGCTCTGAGAAACATTTGCTCTGACTAACTAACATTATATCTCAGAGTCTTAGAAATTAAGTATAAATTCTGTAAGTACTTAAGAGTTTGAAGATCTTGACGGTGGCCCGGTGGTTTTTTTAAACATACACAATCATTAGAGGGCAGTTTGCACTTAATGGCATAATCTTACCAGCAGATGGCAGCTAATATCTAACTGACTAATGAATTTATTTAAATTTTGTTGGATATACTGTAATGAGAACCAACGTTTAAAATAAAAGTAGACAAATGGTGTTATTTTGTTAATTTTTAAACTTTTCTTTACAACTTATTAGTGATCATCACTTTGAATAAGTGACAACTAATGCAGCTGTATTGTGGCTTTTTTTAATACTTAACATGCGTTTTTTGTATGTTTTGTACTCGTTGAACGTACATACATTGTTTAAGGTGCTTGGCTTCAAGTCAGACGAGTAGTTCGTCTGCATTCCATCATCCACATGCAAAAAACAAAAAGCGTGTTGTAACATAAAAATGTTTAAAGAGTATCAGATTCATTGTATACCTTAAAGGGAGAGGATATACCTTAAGGAAGGGTATATATTTTAACACTTCAAATAAACAAATCAAACAAATCATCCAAGACATAGGCCAGCTATCCTTTATTGGCCCTGGTTTGAAACGGCTATTCTTTGATAGTCAGGCAAACAGGCACGAAGTTTAGTGAGGATTAACACATCCTAGAGCAGGGGTCATGAAAATGTCATACACTGAGTGATAAAAAGCAGACATTGGTTGTAGACAACACAAACATGCACATAAAGAGGAAACGACGCAGTGACAGCAAGCAGCATGTAATAATCTATATTTATAGACTAAAAAGTAAAGTACCTCACTGCATGCACTACTGACCTTACAGAGATTTAACCCATTAATGCTGGTCTTCAAAAAACATTTCCCTTTTTTTTCACGGTTCTAAACAAAAAACGTTGCTGTAAAAAGTTAGAAAAAAACAAATGGAAGCATTGGTGACTTCAAGGATTGTTTACGAACACTGGTGATGACTTGAGTACATCATTTTAAAACTTCAAACAAATGCAAAAGGATGCGATTTCTTTGAATAAAGACTTTGTGATGAGTTGAAACCAACAGTTAATCAGTTTTAGGATGACACAAATCTCAGTAAGTAATAGCAGTCAAAAAGCTCTTAAAAAAGAAATGCGCTTACAAAAATATATAGCCATACAGTACAAAAATTACCAATTAAATGTCAAAGATTATTATATTTAAATATTATATTTAAAATTTAATTGAACGTGAAATGACATCGCTTGTTGCAGCACGGTTGTCAGTGAAAAGCTTGGGACTATGTCCATTTTTGGTGTGCCTGTCTCAAACATGTATTAAGAAATGAAATAGGGTCAAATTTATGTTGGCATTAACTAACTTTTAACTGTCCTTACGATCCTCATTTAAAACAGAGTGAGAAAACAGTATTAAAATAGTGTTATTCAGGGCAACTGGTTTGTCCCAGTTAGAAAGTAAAAAGTCAAGCACATGGCAGCGCTGCTTGCTGTGGATGAAGCTTGTTGTTAATAATGTAAAACGATCATTTAGGATATGAGATACCCTTACACAGAGGAAGTTCCCATATTTACAGCTTCTTAAAATAGCCCCTGCACACGGCGCTTGGCATGTATCAGTGTCCCTTTCAGAGGCGAGGGGCCTAGATATTTTCCCACACATGGATGAAACCAATTTCATAGTTTGCGGTAGAAAGCTGAAGGGAAGAAGCGGAAAAGGTATGTATGGAAGGATATTGGGCCTAGGTAGAGGAGCAAAAGGTGATCAGAAGCTGTTAAACCAAAGGCTCATTTCCCTTCATCGTTGTCTCCAGTCTACTGGGGAAACCATTACATAATGCTGCTATTAACACCTTGTCAGCCATTCATCTTTGCAGTTTTGTTGCCTAACTTTTTACAGCATGCGTTATAATACAACGAGCTTGGCATTATGATTTTTATAATCTGGTAGAAATTCTGCTATTCTATTTTATTTACATGTGTGAGCAGCATAATACAGAGAGGCCAAGACAGAAGAATGTTACTGAGGATGTAAGGATTGCAATATATATAAACAACATCTGTGATGGACCGGCCATCTGTATACACACACTACATTACAGGAATAGTTCACCCAAAAATTAAAATTGTGTCATTGTTTAGTCACCCTTGTAGTTCCAAATCTGTATAAATGTAGTTGTTCTGCCGAATACTAGGGGTGCAATGAATCGTAGATGATCCGTGATCTGTATGGAACGGTCTCTGCGGAATCAAGGAAATCAGAACTTCTAGAATTTCACCTGATGTTGGCATACGTATTGCAACGGTTGCCTCCCAGGTCTTTCTAAGCGATCAGCAATGTCATGTGGAATTAATTGTTCAGATATTAAAAGCAGGGAGTGTGTCGTATCAGTTATATCCATTGCTTCTGCATTCTGAGTCACAAAAACCAAGATGAAGATGAGGGAGCAAACAAAGTAATTTTGTCATTACTGTTGCATACACTTATAGAGGGCAGTGTGTATATATCTATGCGCACACACACCCACAAGCCCACGTGATATGAATATTTATTATTTTGGTCATTTCACCAATAAAAAAACTGATGTTGAAATGGCCTTCTGAACAGAGCAATATCTACGTGACTAGCATGACTTGGAAGCAAAGTTCTGAAATGAGGAAAACAGAGTGCTGTATGCGATAGATCTTTCCTCTGCTTTTTTTGTCCCCT
The DNA here is from genome assembly GCF_018831695.1 of Puntigrus tetrazona. Taxonomy (NCBI): domain Eukaryota; kingdom Metazoa; phylum Chordata; class Actinopteri; order Cypriniformes; family Cyprinidae; genus Puntigrus; species Puntigrus tetrazona. Next base: position 4,240,946 of record NC_056712.1, on the reverse strand, counting down.
TCACAATACTTTTATGTTAGGGAGGAGCAAGTCAAGGGGGTGCCAAAATAAGCAGATTTAATCACAAGAAAACAAGCGAGCTATCTTCAGACTTCCACTGCTGCCCATGCTGCAGCTGTTTCAGCGAGTCATGTGATAGTGATGTGCCTTGGAAACCGCCAAAACAGTACCGCTGACATGCACGATCCTATTGTTGGTCACTACAGCTATTGTGTTCCCCTCACCAGGAGGCTTGTTCTACTAATAGGTCTTATATTTGTACTGTAGTTGTCTGTTTAAAATCAAGCAGTACTGTAAATGTTAACTAAAATGAAGTGCTGCACACATTTTGGTCTGTATCTGTTTGTTTGCTATAAGGTAAATAAAGAAGCAGTTGTTTGAATACGTGCAACATATTGTCTTAACTCGAAAAACTCTTTTTGAGTTTGCGCATCTTGAGCAAGTACTAGTGATACTAGGTCTAATTAGACTTAAATAGACTGTGCATAGCACATGGTCTTTAAAATCATGTCGTTTTGGCTAAATGATAGAATGCGGTAAGCTTGATTTTTCCAAGTAAAGCATGTTCTGGGATCAACATTACTGTCCAAAAATCTAGCCAAATCCCTGCTCCTAAACCTAACCATTTTTTATTATAAAGGGTGTAGAAGCACCTAACTGATCATAAGCCTAAAACAGATATTTCCTGAAAAGTTAATCTGATTGGTTGATTGGAACATTGTTGAAATCATCTTATCTTTTTGCTATGAGGTTTCTGCCCGAAAGTTATTAGTACTATTGCACAACACTTTTTTAACAAGCAGAATAATATAGCATCATGATACAGATAATCCTACTATTAGCTTTGACTCTTTGATATTAGTCTTTTGAAGGACAAAAACACGAACCTTAAAACTACTGTAACTGGCTTTACATCAAGTCAACTGTCACTTTATTTTGCCGCTGAAATGAAAATTTGAAATGGTTTTAATTATAGTCGCTTTTTACGTTTCTAAAAGCTTAAATTATAGCAGGTGTGTGCACTTTTTTTATACTCACTAAGAAGTAATTTTTAAATAAAAAAACCTAAACCCAAGGTCAATAAACAGCATTCAAATGGGTTCTTTAGCCCAAAAATACCCTGCAATGTCTCTTTCCCATGGAGAGTGGTATGGCCCACCTCCCTTAAGGGCCCCTGTGCTCTGGTGACAGCTCTCAGGGTGTTGTTAACCTTGTGCAGGAGAGATGACACAAAGCCCTACAGGCCGGTTTGGAGTTGCTTTAAAGGGTATTAAAATAGCATTCAAAGGACAGGACAGCTGTCTTACTTAGGGCTTCTGAAATAAATACTGTGCATCTATAACTAATGGCATCACTGTGATGTGAATGTCTTTGTTTATACATTAGATGTTTATAAGCTGTTCTACTATTATACGTTAATGCTAAAGAGCCCGTCGACACATACATTAATGCAAATACATTTTTAATGTATGCATCTTTCTGACAGGAATGTTTTTTAGATTTTAGCTATGCAGAGACTCGTATCAAAGGTTAGAGATGTGTAAAGACCCCTTATGTATTACATTTTGGCACAAAACGGATCCTGCAGACTATCATAGACTTAGGATGGGGCCACTAAGGTAAAATGTTGCCCCCTCGAATGACTTGACAACCCCCATGACAATGATTTCTCAACAGAGAAGCATCACTTACATCTTCTTCTGAAAAAATCTGGTTCCATTAAATTTTTTTCAGATAGTTTTGGTAAATGTTGCTGATATGGTAACAAGGATTCTCTTAAACCAGCAGTATTACTAAAAGATCAAATTCACCTCTCGTTAATCTCAAATTCACATGGCTTCCATTAAATCTTACGATGTGTAAGCCCTATTTAGAACACATGGCTACATTCCTCTGGTTTTCAAAAACGGAATTCTCTCGGATAATAGCATTGTGCCATATCAGTAGGAGCGGGAATTACCACCAGTTCATTGTCATAACTAGACATTAACGTGTAGCGCTTTACATATGTAAAAAGCAATACAGTACAACTTTCTAAATATAGAATTCCTTACAGAAATTACAAATTGTGAGGCGTGTGTGCTGCTTTCATCTGAGGAACACATGCCGGTTCCCACGTTTAACCACCCTTTGACCTCAAGATATCAGATGCCACATTTTGAACTTGTTTTTGTTGGTGTTCATGTCTCACTGAGAAAGCAAGTCTAATGGAAACATAGACGTGCCGTGAAACCGCTTTCTTCATGTCAACAATGTATCCAACATTTTTCTTTCGTAGGCATTTGATCCACAGAAGAATTTTTTTAATTCTCTGTAAAAAGTCACTGCAGTGAAACATTTGTGTCTGGGATCCATATGCGCGTACTAACTACCACATGCTGATCACTTGTACTCACGACATTTTGAATTCACTGACAGCTCTCTCGTGTAGCCCCCACATTAAAACAATATAGGGATGTTGAATTACAGTTATAGTCTGTTCATTATTATACTTCATTAGGTTTACTGAATGGCTATTTACGGTTGTCAGGCAATGCTAAAATTAAAAAGTAATTAAAGGCAGAATTGCATTGATATACCATCACAGGTGTATGCATGTATGTATTGGTTATTTAGCAACAGCTTTAAATAGTCCATTTATTCCAGCTTATGTTAGTTATGTAGTAACTTTACCATCACCAGATGTTCTGCTGAACCTGTTCTACCAGGTTTGGGTCCGTTCCTCTAGATGTAAAAAGACTACTTTAGGACAGTCATTAAAATATACTTTTGGTATTTGACCCCTATTGACCTCAGGAGTTTGTCAGGCAGGTCAACTTCTGTTGTCAAGGTTCACACTATCTTGTGTCTGTTTATGTGTTACGGCACTTTAAAGAACATGACACTCAGCAACCTCCTACTGTTTGTCAAACGAACTTCTGATACTCTTGAAGCCCGTAACCTGACATTTAAGACCCCAAAGACTACATTTTGGACATATTTTGGACAGTTTTTTACCCGACTGAATATGCAGGGTGGTTTACCAACAAATATCCACTGGATGTACAGCTTGTTACAGTTGGTCTGAGGTAGAAAGGTCAGTGACTTGTCTTTCTCAATCTGACTTACATTCTTACATATACCTTTACATGTTATGCTAATATAAAAAAATAAATCTAAGGCTAATCTAAACTTTTAATTTAATTGTTTGCAATTAACATCCAGCTGCTATCTGTCTCTTGAAGACCGTTAAAGCCAGAGAAGAAGAATAATGACAGTTGCTATCAGGATAATAAAATGATCTATTTCTAGAAAACTCTATTTCTGAGAGTTTAAGAAATTGCCAATTAATGCTTTGAATGCATTTTTGGATGCAGCCCAGTCATAAGCTCAGCCTGAGCTGAGCTTGAGATTTGATATCTTGATTAATTCAAATATTATTTAAAAAATGTTATTTATATCTGTGTTGCCCTAGAACAAGGGAGTCAAACATACACAATACAAATCCCACAAATGCAGTCTGGCCCATGGGATGATTCAAACCAAAAATATAACAAAAATTAAATTAAAGTACTATTTAGAAAATTAGAAGAAATGCATTTGCTACAATTTGCGGAAAAAATTGCTAATTTATTTACATTCATGTTATGCCTCCATACCACACATGCACGTTATAAAGTGGGGCCAGAATGCTGAAAGCTGTGTTTTAATGATACTTGTGTGGCAAGTTACCTGTTTTTTTCCCAGCGTGTTCAAAATAAGACATTTGACATGATATGTTACACTCTTTATTAATCTTTGTTAATGGTAATTATTGAAAATGAACAAATGATGAACAACCTTTATGTTAGTTCACAGTGCATGTTTACATACAAAACTTGTGATTTTAACGATGCATTAGTAAAATTAGCTGAAATGAACATGAACTGAGACTAATAAACGCTGTAGATATATTGCTCAGTCTTAGTGCATGCTAACTAATAACGCTTACTGTAAAGTTTTTTTAGAAAAATTAAAGGATAGGTATTGTTCTGTGAGGTCAATGCCAAGTGGGATGTTAAATCACAACCCGTAGCTGTGGTAAAAGTACAACTATTAAAAGACACTATGAGATGCACTGGGCAGCAAAGTAAATGAGCTAGGGCTGTTGGATTTTTACTACTATAATGTATCAGAATTGTTTTGTTTTTAATTGTTTAAAGATAAAGTCTATTCAATCTACATCATTCATTCAATAATATTTTGATGTAATATTAGTTAGTTAGAAAATGGCTCCTTTTTCAATTTTTTACAATTATTTTTGTATTTCACTTTTTGTTCAGGGGTAGAAAAAGAATAAATATCTTAAATATTTGATTTATACATAGGCCGAGAATTAAATGTGCTTTTCTGCTGATTGGTCAGCCAAAGATCAAACGGCGCCGTCTTCAGTTCTTTCTCATTTCCACAAAGCAGAATAATAGTTGTCCACTGCTGGAGTTGTAAAGATTCTTGATGAATAGCAGCTACGAATCTTGATGAATAGCAGCTACATTTAATCATGCCATAGTCTACCCTGCATACACAGTAATATTTTATTTGATTAAAGGTGATTAAGGAAAGTCTTTCAGTCCCCACCCTCCATGAGTAGTCACTCTGCAAAGCCACGCGTCCTTCAAAACACATAAGAGCAGAGATTAACCAGCGATATGATCAGAAACGCCATTGGTGGAGGATTGAATCAGGTTATTTCTGCTGCGTTTAAAGGCATAGCTCACCCAAAATTATAAAAAAAATGTACTTATATATTTCCTATTTTACATGACAAAAAATAATAATTTTATTAATTTCAGTATATTTACTGTCAATACAGACACTCACGTTTCTATAGTCTTTGGCCATGTCCATTGCATCCAAGTTTTTTCTCACTGACACTCCCCTTAAAGGAAAAGAAAAATTACCCAATATTTTACACACCCTGAAGCCAACCTTTCTTGTTTCAGATGAACATCCTCTTGAGGTTTTTAAAAAAATATGTCATTTCAATAGAAAGGGCCATTTATTTCCTGCCCATGTGTACAAATTGAACATTCAATCTGTCTATTCATTTTTCTACCCCTAAGTAATGCTTTTTTTTCTATATTTTTTCAAATATAAGTGTGATCACAAATCACAGTAAAATATTTTTAACTAAGTGAAAATAGGACATTTGTGAGTCTCTGAGCTACACAGTGTGTTTTGTTACTAACCACCACCTACTAGCAATTTTAGTTTCATGTTTATGATGAAAGGCCTAAACCAAGCAAGGCACTATATCAAAAAACACACTTGTCAAATCATAACATATATTTTTTTTATTCAGAAATCAGTATTTGTGAGCAAACTAAGGTTTAATAAAAGGTAGTTTGGAGAGCACAAGGGAAGATTTTCTCCAATCTGACCCTCAACCTGAAAAGACTTTCCAGAATTCCCTTTGCCCAGACACTTCCTCCAGCTCCTCCGGGGAAATCCCAAGGTGTTCCCGGGCAAGTCAAAAGGTAGATCTTGTACTTTCTTGACCATAGGTCATGGAAGGTCTATAGATTGACTGGTAAATTGAGGGCTTGCCTTTTGGCTTAGCTCATTCTTTACCTCAACAGAACGGTACATCAACTGCTTTGCGGCTGCTGCACCAATCTGCCTGTCAGTCTCATGATTCATCCTTACATCATTAACATCACCCCAAGATACCTGAATTCATCCACCTAGCCCAGAGCTTTCGTCCAACCTGGGGAGGACAGGCCACCCTTTTCCAGTCGATCACCATGGCCTTGGACTTGGAGGTGCTGATTCTTATCCCTGTCGTGTCTCACTTAACTGCAGACCGGCCCAGTGCATGCTGAAGGTCCAGGCTCAATGAAGACAACAGGACAACATCATCTGCAAATAGCAGAGATGAAATCCTGTGGCTCCCAAATCAGACCCCTCTGTGCCCAGGCTATGCCTAAAAATTCTGTCCATGAAAATAATTAGCAGGACTGGTGACAAAGAGCAGCCCTGTCCGAGTCCAGCATGCCCCTGGAACAAGTTTGAGGTTTAGGACTATGATCAGGAGAAGGCAGTCCGGGGTGCCAGGTCCTCCTGGAAGGTGCTCAGGAGGAGTGGGCACTGGAGCGTGCTTTCAATGAGCAGGCACTGGAGGATATTCTGGAGGAACGGAGCTGACAGGGACCAGCAGAGACTCAGGAATGAATAGGACTTTTTTGAGAGTTCTCTGGGATGATGATAGGAGCCGAGAAATCTGGGGGTAATGCCTTATTCAGGAGCTCTGAGATACAAATTGGAGCAAGCTCTGGGGCTGGAGCCGACACAGGAAAGAACTCTGGGACTGGAGCTTGACAGCCTTTTCCTTCTCAGATTCCTCTTTTGGCTTGAGGTAATGGACACAGCTGCTGTCAGCATAGGGATTGACAAAGGTACGCCAGCTGGCTTGGGGGCCGTCCAGCTGATGGGCTTGACTTTGGAGTGGCCAGTGGGCTTGAGGGAAGCCGCAGCTGGCAGGCTGGAAAACTCAAGTGAACAGCAGCTGGCAGGCTTGAGCTGAAGATGTTGGTGGAGCTTTGGAGGATACAGGGATATTTAGGGCAAGACAGGCGATCTGAGGTGTTGGTGCAGTATGTGGAGTTTCCTGGCGTAAGGTGAGCTGGCAAGACGTGGCTTGCCTCAGAGGTGTCTGGGCCACAAGATTGAAATTGTTCTTTGATTTTTCAACTTCAAATCTGAAATCATTTAAAAAATGGACAAGATTAATCAGCTTGGTCAGAGAAAAATCACACACATGAAGATTGCAGCAGATTTTCTCATTGCCCGGCCTCAGCCTAAAGCATGCACCAAAAGCAGCACTGTGCTAGCTCAGCTGGTTAGCAAGCTTAAGAAAGTCCTCCACATAACATTCCAATCTCTGACTCTGCTGCAAACCTCACAGCTTTCTGGGCCTGCAGGAGGCATGAAATCACTCAAAGTCTTTTAGTTACAAAATACAGAAGATAATCCAACATAGGAGACTGCAAAAATGCAAGTAACTAACAAGTAGACCAGACAAACATGAACTGAACTGATAAACTAATGATCAAACTAAACAAGGAAAGGAACACAACAAAATAAGGAAACACAAGAACTTAACAGGAAGAGAAATGTGACAGTATATTTATTATGCATATATAAAGACAAACGCAGTATACACACACACACACATGCATATATATATATATATATATATATATATATACACAAAACTTTTAGGCAACTGAAAAAATGCTGTAACCAAAGAACACTTTAAAAAATGAAAGTGTAAAACATTTTCATAAATGAACAAAATGCAGTGAATGAACAGAAGGGAAATTTTAAATCAAATCAATATTTGGTGTGACCACTCTTTGTCTTCATAACAGCAGCAATTCTTCTAGGTATACTTGCACACAGTTTTTGAAGGAACTCGGCTGATAGGTTGTTCCAGACATGTTCTGTGGATGTAGGCTTTCTCACATTCTTCTGTCTCTTCATGTAATCCCAGACACACTTGATGATGTTGAGATCAGGGCTCTGTGGGGGCCATGTCATCACTTCCAGTACTTCTTGTTCTTCTTTATGCTGAAGATAGTTCTTAATGACTTTGGCTGTATGTTTGGGGTCATTGTCCTGCTGCAGAATAAATTTGGGGCCAGTCATACGCCTCCCTGATGGTATCGCATGATAGATAAGTATCTGCCTGTATTTCTCAGCATTGAGAACATCATTAATCCTGACCAAATCTCCAACTCCATTTGCAGAAATTCAGCCCCAAACGTACATGGAACCTCCACCATGCTCCACTGTTGCCTATAGACACTCATTATTGTAATGCTCTCCAGCCCTTCGACGAACAAACTGCCTTCTGCTACAGCCAAATATTTTTACATTTTGACTGATCAGTCTAGATCATGTGCTGCCATTTTTTCTGCACCCCAGTTCCTATGTTTTCGTGCATGCTTGAGTTGCTTGGTCTTGTTTCGACATCAGAGGTATAACTTTTTGGCTGCAACTCTTCCATAAAGACCACTTCTGGCCAGACTTCTACGGGGTGTAAATGGGTGTACCTGGGTCCCACTGGTTTCTGCCAGTTCTGAGCTCATGGCACTGCTGGACATCTTCCTGATTTCGAAGGCTAATAAGTCTTTCATTTGCTGCACTAAGTTGCTCTGGCCCACCACTGCATCTACGATCTTCAACATTGCCCGTTTCTTTGTGCTTCTTGAAAAGAGCTTGAACAGGGATCTCGAAATTGCCAGTCTGCTTTGAAATCTTTGTCTGGGAGAGTTCTTGTTGATGCAGTATAACTAGTATAACTATCCTGCCATGAAATGAAACTTTCTTTCACAACCTCACTTTGGTAGCAGAGTTTGGCTGTTCCGCACCCTTAAGCCTCCTACACAGCTGTTTCTATTTCAGTTTATGACTGAGTTTCAACCTATGTGTGACATTGATGATCATTAGCACTTTTGGTATAATTGGTTGATCATACACCTGACTGTAATCCTACAAAATCCCTGACTTTGTGCAAGTGTACATATAAGAATTGATGCTGGTTTTAAGGCAAAAGGTAGTAACACCAAATATTAATTTCATTTAGATTTTTCTTTTGTTCGTGCTCTTTGCATTTTGTAAACGTACAAAAATAAACAATCATTATTTAAAATATTTTCTTAAATATGTACGTGCATGTCTGTGTATTTATATATACATAATAATACACGCACATATATTATTTATTAATTGTGATTAATCACTGGAGGAGTTTCTTATTTCAGAAAAACTTTCCGTTTTGTTGCCAGAATTCTATCGTAACAAATACGGTAGCAACGTTTTAGGTTTATCTTAAATTTATAGTTAAATACCTTAATTTAATTTACTTATAACTAAAATACCATTCTGTTAAAGTACTGAAATCTGTTTTGTACCTTTGAAAGCCCATCACAAGCACCTTATATAGGCACATATATAGAGGGTGCACAGTTTCATTCACACAAGTACTAAACACCATCATGGAGACTCATAACTGCAATAAACATTAATTTAACATTTGATGTAACGTACAACCCTAATAAACAAGGCTGATAAGAAAAACTAAAAAGAAACATGGTGATTTTAAAGAAAAAACATCAAATTTAAACAAAGGAATTACAGGAATTTACCATTAATCATTTAACACGTTTCTACTGTTCAGTTTTTTTCTGTTAAAATCAGTGTCATTTTTTACAGTGTAATAATTTTTTTTAAAAAGACAGTCCTTCCATCTAATACAGCCTGCATCTAGCTAGCAATAGCAAATCACAAAAAATAGCTGTGTTGCTAACTAAAGGCTACTGGATTTTTAAGAAAAAATGTCCACAATTTTCTGTTGAAATATTAAACATGACAAAATGGGAAGGAGTAGTACTTGTCAAGCCTTTTCATTCTGTCTTTAATAAATCTGCAGCATAAAACATTTACATAAAATAAAAAGTAACCAAAATGCCTGACAACACAAGTAATAATATGTATGCTCTGGCAGAAAATGTATGTAATAATAGCACAGCCAAGAGAAGAGAAGACATTACATGCATGATTTTTTTCAAGTCATGGCTATTATATTTTGTACATGGATTCAATGAAAGCAATAGGCCCACTTAGACAGTGGTTATGACTCATTTTGTCATTAGATCTGTGAGTTTGGCTTTGGACAAGATTCCCCTGCTGCTCAGACAACCACATACAGTCCTCCCAGTTGGCCATCTGCTTAGCATTTCAGTGTCTTTGAAACTTGACGGGAATTAAAATACTGCAAATGTAACACTTTGCAGTCCAAGGACTAGTCACTCCACCGCATGGTAGTGATTTTGATGCCATAGTCCAACTCTTACCACACAGTGTGACAACATCCTCTCTCAAAGAACATAATGCTTCTACTCTGAGGAAAAAACCTGGTATGGTGGTAGCTTTGGTACATGCACAGTTTTCCTGCATATATAAACATATGCCTAATGCTGATACAAAGCTGCCCTTCCCCTAAAAACATTCTCCCTGGAATTTATTTATTTTTTCATGAATATCCTTTTTGTCGAGTCACATTGACCTGATTGTCATCCTTTACCGTGCCGATGGCTGCTAGCGTTACATGAAATCAGACTGACAGATCTGTGTTGGCTGTTCCCAGAGGAGAGGGGACACTGACAATAATGTTTAGAAAAAGGTTTGTAGATTAAGGTGCTGTTAAGACTAGCGTGATCCCATTGGTCCTTCATTTCCTTTTCTCCTCTAATCTGTTGGGGGGGGGTTTGTACTTAGTGAAATTAATTCATCTATGAGGGCAGGAATTTGACTGAAGATGAATCTCAATAAACCTGTCAAGATCACGTGGAAAGAAATTTAGTTTTGCTTAAAGGAAATGGGGAAAATGTGGTATTGCACCTGGTGTTACATAAATGTATGCTGTTTCAAACATTAAACATTGCAATTGTAACAGTGCTGAAACATGAAGAAAATGATGTATTCACCAAAGTGCAGTTTATTCTAAAGTGTGAAAATGACTATAAATGAGAACTATAAATGAAGACCAAAAACATGAAACAAAACGCGACAAAATAATGAACCGAGACACTGAACAATGAACAGCATATTTCATACCACTTCATACAATTAAGATGAAGCCAGTGATGGAGATTAGAGAAGATTAGAGTAGAAGACCACTATTGCAAAGTCAACAGGTCAAGAGTCTGTGTCGGAGCAAAAACTTGCTTTCGCTTCCACCGTTATTCAAAATTATACAGAGAAAGCAAGCAAAGATCATTTATATTATGGTGTTCACCCTTTTGGAGTTTTATTTTAGGTGTTGATGTCCTTAGATCCCCAGGTGTTAAGACATTTATATCTTAAAATAACGTAAATTATGGGGGGCTGTTCAGTTCAGCCGATCTGGTTTCATCTGTTGAGTTCTCTAAGTGGGCAAAACAGAGAAAGGTGAGGTAACCTTTCCCCATATGATGACATAAAGGGAAGATTCCAGATTGGGCCATCTGGGGTTTTATTTTAAGGCCAAGCAGGCTACACCTGTCGCCATTTCTAGCCACTGGGGAGAAGAAACGCTTCTGTTATAATTAGTAAAGCCCTCTGTACACTGTTTGATGAATTTGAGAGTGTATGTAATTCATTTAGCAAGTGCTCGCACTGATCAAAATTCTGGCATTTCACTCTTCTGAGCGCTTCTGACTAAACACTTTATGCATGAACTCAATGGAGTCGACTTTGATTGGTTATATCGTGCAATGCTGTAAAAACACATACAAAACAAATATGATTATGCAACATGAGTAGATGTAAATTTCATTTTATTTTATTTGCGACAGCCGTATGTAGTTTAACTGTGCAAGGTTAAATTCTGACCTTTTGTAAGGCCTTCTCCTGCCTAACACAGGACGATGGTGTGTTAAGTCAAAGTCGATATCTGTGTTTTTGTCACTTCTGCTACATGTACAGTACATGCAGAGAATTTAAAGTGTGCTTCTCTCAGACCCTTGGTGCATACATATAACACTACACGCAAACAGTAAAAATACAGATAAATACTGATAAACACTATTTAAAATTCTATTCCAAATATACAGGTGTACAATTTTAAATTGTATGCATAAAAACTATTTCAAATATACAAATAAAGTTAAACAAATAAGTTTACGGCATCTCTTGGTGCTGATCCACCATCTGATCTGGATATGAACTGAGAAACTGAATAAGAAAGAAACAGACTAATATTAAATTCTATTCTTTGTACATTGTGTGTTATGGGGAGTGTTCCCGGTTCCAGCTGATCTAATTAATGCAGTATAGCAGTCCTTTAACAGATTTTAATAATAGAAGCTTAACATAAGGCAGATAACAGATAGTAGAACACCTTGAGATAATGACCAGTGCAGGTATATATGGTCTAGGGCAAAAAAGTGACTATAAAGGGTCAGTGGTGCTGGGCACATTGTGTGGTCTTTATGTCATAATTGTTTTGAAATGTTTCAAAATTTAAACAAGGCGAACTTCAAAATTAAAAGACCTGGACAGAACTCAAAACAGATGTAACACTTTTTGTAGGGAAAAAAACCCCCAGTTATGGTAATGACAAACAACATTGTGAATAATAAGAATCGAAACATCTCACCATAATTTAAAAGGTATTATTTAGTAATTATAATTATATTTATTATGTAATTTCACATGATGTTGTATATGTTTTATATTTGCAACAGGAGCTGGTGGCATGCATCCAACTGCAAGATATTATTCTATCCCAAACAAAGAGCTTTTATGCTTTTATTCATGTGATGTTTGTTTACAGTGCAGATAGTCTCCACCTCAAACATTCTTCCTGTGTTAACCACAGTTATTGCCGCCTTTCCTTCTAGAACCATTACAAATGCTTCAGAAAAATGTCATTGTGCATTGCCCCTGCTTTAGTTTGTGCAGTGTAACCATTGCACTGACATAAACACATTTAACTTCACTTAGCCTAGAATCTGCTACGTTACAATATAATGGCTTTAATATGAAAGTATATTGCAAGGTTGCTTTGTTATATGGGTATATCTAAAACTATTATCTAAAACCAAATAGCATTTAATGCATTAATAATCTCACTGAAGGTCTTTGACGTCCACAAATGCACTTTTTTTGTCCTATCACTACATCATAACATTATCAAACTTTCTGGGTATATTGGAAATATTTTATATGCTTTAATATGGAATGATCATGTGCCGTATTACTATCTGAATGGTCACATTAGGTGGCATAATGTGCAAAATATGAATATAACTTCTCTTGAGAAGATCTGGGGCAGATTTAATAGCCGTTGGCCCATGGCCGGCAATCATGGGCTAGGTCTGTTTGGACAAGGCTCCTCAGAGACAGCTCCAGCTCACAAGACAGGAAGCAGCTTGCATGGATCCCAGCGGTCAAGGTTGTGAGGAGATAGGATGGGGGTTGGGGTAGAGAGGGGATTTCCTCGTAAGGGGTTTGTGTCATTTTCAAAAATACCCATACTGCAGTCATGAAACATTTAGGTGCTAATCTGTTTTTATCTTTAACAACTGCTGGCCTGTTTGCTGCTGTGTGTAAAAAGAAAACACGAGGCTTATATTACATTGTAATAACCATTTCTGAAGAAAATGATGAAAAAAGAAATAATTTAGAGCGTGGTAATTTGAAAACATTAAGATTAATTTTATAAATGATATCTAGTTATATTTCATTTTTAACCTTCGAAGGGCTTATGTTATAGCTAATGTAATAGTGATATTAGCGTAACCCACAAATACAGATATTTAGCAAAATCATTGTTAATTTGCGGTTTCCATGGTTTAACTATAGCCTAGTAACCAGGCTATAGTTTTTTTTTTAGTAGTACCGTGTTCGTTAACATTTCTTGGAAATATTAATATCTTGGTACTGGCATATTTATTATATTTTAGGGTATGTAACATTTTGTTGCGTTGTGTTTAGTGTAGGCTAAATAAGAACAATGCGGTGTCGCGTGCATTGCTATTTAAGACAGCATATGAAGTTAAAAATAATTCCATTTAAAAAGGACCCGCGTGACCAGCTGTGTTTGAACACAGAAACGCGTCGTTTGTGAATGTGCTTCACTAGCTGGAAGAATTGACGTCGCGTTCGAAACGTCGCGTCGTTCACCCTGTGACGTACACATGCGCCGTCGGGTTGCGTCTAGCTGTTTTCATCAGGGTTTCGAACCACCGGCGTTGCGCTTTAAGACGCGTGTCAAGTTAAAAATAGTTGAGCTTATAAAACGCTTTTTGAGCACCCCTCCGTTAACTGTTATATTTTGAGCTTTGTTCAAACGCAAGGCTTTAAGAATCGACGCGCGCGCTTGCAGTGCTATTTCGTTTAACATAACGAGAGCGTTGCAGTTGGTCGCGTCGCGTCCGGTTTAGATAGGTTGTAGGATGATCAGGCGCGGGGAGGGTTTGGCTGGCCGATGCGCCAATAGACGCCAATGGCTTGAAAAGCCGCTTCTAGCGTGCATATGACAGTATGAAGACGCTGGGAGTCACAGACTCAGGCGTAGAGATTTTACACAGCCGCGATTACGGAAATATTCTGTATATCTAATAATAAATGGACAGACCAGGAGCAGAAGCATTCGCTATCCACTTGTCACCAAGGGAGAGCAATTATTGGAAATAATGGGGAATACAACACCCAAACCACTAATAGGTAGGATATGGCTTGGTTGGCCGTTGGTTGATATGTGTTTTGACAAGCGTTTTGTATGCTTTAATGTGTATTGAGATGTGTAATGTCTTAATTTCTTGTGCAAACATAACGCATGTATACTAGCTTCCGAACTATATTGGGATGACAGCACGCGCTGCGTAGGAGTGAGAAGATGACGGGTGATGTTCAAGTTATTCAAAGACCCTGCAAATGTGTCATTGTTTAAAGCTATATTTTAGTTGCTTTTTTGTGGATGTTGCATGGCTTTTCATGCAAAATTGTATATATTTGTAAAGGTGGTCATCGAAGTTGTTCACCTTATTCTTGTTTAGTTATTCAGATTAGATATATTTTTTTCTTTATTTAAACCTTAAACAAAGACGATTATATTCTTTAGTAGCAGATGGATGATTTATTATTCTGCATTAAAGAACCTCATTAAAGACCAGAATTGATGTTGATAAACTGTGGAGTTGTGTAGAAGATGACATTTCCCCAATTCATGAGACAAGCTGTTTCTTTCTGCTGAATTCTAACATGTTATACGCTCTCCTCCATCATTTAGATTAAATGTACCTTAAGCATACCTTATGAACACACAGTTTCCATTTAAAGCCTAGATGTTTCCTACTGGATCAGTGTATGTTCAAACAATCGCATTAATGGCATCTAGATACCAAAAGTGAGCTTTATCTGTGGTTAAGTATATGCTCAGTCAAAATTCTGAGGGCACATTTTCAATTTTGTTAGATATTTTTATCTTGGAAAGAAACTCTGAGAGTTAATCTGAGAGTTTTGGCCATTTTAAAAACAAATGTATTTGCATAGGTAAATGAATCAATTAATTCAACAATCAAATAAGAAAATTAATGACCTTGACATGTATATATATGGTTGGGAATAGCTTATGATTTATTTTAGTGGCGCTGCTGGAGTTTTGCTTCTCATTGACCCCAAAAGAATATTCTTTGTTTCCATATCTACAAATAAAGCTCTGGTGTCCATTATTTCTCATTGTGAGCTCAGTCCCCACCCTCTTGTAAGTTCTGCCTTCAGCAGTTGCTTCAACTTTGATACTGGAAAGCTAAAGAACTTTTGCACCCCAACACCACAATGAATTGTTTGATGACTGTACAATCGGTACAGCTATTGATGAAGTACTTATAGTTTAACGTGAACTTGTCTAAAATATGATTGAATGTATATGACTTGGCATACAAAGCTGATTTCCAGTTTAACTCTGTAACGTAGCGTGATAGGGTGTGTGGAACACAATGCTGGATCAGGTCACAGTACATTTTTAGAACAGTTTGGAAACACACGAATGTATTCATCTTGGAGTTTTCATCACTTTTTTCATTTAGGCAATTTTGTCAATTTTAGATGGTGTTGTGGGCTGAATCATATTCGTAATTGTGAACATATCTTCACAAAAATGAAAATGAAAGATGTGAAATTCAAGATTTTACCTTTAGAGATTTTACAGAGCATGAGTCACTGACCTGTAAAATTTGAGGCCTGATTTGACTTTATTAAAGTTACAGGTATAATATATACTTTACTGTGCAAAAGTTTTAGGCAGGTGTGAAAAAATGTTGTAAACAAAGAATGAACAAAAACAAATGAATGTGACCACCCTTTGCCTTCCAAACAGCAGCAATTCTTCTAGTTACACTTGCACACAGTTTTGAAGGAATTTGACTGGTAGGTTGTTCCAAACATCTTGGAGAACTAACCACAGATCTTCTGTGGATGTAGGCTTTCTCACATTCTTCTGTCTCTTCATGTAATCCCAGACACACTCTGTGATGTTGAGATCAGGGCTCTGTGGGGGCCATGCCATCACTTCCAGTACTTCTTGTTCTTCTTTATGCTGAAGATAGTTCTTAATGACTTTGGCTGTATGTTTGGAGTCATTGTCCTGCTGCAGAATAAATTTGGGGCCAGTCATACGCCTCCCTAATGCTATTGCATGATAGATAAGTATCTGCCTGCCTTTCTCAGCATTGAGAACACCATTAATCCTGACCAAATCTCCAACATTTGGAGAAATGCATCTCCACGTTTGCAGAAATGCAGCCCCAAATATTCAAGGAACCTCCACCATGCTTCAATGTTGCCTGCAGACACTCATTATTGTACCGCTCTCCAACCCTACGACGAACAAACAGGCGTCTGCTACAGTTAAATATTAAAATTTTTTACTCATAAGTCCAGAGCACCTGCTGCCATTTTTCTGCACCCCAGTTCCTATGTTTTTGTGCATGCTTGAGTTGCTTGGCCTTGTTCCTACATTGGAGCTATGGCTTTTTGCTGCAACTCTTCCATGAAGACCACTTCTGGCCGGACAGTAGATGGGTGTACCTAGGTCCCACTGGATTTGCCAGTTCTGAGCTGATGGCGCTGCTGGACATCTTCCGATTTTGAAGAGTAATAAGCTTGATGTGTCTTTCATCTGCTGCACTAAGTTTCCTTGGCCGACTACTGTGCCTACGATCCTCAATGTTACCCGTTTCTTTGTGCTTCTTCAAAAGAGCTTGAACAGCACATCTTGAAACCCCACTCTACTTTGAAATCTTTGTCTGGGAGAGACCTTGCTGATGCAGTAAAACTACTTTGTGTTTTGTTGCTGTGCTCAATCTTGCCATGACATGAAATTGTCTTTCACACCCTCACCTAGCAGAGCTTGGCTGTTCCTCACCCAGTATTAAGCCTTCCACACAGCTGTTTCTGTTTCAGTTCATGACTGGGTTTTAACCTACATGTGACATTGATGATTAACACTTCTTTGGTATAATTGGTTGATCATACACCTGACTATAATCCTACAAAATCCCTGACTTTGTGCAAGTGTACCTATAAGAAATGATGCTGGTTTGAAGGAAAAAGATAGTAACACCAAATATTATTTCTGCATTTTGTAAATTGACAAAAATAAAAAAAATATTTTTTATATTTCAGAAAGCATTCTTTGTTTAAAGCATTTTTTCACACTTGCCTAAAACATTTGTACAGTACAGTGTATATATATATATATACATATTCTTATATGAATTATGGATGAAGCTAATTTGTTTCACAATGTGAACTAAAAGTCAAGCAATATGGTTTTTAAAATAAATGTTTTCATAGGAACCACTAGTATATACTGATATATACTGATATACACTCATATATACTGCAAGTCATAACTGTGTTAAAAGTCCTGAGAAATAAAAACTCATAAGTCATTGTCCATATGCTTTTGACATAACTGTGTTAAATGAGAAATAAAAACTCATAAGTCGTTGTCCACTGCTTTTGACAAGGTAACCACCATATCCTCCTGTCAACCCTACTTTCAAAGGGGGACTCAGGAACTGTACTTAAATGGTTTGAGTCTTTCCTTTCAGATAGGTCCTTCAAGGTATGTTGGAGAGGTGAGGTATCTAAGATACAACTCTACATTTCACTCCACCATGATGATTCGACAATAGTTGATCACCTCTCAGCTTGTCTAACAGACATTTCTATTTGAATAAAGCCTTGCCAAGACAGAACTGCTTGTGATTCCATCAAAACCCATAATTTCTCCACAATTTCGCCATCTTCAGACTTATGTGTCCTCCAGAAGCTTGTGTTCTGAACGTTGCTTTATTGTGGCATCCCAACGAGGCACAAATTACTTTCACAGACTTTTAAATTGAATGTTCTCACCTGGAATGCTTGTAGAATGGCCTGCCAAAGTCAATCCAAGCAGCCTCAGCAATCTTCAAGAATTGACTAAAACGCACATCTTCCAACTATTTGACCTAAATGTAGCACTCTCTATTCTAATTTTATTATTTAAAAAAACATGCTCCTTTTACACTTGTAGTAGCACTCACATATCATTGATCTTTTATTGATTTTGATTGCAAACATATATATACTTTTATATATTCATTTATATTATATGATAAAAGGAAAAATGTAATTTACATAATAACCATGAATCCATTTTCCATACCGTATTACAGTACACTTATAATAACTTTTCATATTTGAACTATTTAAACTGGTTTGGTTAGGTACTGCTGTAGAGTAGCTGGTACCTGTGTGATTCATCATATACATCAACAGATAGAAGTAGCTCCGGCTAAAATGTTTTTCCACAACACAGTTATGTTTATCAACCACCCGAACGCCAAAAGTTATAGCTTTAACCCCATTAATTACAATTAGTTTTAAATCACAGATATTTGACTTTGAAAGTGCTATGAAATATGCAGGATGATAAACAATATAATTTTGAGGAAATGTAGGTAGATGCGTGTTTTTCCACTGAACGAGGAATAAGGTTTGTCAATGTGGGATTTATTCAGCTGGGCTATTATTTATGCAAAGCTAGGAGATAGGAATCAAGGGACTGTCCTTAGCCACAGCTCTGATTGGATAGTGTTGGATGATATTTGGACACCACGAAAACCATGCTCTGCTTCACAAGTGGCGTTTATTCTACTCATCTCTCCTAAGCCTATACACGAATCAGTGGAGAGCTCTTTTAATCACAGCCTGTGAGAAGGTGACTGCTGTATTTTATGACTCTGCCTTAGATTGGTTGATGAAAAACACTTAAAACCTGCCATTTTAGCCCATCTCCAAACTGCAGGTTATCACTTTTGAAATGTAAAGTGGAAGGCGATACTAAATACAAAGTATTTACATCTGTATTTTTATAGAAGTATTCTGTCACACCCACAGAATTGTGTATTTTCTGTGTTCTGTGTTTTTTTTTGTAAAATCTAAATGCAGTGTATAATGATCATGTTCCATAAAGATCATTTGTAAATTATCTACCATAAATATATCAAATCAGAATTTTGGATTCGTAATATTCATTTAATATATTAAGAACCCATATTTCCAAATCTGGAATTTCAGCCAAATATGCATAAAGGAGATATAAATTATATGCCTATTTTTAATAAAAAAAATATCACTGTGCAAAAGAAAAACTTAATTTTAGAAACATAATCTTAATTTTCTTTATGTAAATGTTTTTTTAAGGCTGAAATAGGCTCACCCACACATTTCTTTGAAAGATTCATCAAATGTCATTATTAATCACAGGTTTACCTTGGATTACGTGTTTGAGTTTGTACTTGTAAAGTGCCATGCAAGACATCCAGTTTTTGTTCTACATTGATTTAAAAGTGTGCAGTGGGTTATGGGTACTGTCATCGTCATACTCCTTAGTTCTGCTGTTTATATACTATTGTTTCCTGGAATAGTGCCCTTGTGAGAAATGCCTATAGTAAAAACCAGTGTACTTTTCACTAGACTAAACACCAGTAGAATGAAAGATATATGTATATATATATATGTATATATATATATTATATATGTATATAAGATCATATATTTTACGTACTAGTTGTCTAATAAGAAATAAATTCATACATAAATTTATATTTGCCATTTGTGTGGATGGAATTCGGTATGTATGTTGTGACTTTTTTTTACACGTTTCTAATGCGCTCCAATGCTTTCATTCAAACAGACAGCAGCCTGCAGCATCGTCCAGTGGCCAGTCGGCAGTACTGCACCGTTTCCAACAGTGGGGTAGAGCGTCGCACCTCTGCTCTTCCAATCAGTATTGAGTCTCCACGTTTTCATCCCCACGCCAAAGGCAAAAATATCCGACTGGATGCACAGCTGCGCCGGGCTACCCGAAAGAACAGTTTCTGCAATGGCATCACCTTCAGCCAGCGTCCCGTGCGTTTGTATGAGAAGGTGCGTTTGCGTCTCTCAGGTGTCCACACAGGCTGGAGTGGAGCTCTACGTTTTGGTTTCACCAGCTTAGACCCTAGCGAGCTTGCCTTAGCTGACATCCCCAAATATGCTTGCCCTGACCTGGTGACACGGCCAGGATACTGGGCTAAAGCTCTGCCTGAGAGGCTGGCCATGCGGGACAATGTTGTGGCCTTCTGGGCTGACCGACACGGCCGGGTCTTCTACAGCATCAATGATGGCGAGCCCATCCTCTTCCACTGCGGTCTAAGTGTTGGCTGCCCGCTCTGGGCCATCATAGACATCTACGGAATCACACAAGAAGTCACATTACTGGGTAGGTGTTCAGATAATCTACCTCACTTTTGAAAATTCAGTCTTTAATGATTAATGTTGCTGGAAACGTCAGCTGGTATGGTATTAGTGAATTTTGTTACCAAACCGGTGGTTCCCTACGTAGTACCAAAAAGTACAAAAAATGTCAAACACTGACATGTATTAATAATAACATGAACGATCTGCAAAATTATTAGAGATTACAGTACATAAAAAAGGGAAAAGATTAGAATGCCCCAAATAATACTGCATCCATCAGCACCACATATTTGCAGTATACCACAGGTTTTCATGAACTTTTGCTGTTCTAAGTAGGTCAGAGAAGGGTCATCTGGGACATGTCACTGTGACTGTGACAGCTAAATGTAGATTTCTTCCGTGATAGTTGTAGACGACCGTGTCTAATAATAAAATATACTATATACTTTTGTAGTATGAGAATAAAATAAGTAAATATGTGGGGGTAATAGCATAATGAATATTTTATAATTATTAATGCTGTTGTCTATAAGTTGTTTTGTGAAAGGTACTTTGATGCAACCTGTGTTGTTAAAAGCGCTATATAAATAAAAATGATTGATTGATTGATTGATTGAAGGTACCAAAGGCACAGTTTATGAAAACACTGGGTGCAAATGTTATTCAGTTAACTCTTTCTACTCTTTTCATTGTCAACCCTGGCTTTAGAACTATCATTAGATACTTAGATAACTGCCGTTTCAAGAGCTCATTTAACATGATTAGATTGCAGCCCTACAGCTTTTCTGAGACAACTTCTAGGAGGCTTTTGGGTTGAATGTTATGAGAATGTCTCAACTAAGGTGCTGTAATTCACTTCCCACCCAGACTGACAGCTCTGAAATGTGCCAGTCAAATGAGCTTCAACAGCCTCAGAATTAGAGGACTAAATACAAACCACACGTTCAGTACACTGGACATCTGTGCCTGTAGTTTCTTAGAGTACACTTTATGCATAAATACTAATGCCGTCACAGATTTTATAACTAAACACTAACACTAAACATTCCAAATCTGAGAATTTAAACTGAACCTGCTCCTTGTTCTATTTTTCTTTTGCGTTCCATTTCTCCATTGCTGAAGGACTTTGTTTATCTTTTGTCTGGCAAGACCATTGACCATGTTTGGTCAGGGCTGCCGCGCGTTCTTGGAGAAAGGGTCCCTGCCTACCTGAAAAGCTTACCGAACCCAGACCTATAGAAATATTTTGCCTATGTTGTCAGTTTTGTCGGCTTACAATGAAAGATTTTTAGGCTGAAAGATTGTTTGAACTGTGATGGGAAATACCTTATTAAACCACCTAAACCAGTGGGTCTCAGTCTTTTACATTACAACGTTAACAAAAAATCATGGCCCAACATACACCTTAAATCTGGTGAAAATTGCAAGGTCAATATACGAAGGATAAATGCTCTTGCTATAGGCAAAAACAAACATGGCAGCTTCGCAAACAAATTAAGAGGGGGCAAATTGCAGATGCAGAGGTCGAAAAGAGCTAAAATGTAGCATTGTTATTAGAGCAGAAGAAATGAAAGTGCTTATTATTTATAATGACTCACTGGTCTCCCTTTCCTCTCACAGAGAGCACATTTGCTGAGAGCGTGGGCACGAGCTGTCTGAGTAGCGCTCGACTTAGTGCCTATCTTCCCCAGAGCAACCACGACTCAGCCAACTACAGCAACAACCAGCTAGAGAGCAACCAGGCCGCGGCAGCAAAATTTGCCACGCTACAGCTTAGCAACTACAACCAGCTCATCCCCTGCTGCTCCACATCCTCTACACCCTCTTCATCCACCTCCTTCAATGTACAAAGGGCCACCCGGGGGCTCCCCGCACCCCTTGACGCTGACATGCATTTTCACCCAGTGCGAGGGCCTGACGTGGTTCTCTCAAACGATCGCACAGTGGCGTGCATGCACTTCCTGGACAGCAGCCGGACGTTGATGTTTAGCGACAGGCCTGTCCGGGTGGGCGAGACGCTGTACGTGGAAGTGGGCCATCTGGGCTTGCCTTACTTTGGGGCTCTTCTCTTTGGTATGACCTCCTGTGATCCAGGCACCCTCAACGCTGGAGAGCTACCAGCTGACCCAGAGGTGCTTCTGGACCGTAAGGAGTATTGGGTGGTCTACAGGGGTTTTCCGGTGCCAGCAGCGGGTGATGTGCTCAGCTTTACCTTTCTGGCCAATGGGGAGGTGCATCATGGGGTCAACGGAGGGGCACGTGGTCGTCTGCTGTGTGTTGACTCCTCTCAGGTTCTGTGGGCCTTCTTCACACTGCATGGAGCCGTTAACCGGCTCAGAATATTAGGTAAGATTTAATCAAAAGTGATGATCAGTGTATGTGAATTAAACAAACTGTTATTGCAATGTATAGATGTTCTTTACACTACCAGTTTAAAAACTTAATTTTTTTAAGTAAGCTGCTCCTTTGTCTAGATTTCAGCTTTAACCACACTTTCTAAAGCAACCATTTTCTTTCAAAAAGTCCAAACCTTTGACTGATTTACTGTAAGATATATTTTATATTTTTTTTGCACAACCTTAGCTCCCTCTAAAACCTGTAAAACGATGTGAATATTTGTCTGCTGAATTCCTACCATTTACAATAGTAATTATGTCTTTTTGGTAATTTTGCAGTAATTCATTGACTGATATACTGCTAACATTAGCTAGCAGTTGCTTAACAAAGTAATCAAAGACACAACTACAATAGTCTGTTTACAAGTTTTGCCGTAGTTTCTAAGAGTTTTTCAGGCGAGAATGTAATTGTTTAAAACTCAAATCTGCGGTGTATTTATAAAGATAGCGGCTATGTATTATTGCTGATTTTGTAGCTCCAGGCGATCACAGGGCTCTCTGTGCTCAGCTAGCCTCATGCTCAGCTAGTCCCTCCGACATTTGCTGCTGGCGTCTGACGTCTCTGTGGTGATTAAACATGAGATGCAATTAGTTTCGGGTAGCAATATATTTAATAGGCCTTTGTGGTCACATGCATCTTTAATTTGTTCTTGGTCATATACGTTGGGCTAAGCTATTATTGTTCATTAAAACTGACAAAAATGGCAAGAGTTGTGCTTATTGTCACTCTTTAGCGTCTATCACTAAGTTCCCTCATACAACATGCCTGTCAAGTAAGGGTAACGATGGCAGTAAACCAAGCTGGCAGTGGAAACGCAATTTGTACTGTCCCATACCGCTCAGTGGAAACAAGCCATAATACATTCAAACAGATCCTGCAGTCAACTTTATTTCAAAATTATGTTTATATTTTTGCCAGTGTTCCAATTATGATTCAGAGCAGCCTGGCATACTGAACAAATAGTAAAACAAGTTCAAGTTACTGTTCTTCTTATTTTAATTCAAATTATTTTTTCAGATGATCTCCTAGCACATCCTTACATGTGTGAAAATGTATGTCTTAATATGACATCAGTCTTCCTTCCTGGAATGTAAAATGAAATATGTGGCCAACATTTAAGTCATAAGGCCTTGCCATATTGTGAGTATAGGGAGTGGCAAAACAAAACATGATCATGTCATAACTGATGTTAAAGAATGCTGTATTGACCAATCAACATTAAGGATCTAAATTGTGATCAAATACAGCGTAGCATACACATAATGTACTTTATCTATACATTCCTTAATATTTTGTTGAAAATTGTTGTGATCGTTGGCATTGACAAAGAAATAAATAAAACAAAGGCAAAAAGAAAGAAAGGCGCAGGTTCATTATGATTAATTATGTTCTTGTTCTTTTTGTCCATAAGGAACTGTTCAGGCCAGCCCTCCCACCTCCCCATCAGTGTCTCAGGTTTCAACACCTGATGACAGTGACTCTGATCTGGCTTTCACTGTCAACAGATCCTCATCAGCATCTGAATCCTCACTGGGTGAGTGTCAACAAGCTCATTCATCATTTTACATTCATTTCTGAATTCAAATTCTAGCCTAAAAAACAGACGTTACCGTGCTGTTATCAGTTACGCGGGTACTGTTTGGCACAATGCATAATTAAAGATCTGTCTCTACTTTTAATGTCACTGCAAACTTAAGCAGCCTTGTATTATCTTTCAGTGACGGCTCCCAGCTCTCCTCTCAGTCCGCCGGTCTCACCAACTCTTTCTGCATCCGATGGAGTCCTGAGCAGCAAGAGCAGTGAGTGCACAGTGTGCTTCGATCAGGAAGTGGACACCGTCATCTATACGTGTGGACACATGTGTTTGTGTAACGAATGTGGAGTGAGGCTCAAGAGACAGCTCAACGCTTGTTGTCCGATCTGTCGGAGACCCATAAAGGACGTCATAAAAACCTACAGACCATGAAGGGACTAAAACCTTTTCTATCAAATGATTCAGTAAAAACCTTGGTAGCTGTGGTTCAATATCTGGACTAAACTTGTATTTGAGACCGTGTATGTAGCTTTGATTTGTGTAGCATTAAGCTCTTGTCCATATTTCTCTCACCTCATGTGTTTAATGCAGATCATCTAAAGCTGGAGATGATTTATGGTTTGAGAATTCATTTTTGATCAGATATTTCTAGTGCCTTTAACGTTGTTTATCGTTCCTCAAGCAGCACCTAATGAATTAGACAATCAGATCTGAGATGAATTAGCATTCAGAGAGACCTCAGATGCAAAGGAAAGAATGTTTTATTGCGTAAGTGAATAATACATGGGGCTACAGATGTGATTTTATATGTTATTTTAAAAAGATATCGTTTGGCATTGCAGTGGTAAAGTGAAGAAGAAAGATTTGCCAATTGAAGGGTTCGGAGATTTCTTGCACTTATGACTAGAGGTAAACTCAGCACTAAAACACATCTGTCCCTCTGACTGAAGTGATGACTCAGATGTGGATCTTGAAGACTGCATTTTAAGTAAGAAGAAAAATATTTTGTTTATATTATAGAGTGATGTGGTATTGTATTGAATTTCATGTGTGTTTTTTCCCCAAAGATGTGTTTGTTTTTGCTTTGGAATTTATGTCATTTTCTTCTTACCCTGACACTTGTCCGATTAGCAGTATAAAATTAAACCACAAACAACAGATTAATACTTTCAGTTGTCATTTCTGTTTCTTGGTCTATAAATGAAACAAAGGCTAGAAAAACATGAGTACTGTTGCAAAATCACTGTATAAATTGCCACGAATCCCAATTAAATACAATCCACTGAGTATCACAGCAGGCTGCATTTTACTGCATTGGCAGTGGTGATGATGACATAAATTATGAACTTAAATACAAGCATTTCTGTAATGGACCAATTCATATTAAAACATTTTCTAGAGGCCAGACAAATTTGTATCATTTGGTTGACGCCAACCTTAGATAAAATATGTGTTCTCACAGTTGGGTTTGAGTTTCATATTGTTAATAAAACAAACAGTTTATGTACCAATACCTTTGTTAACGTAAATAATAGAGTTTTGATTTCCTTTTGCATTCCCTACAAAGGTAACTGGAGGGCCGTTATATCTAGCTGAGCTGATCACTAACCCTAACCAAACACGCTCTAAAATGATGATTATTTGAGTTTTTAAGTTGCAAATTACAGATAGATGTGTTTAATTAGGGTTGAAAGTCTTCAGGACACTGACCCTACAGCACTGGAGTTGAAGAGCCTCATCCACAGCTCTCAGATATCAAACACATTTAGATTAATCGTTCAGAATTTAATGTTGACAAATGTGAACATTTGTGAACCTAATCATTGTTGCCCTCTATTGGTAACAAAGATATATTTAAATAGTGATTACCCATAGCACAGCCTTCACAAACTTCACAATCCTCTATGATGCCCTTAAAGGAATAGTTAACCCTAAATAAGCATCTATTTTCATTTGCAATTTTTCACATTTTCATGTTTAGTTTGAGCCTCTCAGCAAAAATCCAATTTTACACACCAAGATATTATCCAGATGGGTTTTTGAAAGTCTGAAAGGAAGGGAAAAAAGAAAGAAACATAAAATGGGATTTTTTCAAACTGATTAAAACATAGAGAGGTAGATTAGGATGCCATTCCAATCAGATTTTTAATCCAGTTAGATACAATCTGTGCCATCTATTTCATCTGTTCCTCTTGAGTCCATGGAAGAACTTTCCTCTTGCAGGAAAGTTATGCAATTTAGCACACAGATGATATGAATTGATATGATATTCAGCCTCATATGAATATTAACTTAACTGTTTCTATGGCAAGAGACTACAAATACAACACAGGAAACACTTTAACATAAAAGTCCAAAGACAAACACAGGGAACCTACACAGAATGTGTGGCACTCTTTTCTTTTTGCAATTTATTTCCATTTTATGTAAGGCCTTTATAAACCTTTAAATATTTGTCTGAAGTGTGTTGATTAAACTTTCAAATCCAATGTTTTGTAGAACTGAAACTAAAATTCTTCATTATATATACTATGTAATATCGTTTCACTTTATAATTTATTCAGTATTTCTTAAAAATGGTTCCTCAAAAAGATCATCTTAAAACTTTAACTACATAGGACGCCACGGTGGAGCTGGCCGAGTAGGCCAAAGCCAAAGACCACCAAAATGGAGCAGATGATCGCCACAGCTGACAGGGACTGAGGATCCCCATGGAGGAGCAAATGGAGAGTTAAAGTCCGCCACTGTGGAGCGAACGGAGCCGGAGACCACCAAGGTGGCTCAGACAGAACAGGTGACCGTTGAGGCAGAGTCAATGGGGCAGAAAGCCACCGTGGAAGATCAGAGTAAACAGAAGACAAACGTTTTGCATCAACTACTGACACGAAATCAGTGGCATTGAATTAACTTTTGCACCTGCAGTTAATGCTGAAATTAATGCTGATGTTGCTTCAACATAACAACAACTGACTTAAAGCCACACAGCCTGAAAAAGTAAGACAATAAATCTCTCAAGATTTCAGCAGAGGAAAATTAAACAACTCCACAAACAGCATTACCAGCTTCACACATTACAAACCAAATCGACTTTATTTCTGTCAGATGTCTAGACAAGCTCTTATTGAGAATTAAGTAGATGTCAACGTTTTATTGTGCTTAATTTGAAATTACTATTATCGAGGTCAGTGTTTGCTTTAGTTGCGAAACCACAGTAGTTTTAGGCAGAATTATAACAGAGCAAGGAAGGTTTAGGCCTTTTGTGGCAATAACAGGACAGGCATTGAGTTCAAGTTGACCTCCACGGTCATTAAATGACAAGCAGTGAGCTTGAGAAGGCCTCTGCGGCCATGACAAAGCAGGCAGGAAATTCAGAGACAATAACACAGGAAACAAGATTAAGTGCTCTGACATGCAGCTAGAACACAAGACTTCTCAAGGTGAGAGAGAACTAACTATCTTCCATTTATATTTCCTCTTTGATCTAATTGAAAACAGCGCATCCTTGCATTGTAGCTAACACAGAGAAGCATACGCTATTTGAGTTCAGTCGATACTCTCCAAAATGGCGCTGCGGTGATGCTACAGTGCCAAAATATTTTTTTTTCTTTCTATACAAAAGTATTCCCGTCACTTCATACCATTACAGTTACCACTGATGGCAGATGGACCATCTTTTCTGACTATATTTTCTGGACCGTGACAGTGTTATTTACTTGACAGTCAATGGGACAGTCACAAGTCTCCCAGTTTTCATCCAAAATATCTTACATTTCGTTCCAAAGATGAACAAAGCTTTTACAGGTTTGGAACAACATGGGGTAAGCAATTAATTGTGGAGTAACCCTTTAAATGTCTTCCCATTCTTGAATGTGCATAAATCGTAAAGTAAACGAAGCTCAAAAACTAGTATAACCATACCACTAAACACATTAAAGGAATATAAAACCTCAGATGAACAACATCATATAACATACTGCACCATCATTATTTATTTAGCAAAAAATATAGCCAAAATGAAAAAGCCACGTGTGACAAAGTTAGGACACCCTTAGTGTTAACATAGAAATGAAGAGAATAAGTAACAGTCAGGCCATGCTTATCAAATATGGTGTGGTGTTGTTCATATTAGGCTATTATGTGCAATTTTCAAGACCTGCCAAGGACCAGAAAATTATTTACTATGCCACGATAGAGAAAACCATGGAATTCAACAGAGTCTCCTAAATATTTCACTTGGCTGTATATTACATAGTGCATATACAACAAAACATGAATTACAAATTTAACTCTGTGTATTCTTGCAAAACAAAATGTATTGCACAATTATTGTGCAATAAAGCCTATGTATTTTTCCAAGAATACCGAGAGTTACACTTGTAATTCTCGTTTATGCAACTCTTTATTGTGCAATACAACCAACTCTTTATATAGAAAATGCAAGACAAGTGCATTACAACTACATGCATTAAAATGTAACACTATATATGAGATTAGTGCATGCTGGTGTCCATTCTTGAGCAAATTTCCATATGAACCATGAGTTTAAGATTGTAAAGAAATTGAAAGGGCACCTTAAATAGCTAATGCTGCAAGATGTACATTTGAACTGAAAAAGGTTTTAGGTTTTGAAAAATATATTAGAAGGTAGATATCTGTATTTAAAACACTGCTAACTTGGTTAAGCTGATATTATTTTTGGAATATACTGTGGTATATTCAGTCTATGAGCAAAATGAGTGTTTTATCATGTTCCATTTTTACAGAGGTCAGTTATTTAAAGGAGTGAAAACAACACTTACAGTAAACGATAACTCCCTTATTTGATTCACATCACGTTTACACCACTCTGAAATATCCAAATACCTGCACACTTAGTTTAAAACTCTCTCTACACATCAAGAACGACAAAAAATACTGGAGTCTCTATATCGTGTTCACTGACATTCACTTCACTTGACAAAAAAACATTCATTTGTAATAACCTGCATAGTTAAATTGCGCATACTAGGATTTTAAAGTTTGTTAGATTATGCCTTCACACCAGAAATATAAAATCCAGTCCTAGACACCAGATCCTGTCCAAAAATAACTACTTTGTGTGGTAAGAGAACAACTAGTCAGCAAAGTTGTCTAATACCCAAAACCCATTAACGCAATAGTTGTGGTCAACATACATTGAGAAAACAAATTTAATCAGGACATTTTCTCCCCAGTTTCGATTATTTCACCTTAATGAAAGTTCCGAAATGTGAATTGAATGAAAAATAAAAAAGATCAATAATGCATATTTATTTTCATAGCTGCTTTTGCTCATATTTACCAAGTGTGGCAGTGTTAGTGAAGGGGATTTTAACCTCCAGAAGAACAACAATAGCAGGTCAATAGCATCATTTATGGTTGTAGCGCAAACAGTGACTTGCAATTAATTAGTACAGTGCTACAAAGTCACAGATAAAATTTGAAGGAGAAAAAACTAAATCAAAGAGAACAGCTTAAGTATGCAATATTTATTCATGAATTATACCATTACACATTCAAGACATATTCATTTTCATTCATTTTTCATTTTTTTTTTATTTATATAGCGCTTTTAACAACACAGGTTGCATCAAAGCACTGTACAGTATAATGACAGGGATGTATAATGACGAGAGGGACATATTGAAAGTCTTTCAAGCTTAATTAAGATACAATTCCTGTGCCATGCCTGCAGATGTTTGATTTAGCATTGGCCTTGCTTCCGGATTAATATGTTAGCATCTGACGCCCTAAAAAGACAAGATTATATCAAAAATGAGTCTGAAGGTCTGGTGACAGACCTATCTTTAAACTTGTGTGCAAGTAACTAAACTTACTTGATCGCAGCACACAACATACATTCATTGCCGTATGTTATTCCATTGGTTCCACACACGGGTGAGTAGTTCAATGGACAAACATTAGAAGAGTACTTGCAATTAGGCTTGTGAGAAAAAAAAGGACAAAAAATGAGCTATTAGCGCACAGGAGGGGAAAAAGACGGAACCAAAAAAAGCTATTGTACAATCTTTATTTACTCACCACTCTTGCTCCATCAGATATGGCCACTGTTTGTGTCAAGAAGATAAGAAACATAATGTTTTAACAGTTTTATGATGATCTTCTGTGCTACAAAACATAAAGGCTAACTTGTTTCGGCCATACAGTGAAATTATGGTCCAGTATTGTATTTCAAAATCTCTCACTCTCTGTTTTTATTTTTATTTATTTTGTCTGTGTCTGTGTGTTCAGTAAGAGAAAGTCATACAGGAACGACCTCTTAAATCACAATTTGACCTAAATGTCCAAAAGCTTTACAGGGCCACTTAAGAATCCTTAAGAAAGCTAAAATATGACAAATTCGAAAAACAATAATAGTAAACATTATATTACTCACCCAGAAAACAGAGGACAATCGCACCTCGTGCAAACATTGTTCCCGAATTGAGAGTTAAGTCATTCAACTGCTATAAAACTAAACTAAGTGATCATACAATCAAATATTTATAGCAGCCACACACTGACCGTCCATCCCACCCACCGATTCATTATATTCATCAACAAAGGAACAAAGGAGAGGAACAAAGTCTGTTTACTAAGCACCTTTAGTTTGATAGATTTAGTTTGGCTGGCAGGTATGTGTAATTTAAAATGAATAATCACCTGTGCTGTAAAAAGTTCATCATGGATGATCAATCATTCAATTACTCAACTAGGGATCTCATGATAAAAAGAGCAAAATGTTCCAGGCCTGTGCAATATGCAATTTTTTTTTTATTAAATACGATGCATAAATATCTGCAACTAGCTGCATCAGTCAATAAATGACAAAATAGGATCTGAAAGCATAAAAAAATTGTACTCCTGCTATCAAAGTTTTAGACATGAGGATTTTAAACGTGAAAATAAATATTTTGGTTTATTGGATATAGGCATTATTTTTTGACTTAATTTTTAAGAAAACTTTACATAATTCTTAATAAATTATATCTGCAACAGCGCACTGTAATTATTATGAAGTCGTGGTCCATAAATTTAAACTTCCAAGTCATCAGCCACATTTAGTGATGAATATGATCACTTTGAACTTTAGAAATGCGCATGCTCGTGCTGTCAGAACTCTATAATCAGACTACAACTCTTTAAGAAACATGCGTCACTATGCACAGTATGTCCTTTGGAAACAAGCTCCATCATGTCCTGCTATGCCCAGAAAAACAAGATATGACGCCAACGTACAAGAAAACTATTGGCCCAGGCAATGGGAGTAATGTTGTACTTAATGGTTTATCCAATGTAATCTTTGTTTGCTAGTTGTGATGTCTAAAGTACGTACAGAGTGATGTTGTAACTGCGAGACATTTAAGGCATCAAGGCTTTTTTTGCCGTTTGGTTTTGACAATTTGATTTAAAAGCTACTTCAAGTAATTGTTTTAGATTCACTCATGTTAAACTGCTTAAATACTGAAATAATTAGATTTTAACTTTTTTTTTTTTTAATGCCAGGCTGAACTTTAACGTTTGACATAGCCACAATATACCAGAATTCTGTTGCCAAGATACAGTCACTTCTCAGGACAGAACACAGATCAACCACCTTGTACCCCCTGTTAACATCACATTTTCTACTATTTTGTTTGCATAAACTATTATAGCTCATAAAGCTTATAGTCTGATACACCTGTTTTTTTAGGTTTATAAAAATCACTGAAGCTGCTATTTATACTCAAGAGAATACAGTACAAAGTAATGCCTTTCATCTCAGGTTTTATTAAGTGATTATAAATGTAATTTTAAAATAAAAGGACATACAGAGGAAAAAAAAAACAAAACAAAACACTTTCCCCAAGACAAAATCATTTATAAAAAAAACAACTACAAAAAACACAACAACAACAACACACATCTCTCTCTCACACACACACACACACACACAATTTCATGTGGTTCCAGCCTTCATGTCACATCGATATAAAAGATCTCAGCATTCGCCCTTCCTGGAGATTAATACGTTGACCTTGTCCTCACTTTGACAAAAGTCAAAAACAAAAAATGGACAACAGTGAGAACATTACAAACATTAAAATAGTGGATTAAAGCGAGATATTAAAAACTTAAAATTTAAACTTACAAATTTCCCAAACACAGCATGCATTCGTTGGGGTATGTGAATCCATCAGTACCACACAGAGGGTTATATTCCCGGGTGCATATGGGCAGGTAGTATTTGGAGCAGTTTGGCTGCCAACAAAGGTACAGAGAATACATGAAAACACCTAGTGATTAAATAAAGCATCACGAATTGGATTTATTTGACTCACCTCTTTAGAGCCATCAGGGATAACAGCTGCATTTGCCAAAGCTGTTTAGAAAACCATAAAGAGAGAAGAGTCAGAGAGAATAAAAACTCGCCACCTTATATGAAACGCCTATATCCGTATTTTTTTGTAGTTTAAAGTAGGGATTAAAAAAAATAACGTCGTCTATTCTCAAAACATCGACTTTTAGGTTCCTTGTTGTCAAAATCAGTTACAGACTCACCGGCCAAAAAGAGTACCAAAACAATCTTTGCCAGCATGATTGTTTGTATACGGCGTGTAGTTGTTGACTGTGTAATCAATCACTCTCAGGTGCGGTTAGTCCTTTTATTGCACTGTTGTGCTCCCACCCACAGACAGATTACAAATTTTAAGTGCGTCACTTGAATTCCACAAAACTTTTTTTATTTTTTGAATATTTATCAAGCTCCCTGACTCTCTGTCAATATGCCACGCTGATTGGCTGACAACCAAACGTGTGTACGTAGGCGGCTGTCGGCTTGTCGAATAAGAAATAAAGGAAGGAAGTCTTGACTAATGAATATTGATTTTGTTACGTAACAACACCCACAACGTCAATGACAATATCATGAGATATTCTCCGCCAAAGATTCTGAATGCTTGCTCAGCACAGGTGAAGCTGTAGTACGCACACTCATATGCTGCCTTATAATTTAAATCATTTGAAAAATATCGTGTAACGATTATGCTTCGGGTGTAGTCAGTTTTCAGTGAGAATTTACGCTCAAGTGCGACTCTTATTTTGAAAATGGCGGACTCCTCAGACTTTACGGTTGCTGAGTGTCTTTGTTTACGTTCCCTGCTCAATCGCACTGAAATGTTGAGATGAGTAAACTTAATTTTCTGAGCGGATTCATAAATGTAATATAATACCAGTGGTTATTAAAGCTAGTTTCATTACAGCAGGTGGAGGAAGCGGTACGTGTCATCCATTATAAATATGTTGGATGCAGTCTTCTAAAATGAGAAGCTCTTTGTTATTAGTAGACCTTATGAATTTGTCCAACGTTATATATCTGTGTTAAACAGCAGTTGTATTACATAAATAGCAGGGACTATATAATGGTGTATGGAACTAACCGTTTCTATCTGATGGTTTCTTTAACTTATTCCTTCATGCTTTCATTTATTCATTCTAGTTATGTCAAGATGGACCAAACAATGCGTGATAATCTCTTGCATCTGGTTGAAGAGTTGACTACGTCTGGAGAACCACAATTAAATCAAGACAAAATGAAGGAAGTGAAGAAAATATGCAAGTATGTTTAGTATGTTGTTGTTGTCACATTGTCAACAACAATGTGGACCAGACTGTGAGTCATGTGAATAGATTAAAACATTCTGGAAATGATTTCATAGGAACATGAAACACTCAATCTTTATTTGCTATCTTTATTTGCTTTATTGCCCCATTGCCGTCACTGCATTAGAAAAAAGGCCATTGAACCAGATTAACTTTACCTCGGAGTGAACATAACAATTTGAGCCAACTAAATCTTTTGTTTAACCATTAAGTGTTTTGTGCTGGCAGATCTATTCCTTAAATTAATTCTTTTCCAAATTAAAATTTTGATTTCAGATAGCCATGCCATGGTCATCTGCCATTTTACCACCTTTGTCCAAAACATGCTTACAATCTTATTATCTAGTCACAGAATGAGGGAACTGTCCTTACTCAGTGTTTATTTATTAATGTTGTCAGTTCTGAAGCATAATCATAATAATTAAGAACATTTTGTGATTTGCCAAGTAAGCATAAATGTGTGTTTACTCATGTGCCTGTGTGTTTGTTTTTGTGGCCATAGAGGAGAACTAGGCATATGACTTTGCTCCCTTTGTTAAGTTGTATCTCTTCTTTATTTTCTGAACACAGAGTTTCCACTGATTACGTTGATCATTTCTACCACTTGATTATGACCCAGCTGAATCAAGAGCATGCAGAGATCCGTCTCTCTGCCTTTCAAATGGTCAATGAGATTTTCAGCAGGTCTCATCACTTCAGAGGTCTTCTCATCACAAATTTTCAGGAGTTTCTGGAACTTACAGTAGAAACGGATGCTGAGCAACCGTTGCCTCCACCCAAAGAGGTGGCGAGAAAACTAAGGACACTTGCCATTCAGACTGTGCAGTCTTGGCACGCCACGTATGGAGAGGCGTACAAGAAACTGTCTCTGGGATATCACTTTCTTAAGCAGATTAAAAAGGTATTTATCTGGACATACCCGTTCTGTGATTATAGTATTTAATGTCATCAGTCTGCACCCTGAAACGTGTCACAAGTGTTATGTAATTATATAAAGATTGTTATGCGAATAACAATGAATGTGAATGAATGTGAATGAATTGAGCAATTGCTAAAAAAAATAATTGAACGTGTGTCAGTGTATCCAATGTTTATGTTCAAATTGTTTATTATTAACATGTTTTTATGCACTTTATGTTATGGGTGGTTTTAGTTTTGGCTATTATAATTTATCATAGTGAAATATCCCTAAAGGTATAGTTCATGTAAACATTTAAAATTCTCTGTCATCGTTTACTCACCCTCAAGTTGTCCCAAACCTGTATTAATTTCTTTATCTACTTAGAAAAAAATATATTTTAAAGAATAATGGTAACCAAATAGTTGCTGGACTACCATGACCCCTGTCACATTGAAAAAAAAGTGCAATGCACATCATTGGACAACAGAAACTGTTTGGTAACTCACAAACAGATTGTTTGGTTTTGTGTGAGCTATCCCTTTATGAAATCATTGTTTCTTTTTTAGGTAGATTTTCATGATGTTGAAGCAAGAACACTGGCTGAGAGAAAAAGACAAGAGGAGAAACAGAAGAGGTTGGAAAGAATTTACAAAGAGAAGCTTGAAAAGGCCAAACGGGAAATGGAGGGTAAACATCTTTCTCAACAACTCCACTGTAGAAAAAAAAATCTACTTGAAGGGCTAGCAATGTGGCAAACAGACCAGCTGTGTTAAAAGAGCTCTATTGCCTTCTTGTTGTTGTTGTTGTTTTGTTTTTTTTAGAAATGTTGTAAAATTATTTTAACAGAATAAAAGCTTCTTAAAGTGTAACTACTAATGTATAGTAAAGAACTGGGTTTCAGATGACATCATAACATAGACGGAAGTGCCATTTCATGTTTATATTTTCACACATTGTTCAAAGGACATATTCTGATTACCCATTCAGTCTCTGTTGTTATATCTGAAGTCGGGCTATATTATACAGCAGAATTTCTACACATTTTTATTTAGATACTGGAATTACTGCTTATCGAGAGTAGGAGTGAATTCATATTTAATTATAGTTATTATTTATATTTAATTATATCTTTACATCTTTTTAATTAGTACTGAAGATCATGGCACCTACACGTATTTATTAAGTACCACTGGGCTCAGTCTGGAAAGATATTGATGTATTTATGGAACTCATTTTATTATTACAGGCCTTAACACTTTTGGAATTTAATCACTTTCAGCTAATAATCCTAGATATAATGTGGAATGCAACACCTATCTCAACAGTCATTACTGACATCCACAGTAACAAGTACTTTACAGACATTATGTCCTAAAACTCATCCTGTCTGTCTGATACCTTCAAGATACCGTCTTTTAGTCACAGATAGCCTGTTTGCATACGTAATGTAGATACACCTCCCCTGGTTTAGAAAGTAGTTATCACTGGGTGGAACCAGTTCTAAGATGATGTCGTTAAAACGCACTGAAGTAAAAGTAAATATTTAAACAATTAAAGCTTCATAAATGTGAAATTCCTAGATTTGTATTGTCATAAGGTTAAGATTCTAAAGCTTTTCTTGACAAACTGTGTTAAGCAAATACCTTATATCCTGGTTAAACACTGAGGGATAGCTCCCAGGACATACTGTAAATTAAACGAACAATATCCTAGAATACTGTAAAAGAAAAATAAAACCAGAAGCCTAAATATTTACCTCAATGAATCAATCATTTGAATTCAACTCTTGACTACAAAAGCCTTTTCAGAAGTGGTTAATGACTTGAGTGTTCTTTAAAACTTGGGAAAGGTAAAAGGTGGTAATGCATTTACAGGATGTCGTCGAAATAGTATAATTGTACGTTTTGTAACAAAATTTTAGATCAATATTCTTCAAAACTCAGCACTTTTTAAGTTGCCTGGATGCAATCCATATAAACATTAATTAATTTCTTCAGTGAACTTCAAAACCTTGTAAAAGCAAACAAACTGTAAATATCTAGAAAATACAAATAGCGTTTAAAAAAGAGTGACAAGTTCTTGCTCAAGTCTTTTTCTGTTTAAAAATGCAGTGCCGTTAATCTATAGTTAAAAATAAGAAAAGTGCGCCCATTTCTGTCCGTGCTAAAATGCTTGTTTTTATCTCTCTTTCATAAAGAAATGACGACTGAGATTGAGGAAAACCTGACTGAGATGAACAACTGCATAAAACTGCTTGCAACCGGTGACTTAAACCTGTTTAACGAGGAAGCATCGGTTGCTAACACCTCTGCTGGAGCTGACAACGTATCAGAGCAACCCTGCTGCAGTAAGGACCTGAGCAATGAGCAGAATGGAAAGATGACAGAGAAGACAAACGATGAAGGGCAAACGGACAAATGTAGTGACGAGAGCGACGCGGAGGAAGTTCCCGATGAGGACGCGTTTCTCCGCAGCACTGGTTTAATGTCTTATAGATATCAGCTGGAGCTCAGTGTGTCCACAGGTGTATCTAACCCATCGGGTTCACAGTCATTCACACAGTACATATCCTCTGTCATGTCCTAGCACGGCGTGGCATTTAGTGAATTTTGTGAATAACCATTTGAATCATGCCTGCAGATTTAAAATTGAGGGAGACCGAAGAGAATGAAGCGATAGTAAACACTGTGAGGGATCTCCATAGACTCATCACAAGCAGACACCTGCCTCTGGTGCAGTCCTGGATCCAGGTAAAAGAATTGTTCCTCTCAAAAGAATTGTTCATTTCCAAAAGAAAAACCTGTCATTGATTATTTTAATATGCGTTTAGCACAATGTCCAAGTGGCTTCTTTTTGCAAACATAAACAGTGACCTGCAAAATGTGTCTTTTACAGGTCTTTACAAAGGTGGGTGTTGAGGAACAACTCATGAGGAGAGCCACCGAGTTAAAGAAATCCCTGGAGCATGTCTTGAGAAAACACGAGTGTCTTCATATAGACTACAAAAACAGAGAAAGAAGAGTGGTGAGTTTGTTTTTTCAAACATATGTCTTTTGCACTGATTCTAAGGGTTAAAAAGTAATAAGAGTATTGCACTCTCACATTCTGTTGTTTCTTGTTGCTTTCTATATTTGAAGCGTGAAGGTTAGAATGTGAGTTGACTGACAGCTGATTTTATTTTTGACGTGCTGCATGGTTGTTGCTTATCAGTTAAATACGTGTGAATTTGGTTTCTATTCAATTTATTCAACCTTGCACAGTCAGATCGTAATGCAATTTTCACAACAATTATTTATATTTAATATTAATAATACATATCAATCTATTGATTGGATCCAGCTCTCAACAGATTTTTCTGTGATCAGTAATGCATTATCCCCAGAGGAGGGTGCTCTTTCCCTACACATTAAATACTCTAATTTTATTAAATAGTTTGCTTGTCAAAAGGTGTCCAAATGTGGATATTTTCGATTGACACTGTTTATTGTATGGTCAAACTCTAAAGACGTGCATCTTGCACTGATACTGTGAGATTTGCTACAGGGAGGCACCGTTCATGTACTAATGGAGATTTGCTCACTAGGGTGGAATGGGACACAGCAAGCAGTTAGGAGACACACCATTATGACACGTTATCCATTTTTAACTGGGTGAAAAGAATAGACAGGGTAGAAAAAAGGAGGGGTGTGACATTGACAAAGCACTCGACTTCACGCCAGAGAGGTTTATCACTCTCAGTGACGATTTTCAATGCAAAAAGTCAGTGCTTTGTGATAAAGCAACAACTAAAAGGCCTTTATCATAATTAGTTTTTCCTTTTCTCCCCTAAAAGCATTCCATTACTTTATTCCCTGTGTCATTGCTATGACATGGGTGGAATTGCTTTCAGCTTAAACTCCTACTGATTGAAGAACAGAAAAAGGTGTAAAATGATTATTTCTAATTTTTTGCTGTGCCTTTATCGCATGGTAATGAGTTACAGATTTAAAAAAACACCTCCGACAGCTTGGACATTTAAATATATGGGAAAATAAATTACTAAAGTATACCAAAATATCACTTATTTGCATGAATAGCACACCATGTTTTTCCTCATGCAAGATCCTTGTGTGGATGTGGTCTGAGGTTCCTTAGAAAGAAAATATGTAATAAAAAAAATACATTCACATTGGGGAGAACTTTATTTATATACTTTATTTACTGCGATTATTTGCTTAATGCTTTGGCCTTTAGATAGCATTTTCTTCTATTATGCTTAAGTAATCTTTGTTTTATTATAACATCTTTACAGTGACCCTGTTCAGTAAATAAATAGAAATTTGAGTAAAGTAAGGTAAATTGTGTATTTCTGTAATTTAGAAGACTTTTGCCATTGGGGTGACTTGTGAAAAATGTCTCAATTATCCTGAAATAACCGTGTTTGTATGCATGCGTGCATGTGAGCTTTCAAATTGAGATATGACAGGAAACTTCACGAGAGTCTCTCTCTCCAGGCCGCCTAGAACGTGTTCTCGTGACAAAGCACATTTCATTCTTTTCTGCGGTCAGCTAGCCTGCTAGTCCATACACCTGAGTTATTGGTTTGCCGTAATAATTTGCAAGACCTTCCCCGTAAGAGAGGAGATTAGCATATAAATAGCAGATGCACAGAGGACCATCACAGCTGAGTACATTTAATTTTTGGTTTATAAGATTGAATGGGTTTTTAAACGCATAGCCATCAAACTTGGCCAAAGACAAATGAAGTGTAGGGCTCAGTTGTCCGAGGCTACCTCCTCAGCTCATTTTTTAAAAGGATAACAGACCTGCTTAAGGAGTGTGCCTGGCCGACGCTTCCCTGGGCACAAAGTAATTGAGATTGCTTACAGAGTTAATTAGACCGTACAAAATATATTGGAGGGCGCGAGGAGCACTGCTGGAATGTGTTTTTCCCCATAAGTGGGGGACATTTAACCGGAAACTCATTATCTTATCCTCTCAGGGTAGAGGCCAGGGGCCACTGCATGATCAATAGAGTTCACTGCGAATGTCTGCCAGTAGTCCACTTGTGGGAGAACATCGTCTAAATATTCAACATCACTCTTATGTGTCTATGTCAGCTGATGAAACAAATCACGGAGGTTAGCGGCAGTGGTGTTTTAAATATCACTATATATTTGGAATACAATTTTTATTTTTTTCATATTTTTAGTTTTAGTGTTTTTATGTGTGGTTTTATTAGTGACATTTTATTAGGGCCGTTTTAGTTTTATTTTAGCACATGGACAATGGCTGATATAAAATAATTGTATCTGTTATGTCAGTTAATATTTTTTGTCTTTAGATTTTGTTAGATATTACATTTAGTTTTTGTTATAATACCATAACCCTAGTTAGAAGGACAATATCTCAGCTCTTTATAAACACAAAATGCACAACACGAAGCATTTGTCATTAAATTCAAATTGCTAATACCCATTTAATAAAATATTTAATTGTTCTGTAAAGATTTTTAGTAGATAGTACTTTAGTAGTACTTGTAATGTTTTTATATATAACTTATTAAAATGACTACTTTCAAGTGATATTTCAGTTCAAAACAATCAAATTCTCTGCATAATTGTATTTTTTCTTAAAACATTTCTGGGGTACTTTACATCGACAGGAGTTTAGTTTTCCTTGTGAAGCACACCTTCAAGTGTCTCATGTCAGCAACCTGCGTCAGCAAAAATCCTTATATGGAGACTCATTCTCAGTATCTACACACTCCAGTCAAAGAATTATAATCCTGTCTTTACAGGTTGACAGTGCTGATTTTATCACAACAGAATTAAAGAGATTTAAACATAGCAGTTTTTGGTCTGCAATGCCTATTGTGCAAGTATTTATAACTACGCTTTAATCTATCAAGGTGGTAACAGCATTTGATTAAATAAAGACAAGATGAATAGACAATCTGTTCTGCGGCTTACGGCAACAATGCATAAAAACGGTTTAGGCGAGATTGAAAAAATGTTTAAAGGTTGTAATTAGTTGCAGATTGCAGACTGCTCTGTATTTCAATTTGCATCAAATGCCTCCTCCCTTTTTTTAAAGTGGTGATGGACTGTCCTGTTTTTCTGTCAGCTATTAGCAGTGTTTTTTTTACATGTGTTAAATGCTATAAAAATAAAAAAATGCTATAAAAAGTAACTAATTAAACTCAAGTACAGACCAGGGGCAAGGCCTAAATTTCCAGCTGAAAATATGATGTTAATTTAATATTTACTAATACAAAAATAAAATTTTGTAAACATTGAGGGCCGTGCAAATATAAGATGTTTGTTATTTTTATTTTATTTAATAAATTACGTCCATTTGGAAAATGACCAGCTTCTCATTGAATGGGCCATAATTAAAAGTAGCTTCCAGACAACTGTACAGAATTTTGGGTGAACTATGCAGAAAATCCCTTATAACGCATTTAGTTTGAGTACAAGTACAACAGTAAACATACAAGGTCAACCTTTGGTCTAAAATGAATCGCGCATATCAGCATTTTCTTATGTAAATGTAGTTGGTTACACAACAGTTTGGACTAGGAGCGTTTGAAAGAGATGGATTAAAAGTAAGAGAGTTTTGTGATATCTGTTGTAACATAAAGACTTGCAGCACCTATGTTGACTTAAAGTATACATTTTTTATTGCATTAAAAAAAATGTAGGTGGCTTGAGTGTGACATGAAGGGATTATTTAGCTTCGATCTGCGATCGCCATAGAGGGCTCATTTCTAAACCAGCCCCACCAGTGCACATAATTGAGACCTCATGCAAAGACAGTTTATATCTCAATATGGAATTGTCAACATAGTCTGCCTGCAATAATGAAAAGGAAAAAAAATGAACGAAAGCAAAGTAAGCTACGCTCTTTAGTACTTTTATATTGAGGTAATCATGGAGACAATTAGACAGAAAAAATGGAAAGGCATACTAGAGCCGCACACTTTAGCATTGCCCTCGAAAAGGAAGGGCACACAGATTATATATACCATTTTATACCAACGACCCCCATATTTAAAAACTGGCATTCTGTTATGCATTGTAGCGCACGGGCCGCTTAAGCACCTTTTGAGTAAATTAAAAGGCATAAATTCTGTTTAGCACTAATGCAGACGTCGTCTCCCCAAGCCTGTGAGTCTGAACACCCTCGGCTAAGGAGGGGGGTAAAATAGCCTTGAGTTGCATTTCACCTTTCATAAATTCCAGGCTGGGGATTTCTGTACCAAAAAAAAAAAAAAAAATCATTTGCAGCCCGGTGGTTCATTGCTATTCTGTTTAGATTGATGGTGGTCATTTACCCGGCAGTGGAAGTTAAGTGCTGCTGTCACTCTTGAAGAGCATAATTGGGAGGTTCCACAGGTCAGTGGCAGTGACAGTTTTCTCTTTTGATTAGTGTTAGAGTGATAACAAAACTTACAGCGCCAGTGATGGATGAGCAGGTGCAGATGGCAGCAGTAGATGCTCAGAGGGAGAGCAGAATAAAGCTCACCTGCCTCCTGAAACCATGAGCCAGTCACTATCGTCTTCAGCACTTAAAGATATCTACAATGCAGTCATACTTCATTTTTTAATTTGTGTTTGATAAGTCATGACTTTTACCATTAAATCTACTTTGGCCCTTAACTGCCCTGCATTGTGGTACGGACATTTATGATATTTCAGATGAGTTGGTCGATCAGTTGTTGGTGTTTTAAAGGTTGACACTAATACCAGTATCTAGTATGTATTGTAGCTGATGGCTGACATAATAATGACAAAAATTTTACTTCCAATTGAATTTTATTGATAATATATCCACACTTTTCAGTATTTTCAGCCACATAACATCCATAGAACTGCAGGACAAGCTTGTCAATTTTTTAAGCCCCCACTGCAATATTTCATTTGTTAAACAGTGTGAGAAAATGTTGTGAAACAATTAAAGCGCTGCAGTATATTTAAAACGTTAATATTAAAAGATCAAATTCGGTATTTACCATATTAATGATGCATAGTTTACATAGGCAAGTAGATAAAGCCAGAATTAACGCAATCAGCTTCAGTGTTTTCCTTCGTGTGAAACTTTGCACATTGCATTTATATTTGGATTCATCTTGCCTGCACAAAATATGCATCATCAATAAGGTGTTTGCTGAATTTCCCCTTTTAATATCTGCGTTTTACTACATTATTGCTCGATGCAATCTGCGTAAAGATAACTGGCTGTCAGTGGAGCAAAGCTTCATTTTACCCTCCATGTGGGCTTTATTTTATATTTATATGTCATTTTCTCCCCTCACCGAGTATATAATACGTTTGTGAAAATCAAATGCGTAATATAAATGTTAAAAGTGCATAATTGGATTTAGCATTAACATAATATGACTCGGTAAAATTTGAGAATTTGCTCTTAATGCTTTCTCCAAACCTCGAGATTTATGAAAGCTTTTCAGCTTACCTTGACAATAGATACGCACAAGATCAGAAAAAAACATAACTTCTCTTCTAGTCACAGGTTCTTAAAACCTCGATCTGGTTCGAATCACGTTTAAGATGGGTTTATCCGGTGCCTCGTGTTGACT
Source organism: Puntigrus tetrazona (assembly GCF_018831695.1). Lineage (NCBI taxonomy): Eukaryota > Metazoa > Chordata > Actinopteri > Cypriniformes > Cyprinidae > Puntigrus > Puntigrus tetrazona. The sequence continues at coordinate 4,197,578 of NC_056712.1, read as the reverse complement.
TGATCTCCTTACGGTGATTGCAGGAGGTGAACATGGAACTTCAGAGTCAAAATCGTATCGCCTTGTTCACCCTGCGCTTTTGTCGAACAACCTGCACAAAGATGTAATCAGTAACAACTCAACCTCACCATCTCTAGGCAAGACTAAGAAACTCAATATTAAGCGGGCTTTAGTTTATTTAGGCTTCTTAGTAGACCTACTTTCTGAACCATCGCAAATAATTATTATTGTCTCCTCTACGTGCTGACAGATGCTGGAAAAATGTCTGTTTAACATAACAACTGTTATTTTATGCGGTCACAGTTAGCTGGGACAATACTCGGATAGACTAGCGCCGGGGAAAAAAAAATTGGATGTGGTCAACTGGAAATTCTATTAAGGCTTTGAATTAAAATGTTAAGACGTCCCACGTTACTGCAGAGTTTGCCGTTCATAGTGCTGTAAATCTCTGGAATATCCTGAGGCCACAGTGAATATCCCATCTGAGTGTTAATCAGCCAGAGGAGAACTGCAGACATTTTTTGTAAACCGTCGGCGAACAAGCGTTGTTTTGAGAATGGCAAAAAAATAGGAAATGTTTTGCAACGGTAGTTTTTATAGCATTTTTAAAGTAAAATGCAAATGTTTGAGTAAAACAAGAAAAATGGGCTCATAGTCGCTTAATTCCCTAACATAGTGTTACCGTCTCTATTAGCTGTTATGTATTATCGTGTCTTTAAAGCAAATCTGTTTTTTTTCCGAGCTAGATGAGAGCTCCCGAGGATGGAGAAGATGACGACGACGATTTTGTAGACGTGCCGGAAAAGGAGGGCTATGAACCTTTCATTCCTGAACATCTGCGTGCAGAGTATGGTGAGTTTGTTCAGGTGCAGAGCCGAAGCCTAATGCAATAAGACAAACCTGTTCATCAGTAAAGGGACTGGCTTTCTCTTAAAGGATCTCGCTTGATCCTAATAATCTTTCGTAGGATATCGCCACACTCTTAATAGTGGCTGCTTCAAAGAAGATGCGAGCTGAAAAGTCCTCTGGGGGATTCCCGTTTGTTTATAGTTTTAGGCTCAAAGCAGCAGGATATTTACATGTGGTGAGTTTAGTAGTTAGAAACGGTTAGCTGTTCAAATGCTTCAAAGCACAAAGGGGTGTTTTTAGAGTTGAGGTGTAAAGCGTTTGTGCCCAAAGCAATGTACAACTTGTGGTACTTGTGTTGATTCGCTATGAGTTTTATTATAAAACTAGGAATGTTGAGAGTGAATTAAAAACCACAATATAAATTCATATACTAATAAATAGGCTGCATTGTTGTGAAAAAGTGAATCTCATCCGCTTTTTGAAGAACATTGCCAGGTCACACTTATTGGCAAAATAAAAGGGGGAAAAAATACGTCCAAAAATGAATAAGTGAATAAAATTGTGGCATTATTTTACGACTGTTAACGTGTTTCCCCCATGGTTTATTTATATTATAAGTATAAATCAGAGTATATGAAATTTGTTCATTTATTTACAGGTACAAGAATCATTGTCAAGAAATAATTACTTCAAAACAGTATCTCCAAAAAGTAAAAGTGTAAAAACAGCTGCTCGTTTAAAAACTCGGATATCTTTTTGAAAGGTAATAAATTGCTTTAAGCCTGGTTTAAATCAATTATAACCTAGGGCCCCAATAGAAATCTGTTTTGACAGCTGACTATTTGTACATGCAAAAGATTCTTGTCCATCTGGGCAAGGACAGCTCTATTGACAAGAAGCCACAGGCAAAAGACGGAGGTCAAGCAATAGGTCAGACACAAGCTAAAGAACACAGATTATATTTGACCTCAAATCCTGTCCAATTTTAAATTTACTGTCATGAAAATAATCGATTTCGGTGGCTAATGGGATTTATGTAGTTCTTGTAGGAACAGCATGCACGCTGGAAGTAGTTTAGTAATTTCCAGATTTTCCCGGTAATGCGTGATGAGCTCCGCACCTCACACTAATTATGAGATGCGATATGATTTCTTCAGATTCTCCTGTTCTCTTTCTTCATTTATTTTCTTTCGCCATCTCTAAACAGGCACTAACTGAAGATTCATTAGGATGTAATTTCTACAGCTTCACAGAGCCAAGCTGCTTTCTGCAGTAAAGTATGTAATGATCAGTGCAGCGGCCATGCCAAATTAACAATGCGATGGTGTTAATGAGCGCCCATTAGCTTGGAGTGATAATTTACAATGCTCACCTCACAGACCTCTGTGCGCTAAACTGTTCACCTACGAAACCGTGTATTCGTTTAAGAATTCTCGGTTGCTTCTGGCTTGCTTAGTTGGGGACACTTCATTTCTAGCGATTGTCGTCGATTTGATTACAAAGATCCGATTGAAACCGAGCTCGTTTAGACAACGACGCCTCTGCATTCAATAATGAAATGCCTTGAAAAATCGCAGTTTATTACTCCTAAAATGAGAATCAGAAAGTTATTCTAATTTACTGCCAACGTCATTCCATTATTTAAAATTGATCAATCGGTGCAAGTTACCATCAGCAGTTTCATTTAACATTACATCAACCTGCCACAAGATTCAAGCTCATCCTTGGCTAATCCTTCCCTTTCTTTTTTTCAAAATCGCATCGGTTCCCTCATCCAGAGAGAAACACTTTCATTTGAAAAGCATTTTGTCCGTTCCTCTCCTCCTTTCTCTCACACTGTTCCTTTCGCAACAGAGCTTTTATCTATCCCTTTATCCCAGCGTTCCTGTCAGGACGTTATCTCTCTCAAAATTTACATTTTAATTACAAGGCCTGTTGAACTCAGGAAAATCAATAACGCCACCATTGGCAGCTCAACTCTATGTCTACTGCTGGGCCTCTCTATTTCCTCTTATTGATTTATCTCTTTAGCACCTGCAACTTTATTGCTTCAGACAAATAGCTACCATTTTGGTCAATTTGAACAGAAAAAGAAAGGTTTTGGTCGTATTTCATGATTTTGCACACCCGAGTGCTGCTATGAAGCAGTAAGTCATTGAGATGAAATGGAGTGAACCTGGATTAACTGAATACATCAGATGATTACAATCAGGATTCTCATCCTGTCCTGAGAACATAATAAAAAATGTAACTGGCATTACCAAGGCATCATTGTTGCTTTTGCTTATATTTAGCTGAAATGGGCGCAAATATAATGTACCAGTAATAATTTATGATAAAAATACAGTATTTTTATCTTTAAAATCCTTGTAAAAATCGGTCATTTAATGAGTTATCAATATATTAGGCTGTGTAGCTGGCTAATAGTTAAACTAGTTTGCTGCCTAGCTGCTGACTCTGTATTATGTCCTCGCTGCTGACACACATTATATTAGGTGAAGAGGATTGTCCTTGCTAACTTAATATTTTATAGATGAGTAAACCGGTAATAAACAGATATTTTTTTTTGAACAATCAAATCAACCCTTACATCTTTCTTAACAAACATTTTGACTTTGACTAAATTCCATGATCAGTTACATAGATTTTAAATAAATATATTTTCAATTCTTACTGAAAAAAAATTAAGAAAAACAAAGAAAAATGTTTGTAACACAGATCATTTGTGATAACTAGAGACTGTTGGTCAGTCATAAAAATATTCATGATATTCTTGATATATATATATATATATATATATATATATATATATATATATATATATATATATATATATATATATATATATTTAAAAAAAGCTTTAATGTTCTTTTGTACAACTGTATTTTTTTATGATACAATAACATTAGAATAATTGATTTTTGACTAGTTTTAAATATAAAAAAAAAATAAGGAACATTGTTCAGAAAAACAATAACATTTTGTGCAAGAGATTTCTGCAACCTAATGAACAAACTGATTGACGCAGTGTAGTTAATGCTTTCTGAATAAACAAGTACCAAACCTAATTGTTTTTCACGTGTAAATTATATTTAGATGTTTTTCAAAGACTTTAAAATGTGAAAAAGTATAAGCACGTCAGATAAACATGTCTAAAAATACAGCCCATTATGTTGATTTTTTTTTTTTTTTACTTTTGAAAACCATATTTGTTTACGACAAATAAGAGCAGACCAGGCTCCTTATATACATTTACATTTAGTCATTTTAAAGACACTTTTATCCGAAGCGACTTACGATTGGGAAATACATTAATTGATTTATCTTAAAGAGGCAAACAGTCACAGGAAGTAAGTGCTCATAATACCAAGTCTCATGCATTGTTCAAATAAGTATAAGCTAGAAAGGGAAGGAATAAATAAATAGAAGGACGACATTTTTTTAATTATTATTTAATAATTTTTTTTTTTTTTTTTTTTTTTAGGATGAGGGATATACCCACAATGACCATTTGTCTTTGAAAACTTGTCAGGTGTCCCTTAAAATCATTATTATGAGGAAGTCGTCGTACTTGTTTTTAATTTCGTCTCATTCTAGAAGCTAGAAGGATTAAGTGTGTCTTAGAGTCTTAGATCTTTGTGTCACTCCTAAGACCACCTTAAGACCGCTCCTGCTGGAACCCCCCTGTCCTTTATACTACAAGGTTTGGATGTTGTGTTCTGAATATGTGACCTTATATAACATCATATAGTTTCCTTCTTCCTCTTGTCTCTAATAGGACTCGATGAAACTCCCTCAATGTCCACTTCTGGGGTCAAAACCAAGCCATCAAAACCTGCAGTCAAACGTCCTGTTCCTCTCGTGTCCTCCAGTCTCGCTCGACTCAAGAGGAAGTTGTGTGATGAAGACCAGGACCCCACCTGTGCTGCTGCAACGCTGCGTGTGCTCAAACAGAGGATTCAAGCTACTCCTTCAACAAGGTGATCTTTACCTTCAATTCTCTGTTTTATTAGGTAACATAGACTAAAATACAGGAGAAATGATTAGATAATTCGAAAAAAAAGCTTTTTCTTTTTTTTATACAAATATATTTCATGTAGTATTTTAAATAATAAACATGAAAACAAAAAATGAACTTTTTTGGAGATTGAAGTGTCTTCTGGTTATTTTAGTGTGTCCGCGGTGTGCAGCAGTGACCAGGGGGCCGTAAACGAAGCCTCTGTTAAGGCCCCTGTTGTTCCGTTCGGTGTGGATCTGTACTACTGGGGAGAGGAGCAGCCCACTGCTGGCAAAATCATCAAGTACAGTCTCACTCATTAGAAACACTGAGAAACATTCATCAGTCCGTTTTTGAAGTGTGAATGGATTGTGTTATGTGATGTAGCCACTAGAGAGCACTATTGTATGCTTACTGACTTCAGATGAACTTCTGTTTCTCAAAATGAAATGATGAAAACATTGATCTGGAGATTAAAACACATTTTTTATTTTGCTCTAATGCGAAGACCTGTAAATTGCCATGTTAAGGCTTGGAAAAGTCATGAAAATCTACAAAAGTAGTGAGAAAATCTATACTATAGAAATAATTTCTGTACAAGTTATGCTCACCCTTAAAATATTTGCCAAAAAAATCTATATGATGTTTTTTTTTTTAATTGCTAAAGATTGATAGAGTTTGCGCAGGTCCTTTACTAAGACCTTTTGCTCACTGATTTTTAGGAACACATCACAGCACCAGTTCTGGGTCCCTCATGAGGTGGAGGAGGAAGTAGAAAATGAGGAACTGTCTGCAGAGATGAGGTCTAGATATATCACCTTTGCTGGGAAATTTAAACCCGTGGAACACAAGTGCAAGGCACCAATGCCCAATGGATCTCTGTGTGAACGCCAAGATAGAGAAAAGGTTAGAGAAGTAACAATAATGATTAGCTAAAGGATACACAGAAGAGATTGTGAATGTTTTTCCTGATAATTAGGTGTGTTTCATAGAATGGTTGAAACATATTTTTATTTCGCTGTGCAAATAAAAAAATAAATAAGCAGGACACTGATTAAATAAACTGCTGAATTAAATGTAATGTAATTTCAGTGCCCCTTCCATGGACGCATTATCCCTCGGGATGAGCTGGGCAGGCCTGTTAACCCAGAAGATGCGCTGCAGTTGGAGAAGGAAAAGAGGAAGCGTGAGGAGGAGCAGCCAGGTTAGACCGTTCAAGCAACCTATGTAACAGTGTTCAACTCAACTCAAGAGATGCCACTAATCAACAGACAGGGCTTGAATTGTGAGGGGATCCCCCTGGTCGAAAAAAAAAAAATCCAAAGCATCCCCTCTGTAAAACCACCATTCCCCCTTTACCATCTATTTGGATTATCACTAAAAGATTCAGAATTAGATTTTTAAAGACAGAAGGTATGATTTTATCTTGATTAGAATTTAAATACATTCACATGACATATTGTGCAGTGTGACTGGGAAGATGATAGGAGAGCTGACATTATCCAAAAAGTGGGTGTGTGTGTGTGTATTTATATATTTATTTATATATATAAAAGTCCAAAAGCATGCAGTAAGAATGCCCTTATAATACCGGCAATGAAACAAAAAATATCCATGTAAAAAATATCCATGCACAATGTACTTTTCGTAATATCAGTTGGCAAGCACAGATGTGCTTTTAATTTTATACCATAGCGCAGATCCACACAGCGTTCTGTTCTTTGAATGAATCTGTTTTTGAAACAATCAAGTCATCCAGTGATTCAACCGTCCATTCAGATGGACTCACTCCCTGCATCCCAATGTGTGTAGCCTACTATCCACCCTGTCTAAACAGTATTCAAAACTACTCATAGCAAAAAGAATTTAAGATGGCTAGTATTTACATTGGGACGCAGGCACGTGTTTAGTTTCTTATTGAATCAGCCATTTGATCATTTGAATTTAATCATTTATTAAAACACAGACTTTCTGCACAGTTTTGTTGTCATTTATTCATCCATGACAGACCTAAACCAGGCAAAAATACATTCAGCAAAATATATTTTTATTTAGCAATATTGCCCATCATTCCTTTCATTTCTGCTGCAAATGTTTGTAAAACTCTTAAGGCATTTTTCGGACCTTGCACTCTTGCCAAATTAATATTGCACACCGAACCTGAAAGCTTGATAATCTTCTTTCGTGTTTTGTCAACCCAGTGCTGAAGACACTCAGGCCTTTTCAACACTGTCAAAAGCCCTTTAGTCACCAGTAGCCTGGCGAAATCCTAGACCTCCATTACCCACAGTTCCTTCCTTATAACACAACAGTCCAATCAGGTGGCTGTGAGACTCTAGGAAGAGATGAACTGATGGAATCCCATCCAAGTCATCATCAATACTCAGATAATAGGACAGGCTGCATCTCACTCTGCCTCTCAGCTTTTCACTTTTCTCCTTCTCGCTCTGGTTTCTTTTCTTGTGGAGTCGGGTGCTAAAAGCCAATTAAGTAGCGTCTCCATGCTGTCACTGGAGCGTCGGATGTGCTTTCTTTGGCCACAGTTTACTTGTTAACAAACAGTTATCTGAGGCAACTGACTTCGGGGGCCTGCTGACCACTGGCTTGTGAAATAGCATCTTTTGTAACTAAGTAAGCTATCGATCCCCGCGACTCCATCACGCCCTCTCCCCGTCGACATGCTGGTTGTCAGGGTAACCACGGGACACCCCACCCGTTCTCCTGCGCTGCCAGCGTGCTCATGATGTCCATCAGTTGACTGACTGAACACTTGCTCCCCTGCCGCTCCATTGATTTCTGCTTTAGGCTTCAGCCTTCCCAAAATATTTCAGTCCCGCGTGATTCTGAACACATTGTGTCTAACGTAAATCTGTTGTTTGTGTCATCATGATACTGCTTAGAACTGTAAGTGTGAACTCAAATCGTAACACCTGTACTGTTTGTGCTCAAACTTCAAAATATGATAAAGCAAGTAAAAAAAATTCCTTTGAGGAGGGTCTGGCATAAATCAAACACGGTCAAAAGGAATCGGCCACTTGGATGAGAAGTCGTTGGATGAGAAGTCGTCGTTTTATAAAAGCATTCTCGAATTTTCAGAACTTCAAATTTTCTTGTTGGTATAAAATCGGCTTCTGAATGTCACTCTATGATGTAACAGTGCGGATGAACACAGCCTCCTCAGTAAGCAACGAGAGGCAAATGCTGGTCTACGTGGAAACCAAATGATAAACTTAATTTGATGAACTTAATAATTGGATTAACTGCCAGATCATGTCAAGAACATGTAATTTTACTGCAGATTTGTTTACAAGCATGGCACAATTTGACAAATAATTTGCAGAAAGATTGAAACCAAAAGACGATGCTGTGCGACTATTTTGGATCTGAGAGTGATGTCGCAACACGGTAGTAAGACAGGAAGTGAAGTGGGAGAGAAAGGGGAGATGAGATCGAAAAGGTCTGCAAGCTGGGACTCAAACGTGGGGCACCTGAAGCGCAGTAGGTGCTCTATATTGACACGCTGCCCGCGAGGCTATCAGCACCGATGACAATGACTGGTTTTCTTATGTGATTATTATAGCTTTGTCCGTTATTACAGATCATTTGATATGTACCGAGTGCATTTCTAACCTAAATCACTTGCAGCGTCAATCTATAAGGAACGTCGGGTGTCAAACTGTACAATCATAGTTGGCGGTTACTCCCGAGGCTACGATCTGACATGCCTATTCAAACAGAGCACTTTTATGATGGGAGTTAAAAACAGGACAGAATAAATAAAAAAAAAAGTCCTTTAGGTTGCATTAGTGCTATAAAAGAAGGGGGGTGTTTTATTAAAATGGTGAAATATTTATTTTTTTGGTTTTCTGCCATGCTAATATGGGGTGTCTTCTTTATTATTATCTTTCTATAAAGTCAGAATGTCTTTTCCTCTTATTTAACAACAGTACATTTAACATATAATGCGCTGGTCTCACTTTTAAGAAAAGGAAGCACAAATGGTGTTCTCATCATGACACGACAGCGGCCACCGTGAAGCCATGCACTAAAAATATGTTTCAGCTACGGTCAGTTGTGCCTTTGAAGATCAACAACCTGAAAGTTAGTTGAACTGTCTCCGTAGAATAATTACACGTCCCATGTCGGTAGCAGATACTTTTGAAGGGCCATCTCGCCAAGCATTTGTTTCTTGCTTCAGAGCTGCTGTCTGTCGTGTTTAAGGAATATTACAGGTTCAAAATAGGTGAACATTTGAGAGAATTTGTGCCTTAATTCAGCTTAACATAACAGAATTTTCCTTAATTTCTATAAAAAAAATGAAAAAAGTAGGGTTACACTTAAAATCGAATGGGGCCAATTTCATGAAATCAAAACTTAATCAAACACTTACGAACCAGCTAATTAAGATCTCAGGGACATTTGATAATTAAAGACACCGGGTTCTCCAGGAACATTATTGGGCATCTCTGTAATAAAGAGAACAGTTTTGGAGCAGAAAGAATGCCGTGAAGGCTTTTTATAAAACTAAGCTTCACATTTTTGCCTTTTTGCGGTCAATTGCTTCTTTACCTTGACTTACATTTAAATTCAGAATAGTCTGGAGTGGTGCAAACCTGCCAAAGGGCAATGTCACAGTGCATTTCACAACCGTCTTATCATAGCATTTTTTGGTGTTTAAATGTGTTTTCTGTAGATAGGCAACAGCTGCAGTCAGCTTATTTGATTACGATGCTCATGTGCGCCCGACTTATGCAGATGCGAGCCGTTGACGGAGTAGTCAGCCCTGCTGCACAGCTTAAGCTAAAAGCAGGGGCCCCCCATCATCAGTGAGAATGAAGCCCCTAAAGTCTTGACTTAAGCAAGGACGGATTGTACCACTCATGTAACGGGGGCCTTTTCACCTCCATTAATCCTTATAGGGACGACCGACTCCTCCATATTAATTTAAAAGGTATTTGAAATGGCTGTTTGTTGCATGCATGCATTTCACTACAGGCTGATGAAGCACAGCACTCCGTGCAATTAAACACTTTGGAGATTGTAAATAATTTAACAGCTACCATTTTATCATTGCGAGACATGCATGTATCAACAGTAGGGGACATGCTTAATGAAAAGTCGATGATTTGGTCCGTCTACACTACTGTACAAAGCGTGTGATCAGTTTTTTATTATTTTAAGAAATTAACAATTGATCGGAAGCGACAGTAAAAACCTTAACTTTGTTAAATGCTGTTCTTTTGATCTTTCTGTTCATTAAAAAAAAAAATTTTTTAGCGAAATCAAAGGTTGGGGCCATGATCAGATCTCTGTATTAAATTGGGTAAATTATTTAACAGATGAAACTTAGTGCAAATTAGTCCGTACGTGAAATATGTAGAAATGTGTAGTGCATTGATTTCCATTCTGGCAAACTTTTCCTGTTGGCTCAGATTGGCGAGACCCCGAGCTCATGAGGGAGATTGAAGCTGCAACCGGAGAAGACCTGGGCTCCTCAAAGACGTACGGGAAGGGGAAGAAGGGTAACAAAGGAAAGTCGAAGAAAAAGTACCCAAACCTAACAGACTTAAAGCAGAATGCCAGTACATCTCGTTCGAGACTAGAGAAGAAAGTCTTCAACAAGTAAGTAGATGTTCAAGATTAAATATAAAATCACAGAATTGACCTAATACTTGAGTATAGGTCAGTTGAGTATATTTGTATTGAATGTTGGAGAACAATGTATTTTACAAGCGATGGGTAAATAATAAAAACTGCATTGTTTCCTCATAGAAGCTCCATGAGACGAGTTACAGAGGTCATGAACAGGATGGACGAGAGGAAACATGAGAAATTTTCAAATCAGTTTAACTATGCACTGAATTAAAGGATGCATCCATACTGCCACGGCCCTGTGGTTTAGAGTATTACTCAGAACAAAAGCTTATCAATACAAAACTGTGCCTCAAATGAACTGTGATCTTTGTCGTGTCAACTTTGGATTGTCTTTTGTAATACCTGAATAAGTGTATTAATTTATTTTGTTTTGCATGGTATAAGTGAAGTCATTTTAAATCTTAATCTATTGTATTGTCTTTGCTATATTGTAGCAGATCTGTATGTAATGTAACATATAAAATACAACAGTCTTTTTAAAGAAACATGTTGTCCGTGTAAGTCTTATTTCAATGTTAATATAGAGTAAATGTTTAGTGATTTTATAAGACATAAGACTTGTCTTTATTCGTTTAAAGGGTTTCTTTGTTGCGACGATTAAAAACACACCACATCAACATTTGAAGTTGAAGGCAAAGGCAAGGCATTTTTTTGTTATTGTTTTAATTCGAAGACATTTACATAAAATTTTATTTATGAATTTTTGCATGTTCTTTAAGTGACGGTCTCGCGATAGGCTTGCATTTATGAGTTAAGTCCGCTGAAACAGTTTGTTTTTAGCAATTATATTAAAACAGCTTTTCATTACAACAAATCAAGAATGGCTGACAATTTTAAATGAGGCCAGCTAAGTTACCTTGGCGGTATATTAATAAAGAAGCGATGCAATTGAACCTGCCTAAAGTTATTGATTTCGCTGTTACAGAATTAGTGTTAACTGACATTGGTGCAGTTCGTGTGGTCTTATTCCACCGCTAAATAAATCAAAAATATATATTTAAATGAATGAATTCAAAATAAACGAATAAATGTTTTTTTTTCATCCGGTAACGAATATGGATTCCTCACGGGACTCTGTTTGCAGCAGCCTTAGCATTCGTTTCTGCCTGAAAGCAAACTTTAAAAACTAAGAAAGAAACCTACTTCTTTAAATGCGATTTCCAACGGACGAAGAAGAATATGTTAATCAGACGAAAAGATTAGTTTAATTACGCTTAATTAAAAAGATCGTCGCGGTCAGTCTTTTCTTAGCCTGCTTGTTCAACGTAAAGACTAGCCTATATATTTTATTCACTTGCAAAATGAGAGAAAAATATTTATTTAAAGTATTTAATAGGCTACATTCAAGTTGTGAAGTTAATGATAACAATAGCATACGTAGTTAATATTATACTGTAAACGGGAAATGTAGTTTTTGCACCCATTTCATTGTAAATGTATACGTCTGGACACGAAACAAGGGCATACGATGGCATGCAGAAAAACGAATCTTGCGATTTTTAAAAATATATATTTTATAATATTTTAATAGTTTTAAACCCCCACAATTACTAACATTACCTCCCCGCTGAATATCGCGGGAAAGACAAGTTTGCTCGGATTTAATGTCATATTTTATGTCATTTTAAGTTTAAGCAGCCATGTGTAAGCATGCATCAAAAAAAATTAAAAAATTAAAAATAATCGCAGCAGCGAGGATGACAATCGAAAAATCGTTTGATTTGTAGCAGCATTATACTACATTAACTACAAACTTAATATCTGACTGCTTGATATTACTTAAAGTAGGCAACGCACGTTTCAGAAACGCTACAGTCTTGTTTTAAACGTCACAATCTTTCATTTCAGTATATTAAATCTAACAATAATAGACAGTTTTTATTTTTACGAACAAATCTGTAAAATGCAGTCCAGGTAGAATATTCCAGTAGCCTACTTTTAAACCGCCTTTCTGTAAACATTTACGTTGATATTTAAACGACAAGTATCAATATAAGTATTAATAAATAAATGAGTAAATCTGAAAGGGTAATTATAAATGGTATTTTAAATATTTATAAATGTAAAATTATATATTTTTACACGATATTCGTAAATAGGTAATGTTTAAGTAAATAAAAGCATTAAACACAGGTTTCAAAGGGTGGAAACTTTCTACTTTAGTAAAAATGAAGTGTAAAGTAAACGATCACCAATAGAATACGCGCTTCATTCAACGAAATTGACCGCGATTAATTCCAGCGTTTCTCCGTTTTTATACAATTCTATTTAAAATGAGATATTATCATACAGTGCAAGATCGTGTAAAACCTGGTTTTAAATTTAGTTCATAAAGCCAGGCTTACGCCAACGAAACGTTTGACAACTGATCTTTGTCATCTGTCATTTTATTTCAACCATTTAATTGTGAGACAAACAGTTAAATAATAGCATAGTCTATGCAACGTCAGAATTAAATAATATGGCCCACAGTAAAAAATAAAAGTAAAAATAAAAATTCATTAGGCTTATGTTTACACGATTTTAGTCCACTCTCATTCTTTGTTTCAGTACATACCGTTTAATTCCCTACTACATTTGCATTCAAAGTTAATGTCTAAACACATTTCGTAATAACTAAATTTATACAGTTTGACCTTGAGAAATATTCACAGTTGTTTAAAATGAAGCAAATTGAAATCAAATCGAATTCTTAGCATGTGTTGCGGAACAGGAGGGAAACGATTCCTAAACTTAATGGTGGGTTTGCCACAGTGCAGAATGGTTGCTACATCTCGGTTTTTAAGACCTATCAAATGTCTTTGCAAGTGTGTGACGGCATAGTGCTTTATGTTAAAAATGTTCCTGTGCCAGGTTGACCGGAAGCTCTGTTTCTTCCGATCCCGAACGTCTCCTAAAGATTTGTTTTCTTATAAGTGCGGCGCGTAAAACGTGGGAGCTCCGTAAGTCTGAGAGCCGAGCATGAAGGGCGACAGTACCGCGTGACCCGGCAGAAAGGGTAACTGAGTGGTGCACACGAGTCCTCCTGGCGTGTGACCCGGATAGCTGGTATGCATGGACAGGTGCCCGCTCATTGGAGGAGACGGGCTCAGAGGACTCAGGCTGCCCAGCCCGTTGTTCGGTCCGTTCGGTCCACCTCCGCTCCCGCCGGTCGGCGCGCTTGTGTCCGCGCCCGGGTTCTGTTTCTTCCACTTGGTCCGGCGGTTCTGAAACCATATTTTCACCTGAGTCTCCGTCAAGCTCAAAGACAGCGCCAGGTTGAGGCGTTCGCACACGGACAGGTATCGCGTCGATTTAAATTTGTTCTCCAGAGCCACCAGCTGCTCGTACGTGAACGCAGTCCGGGCCCTTCTGGGTTTGCCGGACTTCGAGTCCGAACCGGAGCGCTTGCGCTTGGGTTTCACCGGGTGATTCTGTCCGTTTGATGAGGACTGCTGAGTCTGCTGTCCTTCCGGACTTTTGTTTAGTGAGTCGTCGTCCTCGTGCTGGCCGAACTCGGCGTCGTTGTTTCCGAGCAGGGCGCCGCTCTCCTCGCTGCACAGATCCTCCTGCAGCTCGCTGTCCGACTGGTTCCCTCGGGTAAAATCAGCCTCACACTCCTCCGATCGGAACACAAACCCGTCTTCTGTGGAAACACACAACACCGGTGTCAAAAGGCAGCTTTCCACCAATCACCTGAACGCACAGGTGAATATCAACACACACACTGATACCAACGGTGGGAAAGAAAATCATTTTAATAAGCAAATATTGGCATTTCCAATATTTTTAATCTATTTTTTCTGTCTTAAAAAAAAACAAACCTCTTATTTTTCTCATTTAAATACGCAATATGGAAGTTATATTTTAAATACGTTTTTTTATAACGTATAAATTGTTTTCCATATAAACGATCTGAAATAAACTCGCCTAATTATGTCACAGCAGTTTGCTTACTAGATTAGAGTTAAACTACAGCAACAACAACAAATTGAAACGAAATTTCTGTGCAAGTCCTTCTTTTTCCTCTTTATATGAAGCGGGGCACTTCTTTTAGCGTGTCAATTCGTCTTGACATCTTAAATCACAGCACGGTCGTCTAATCGATAACTCTCAATTTACTTATCCATTTAAAGCGGCTGTTAAAAACAGCACAAACCTTATCAAATTATTGCAGCCCACAATTACTGTTTATTGAAAATTGCTTTCGCGCGCCGCCTCCAATCAATCATAGAGGTTGACACATATTTGTCCTTGCAAATGCAGGCACAGAAGATAAGGGGGTCCCGCGAATACCGCGCTTTATGTTTTCACCATTTAGACTCGATACAAAGCGCTAATATATCTGAAGAAAAGAAGAAGAAGAAGAAGAAGAAAAAACAATTAAACCCATTCGATTGCGTTTAATTTAACGCAACTTGCCGCGTAAAGGCGCTGATAATGTGGAGGATCTGTTCCAGACTGGTCGATATCCTATTATAGAAATGAGTATATCTCTTTCAGACAGCTTGCAAACTCTTTCTCAACGTTATAATTATTGGACCAAAATTCGGATAATTACAAGATTAAAACCTATTATACTTATTAAAGGAGATATCGATCATTGATCTAAAAAAAATAAAAGGAACAAGTGCAAAAAGTTGTCGGACAGCACGACCGTAGTGCTCCAAAATTTGATATTTGATATTCATTGTTTTCACTTGACAATCACAATACCAAGTGAAATTTACATTTTTTAAATTGTTTACCAATAGCAAAAATAACTGTAAAAGTAATATCTAATAACAATCCTTCTAATTGCTTGTTTCCCTCCACAACCACTTAACATGAGCATTTGCATGTCCATTTTAATTTAAAAAATGCTACAGTTCCCTTGTTAAAATCCATATTTAAGACTCTTTCGGGTGCAGAAAACGTGGTTTAGGGTCTAGTTACATTTGTTAACCGTAAAGAAATAGTTTTCGTATAAAAGTCAATTTTTTCTTATTAAAAAGTAACAAACCTGGGCTGAATATGGGCATTCAAGCAGTTTGCTATTACATGTTCTAAAAACTATTTTAAACATGCTATTATTCTACATTATGACCTAAATAATAATAATAAAACGACACTGAATATTCGTACTTTTATTATTTAAGTTAAAAGCGAATTATAATCGTGAAAAACTTTTTTTCCGAAACGGCGACCTTTTCAACTGAAGAATGAAAAAAAAACATGCATTTAAATGATAGTGTTTTAACGGATATAGGCTGCGATGTTGATGTTGAAAAAAAGCGCTTGTCCGCATTATTTGGATGCACTTTCTCGCTGTCACACGACAATAACAATAAGAGGAAAACAACGGTAACTTACTTAAAATCCCTGATGTTTTTTTACAGTCGTAGTCCTCTTGATAAGACTTGTGCTCGATCGTGTGATTTGAGTCATCGCTTCTGTTTTCTGCACCAAACGCGAAATCGCAACCTGTCCTGTTAGGCGTTTGCCTCTTGCTGGTAAATTTATTGGGGTCCAAAATGTCCAGAACCGAGAACGAGGTCGTCCGGTGGACGGTAGGAGGCGCGCCCGCGGGTGACGCTTCGTGTCTCGGTGAGGTCTCCCGACTCTCCGCCGGTAAAGCGTCTCTTCCTCCGGCGCAGTTAAACACCGGCAGTTCACCGGCGGCGAGGCGCTTTTCGTCCATGCCGTCCTGCGGAGCGACCACGATCACGCCGGCGGCGGCGGCGGGTACGATGGAGTCGCCAACCTGCGCTTTCTCCCGGTTCATAGCTCTCCAGAGAGCAGCGCGGCTGTAGGATTTCGGTTCTTTTTTTTTGCCGTTCTTTATTCAACAGGACGCATGCTGGTGAAAAGGCGTCAAATAAGCGCGGTCTGCTACTTAAGATGATTTCGGTGAGGAGTCGCTCCGGCCGGTCTCTGGATGGTGATGCTGATGTCCCCCTGCTCAGGTCCTTTTTGGGTTTGAACCGTCCCCTCAGGACACCCCGTCGTTTATGTCACGTACACACGCGCTCGCGCCCAGCTGGCTACCCTCCCCTTTACACAGCCCTGATCATCTCCAAAACTTAGACACAAGCCCTGGCTTATTTATGCATTCATATTCCGCTGTGAGTGGTAATTGGCTACAAATTAATCCCATGCCTCTAATAGCCTATTATCTCCTTCTGAGTATGAGAAGCACCACAGGAGAGTGAGGGATGATGTGGCCTCTGATATACACAGCTGTCAACTCACACCCAACGTGAGGGCACTGGACTGGAAACACACTAAATAGGCTTATTTTTCCCTA
This sequence comes from Puntigrus tetrazona, assembly GCF_018831695.1. Lineage (NCBI taxonomy): Eukaryota > Metazoa > Chordata > Actinopteri > Cypriniformes > Cyprinidae > Puntigrus > Puntigrus tetrazona. The sequence goes on along the minus strand of NC_056712.1, from coordinate 4,180,812 downwards.
CTTTCTCCCTCCCATCTCCCGCGCTGGCTTAAGGTTACGATAATCATTGTTTCCAGAGAAATTAATGAGAAAATGGGCCACTTGAAAGCAGCGATGTCTTGAAGTGGTTAGCAGCGAGCCTTTTTCATTTGTGGACGGAACAGAAGCTGTTTTTAATTGTTAAGGGGTTACATGTATACATGCATACATGCATGCATGCACAAATAATCACCTCAATGAAAATAAAAGTTATTTATTATTTTACAACAAACGCACGTAGCCCCAAAAGCTGTTTTTTTTGACGGATACATCCATGAGAGCAACGTCCAAAGGATGGAGTTCAGATGAAAAAGCGCCACAGAAGTGGGACGAAATTGAATTTTCTTTTGTTTGGTTCAGATGTCGGTTCTTTGCGAATCATCAAAGGCAATGATCCTTTATAAGCAAGAAATTAAAAGTTGCACAAAAATGGGTAAAACAATCAGCTGTAAGGATGAACATGATTATCCCATCAAGACCGGACCCATGGGAGTCACGATATAAGCCCCTGCATCGTGGGCCATGACATTCAACTTTTAATCTGATCTATGAAGGGGCCAAATAATAGCCATTATAATAGGCCTTCCCATGAGTGTTTCTCAATATTGTAGCCTAAACGTGTGCGTGCGTCTGTGTAGACTATCAGCACTTTTAACAAGCCCATTAAATAAAGTACAGACCTGGTACTTGCACCTTGATTACGGTGCGAATGCGGACCTCAGACATGCTCGTACATGAAAACGCATAATTGACCGTTGAGTCAACCTGTTTTGCAAGCCGATCGGCAAATTTCTGCAATTACAAAATTACCCCAGTAGCCCACTGAATGGTTTTTGCCAATGTATTCACATTATGCACAATAATTTGCATGGTGTCACAGACCAAGTCTACACACAAAAAACAGTTATTATATCGCGTGAGAAAATCATTGACGACAGCATATTCATTATCGACAGTTTAATTACCAAGGCAAACCTACAACGGCGTCCCAATCCATTGTGCGCGAGCGCAACCTTTCTGTCACGTTAGCACAAACCTGTTCCAGATCATCGCGCCACACAATAATTCACAGGATTCTTTCGAATGCATTAAATAACGTCAAAAGCTAAAACGCACCAGAATAACATCCGTGAAACCCCCGATCCTAAATGGACAAATCTGTAATATTTAGAAAGAGATTGCTGGTAAATATGATCCGTCTCCTTCTGGCAGATTCAGGAAAGCTCGAGTGATAGTTAAGACACTAAATGATTTGTTTTGTCAGCTCTAAATAACGGTTTTCTTCCAATAAATGAATAATTATAATAAAACTTTTTTTTTTTCCTGCTGGCACAGCGAAACTGCGAGTCAGTTTACACGATATAAAATATTGCGCCTTTCTAGTGCTCTGGGAGGAAAGACAGCTTTAGTCAAAGCGTCAGAAGCAATCTAATGATTTTAAATGAGCGCGGAGTAGTAAAAGCCTGACAATTCTCCATCACAACAGCAGATGATGGTTAAAACGACTAGAAATCAATATTCTGACCGGGTGTCTCCCACTGATAAGACGTGCCAAGACAATGTTGACTATTAAACTCGACAGCTTGAGATATTACACTATTACTTATGCTATTTTTAATAATCTATAATATTTGGGCTATAATTAATTAATTCTATGGATCTGATAATATCTCGGTCTGGGATGAGGTCGAGGGGGTCTATTAAGACTGGTAATGAGAAAGGAGAATTCCAATCTGAGCACCCAGGGTTTGTGAACGGACAAATATACACCCGACTGTTTCAAACACAGCGAAGGGAAAGAGAGAGGAGAAACAAGAGGAGAAACGAAGAGAGAACGAGAAAATAACAACGGAGGTTTTATACCTTCATGGCGCATTCATGTTTAAGTCGAGGGATGTTTTTGTACGTCTAATAGCATAATAGCAATAAAAAATGCTTTGGGGAGGGGTTATAATTTCTGCACTTTTTGTTAATTGTAAAATCTTCATGATGATTACCACTGGAGACATAGAGACATCTGCAAGTAGCAAAAAGCTGCTGTGAAATGTGTAAAAACCCGACCAGAAGGGGGCGCGCTGCTCTTCAAGCGCACAACAAAAGCATCGTCAGAATGCACAGAAGAGAATCTGTACCAGCAAAACTGAAAATTGTAGCATTTCATTCATCAAATTAGTGGAATTATATTTTACCTGGATCGATACAAATAGTTTGACCTATATTTCACACCAAAATAAGCTAATCTTCAAAAGTTTGGGGTCTGTTTTTTGAATAAAAGTCTTTCATGCTCGCAGAGGCTGCATTTTTACTGATCAAAAATACAAAAACTGTACTATTGTAAAATATTATTGCAAATTTTTTAATAATCTATTTGAACATGTTGTGTATGTAATTCAGCGAAGTTCACGTTTCAGCAATCTTTACCATCAGTTTTGACCAATTTAATTATCATTAACATTTGACATTTTCAGTGACGTTTCTGACAATTATTCAAATTTTACGCACAATTCTCGTTATCATAATGTATGCATATAAAAATCATTTCTTCAGTGAGGAACAAATTATTTCAATTGTTTAGAGATGTTTATAAATCATGACAATAAAACACTGTAACATTCTTACTAAAAAAATGTAATTGTTTGTAATTATGGTAAGGGGAATTTAGGGTACATTAGATTAATTGCGACGAAAAATATATTATAATTATGGTTCATTCAGTACAATTGATGCTTGTACTGACATCCACTTGGAGGCCAAAAAAGGGCACGAACAAAAAAACAATAAAAATAAAAATAAATCAGAAACTATAAATAAAGAACACCTTGAAGCCATGAGAAAAACGTACGCTGTGGGCAATCGTTTCAGGTTAGAGGCCTCTGCTATTGTGTCACATTGAGGTTATAGTGCCTCAGTCAATAAGCAATACAGCCGTTTGACTCCCTGATAAACATTCCCTGGCGAGTGAGGCAAGGGGACATATTGATGACCATCTGAATTTTTCTTACCTTTGCAGGCCTCTTATTTCTCTACTTGGTGAAAGACTGTTGGGGGGGGGATTTATGCAAGGATGGTCTGGTATCTCCTGCTGCACTTGCAGATGGAGCTCTAAATTGTGCATCACAGCAGACAGAAGCTGTTTAAATGCATTGAAACTAGGAGTCCTATAAGCTAAATTAACACACAGAGTGCTTGGCTGTAAATCCAGCATGTGTACACATACACCAAACGGAGGCGAAAGGACAGCATTCTGGGGCTTCTTTTGATCGCTTGGTCAATTAGTCAATTTTAATTTGATCGCACCGCAGAAACATACAACCGGAGCTTCTGTCTAGGCTTAAGGGGGAATCTAGTGCCTCTGTGGCCTTGCTTTTATAGATGAGAGTTATAAATGTATACTGCAGAAGAAAACAGCAAACTTTAGACACATTTATTATGCTAACTTTATATATTAATACCATCATGCATTTTTTTCTTTAAATGTTTTTGGTGAACTGAAGTCTAATTTTTAGCATCACTGACATACAATATGTATGTATATGTCTATAATATGGCTATTACTTAATTTACATTTTCTTTGTGATAAGCAGGAGAATAATAATAAGTTTGCTTTACATTTAATTTAATTGAGAAACAATTATTTGATACTATTTATGACTTGGCTTTTGCAAACCCTTCACAATGATAGGTTAAACTTGATTTCCTACTGTGTAGCCACGGTATGTATAATTTACTAAAACTGTTAGCTGATTTGTAAAAATATTACAATATACACCAATGCCAGCGGTTAAACTGTGGCAGCTGGACTGTAATATCTTCAGGGCACGCGTGGAGAGGTGAAAAAACTCTTTAAAGAGGCATATTATCATTATCTCCAAGCCTGGAGATATCTAAAAGTCACCAAAGACAGAAAGACAGAAAAACCAAACAACAACAACAACCTCCCCAAACAAACAAACAAACAAACAAACATTATTTTCAGCGGACAGAATCTGGACTATTGCGATAGAAAGCAGCCAACAAAAATAAGTTGTCTTCGCAGCTGCGCTGCTTTCAAATAATTGCTTTCCTCTTTTATTGTCCCTGCCAGCTTCAACTACCATTAATCCCCTTTTATTTGGCTACAGTGTTACAACCTGTAAAGCACAGATTTACTGTTGTCAGCAAAATGACATTTGAAGCGCAGTTTACTTTAGAACTAGTGAAAGAGATGTATAACTTATGGCGCAAGGGGAGACTCGTAAATAAAATGCGCGTACAAGAATACAGAACTAAACATTGGGCTTCCTGGTACTGTACAACACCTACAGAGGAAGGGCTGGTATGAAAATTAATAGTTTTGAATAGTCATTAGTATTACACTCTTGTAATCATTTACAAATGCTCGCTCTGTTCATGTCAAATTCAATCAAGCTTCTGAATAGCTCTATCCGTGGCCTCAGTACAGATAATTAAGACAAGATGTTCCACTCTATAGAAACTGTGTTATACTCTGAACTTGTACAAGGGCTCAAGTCAATAGTAGCTCCTACGGTTATCAACTCACGAGTTTATTAAGCATTGTAGAAGAACTGATCATGAAATCAAAATATGACAAATATGACATTCATGATTGCAATATCTCCAAACACACTAAAATTGAATTTAAAACGCTTGCTAAAAACCTCTGTTCTACCGACCTTAGCTATAAAGCAGACAGGCGAATTATTATCATAAATGAAAATAAAATGTGATTTTAACAGACGCAATAAAATCGCACTATATCTGTGTTAATCACTGGAAGCTGGTAATTACTGGAATCTTTTATGGTTCTACTGCCCTGCACATATTTTCCCAGCCATTGTTAATTAAGACAATGCTCAGTGAGAGCCTAATTAACAATTAGCATAAACATAATTAGCAAGTGGTGACATTTTACTTGTTACATTGTTGAAATCATTTTTAGAAATTGCCCTCAGAGAATACTGTCAAGTTAGCATAATGGCTGTACTTTGTCAAAGCATGCAAAGTAACTGCCATGGCTGTATTCTCCCTGTCACTTTCTAACCGGGACCCTTTCTTTTAAGATGCCCAGCACTGGCATAAAAAAAAAGAATAATAATTTCATTAAAAAAAAACACAAAAGTTTTAAACTATTTTGCAGTATTAAACTGATGTTTTATGAGGAGTTGCCATTTTATGAAGATTATTCGGATATTTTCGTTTTGCGTTACACAGAAAAAGTTAGTCGTCCGTTTCAGGCGGTCTGTTTCTGTAGAGGTGTGATCAAAGAAACGAGAGGTTTTTATTCCGCTTACCCTGCTCTGAACACTGGCCGTTAAAAAGTGTGATCTGAAAAGTGAAACACCTAAATGAACTGTTTTTAATTAAGCTGACGTTTTGTAAATCTGCAGATACAAGTAATTTCTACCAACAAAACACATTTTATGGGTTAAATCAGGTCCGAATCGCTCTTTGAGGTCATAGCTGCAGGTTGCCATGTTTATAGCGCAAAAATGTGATCATTTGATGCTTGAAGGTGATTTTTATGTTATCTGTTGTAATCATCAAGAGTCTCCTGCATTTGAGGAAAGGCATGCAGAAATCTGGTGGGGGGAGTGTGTTCTCTTTTAACAGCAAGAGGAGATTAGCTGACAGTCAACATTCAAGCATTGACAAAATCTGTATCTGCCAGAGGTAAACTGTTTGTCTTGGAGGTATAAGACACTTAGACAAGACAAATTTGCTTTAGGAAGACAAAGTACAACAGGAAAGTTCTGTAGTCTGAGAGGAAGCCTCATTGTCACACAAGATAAGTGAGTACAAGTGGATTAGAGCTCTCGGGAACAGATCTGTTAGTCTTTCACGGCAGGATTTCATTCTGTCCATCTGATTCATTCTCCGACTGCATTTCACTCTACCTTCAGAGAATCTGATCTATTTGTGCTATAGTGCAGAACTTATGCAAACAAGTGACCCTTTTTTTAACCAGTCGTCTGCGGTGATGCTTGTTGGTGTGAAATGACGATTTGTCCCGTCCGTTTTCTGAATGCAGGTTATAGATCTCATTGTGAACTGTGAATTTGTGCATGTTTCTTTTTCTTCTTCTGCTTCTTTTTTAAATGAATATTTTGGCCCCATAATGTTCAATGTCCAGTGTGTCATAGCTGGATCTCCCTCCATTCCAGTGAGAAATTCACAACATTAATGATTTTGTTGTTTTGAATCTGTTTCAACTTTTGAGCTACACACACATATCTCAACACTCAACATCAGTATTCATTTTCAGTAATTCAAATGTCCATTGTCAATTATATTGAGAGAGAGAGATAGATAGATAGATAGATAGATAGATAGATAGATAGATAGATAGATAACATTGAAGTCAAAAATCTATAAAATGTTAATCGAAACACAGACGCACTGAACCCAACAATTTATAAAAGGAAAAGCATAAAACATGGACAAAATAATGTTCATGCAAATATGTCAAAAGCCCAAAGTGGATCCATCAAGAGTTAAATATTGTTGGGTCTATTGTTGAGTTAAATATTCACTGCGAGTAAGACGCTCTGTTTCTAATTGATTGAGATTTACTAAACTTCTCTTGCTCTATTGCAACTGTTTACCAAATATTACCTCAGCCTCAAATGAGAATCTCATGTCTTCAGACAATCACGAATGCTGTAATGAAGAAGATGCAAACTAGATAAGAGGCTATCATAACCTAATGTTTGATTGACAATCTATGACATGCATTGTGACACACAACCTAGCACACTGGCAATTTGATGGAAATGTTTCAGCACAATCCAATATAGGCAGAAAACATACTTCACGGGATAATTTAACCAAAGAAATTTCAGCTGCTCTGGTGTAGATTTGGGAGGAAAAAAAAAAAATACAATTTGGAAAGCACATTACAAAGAGCTATGAAGCCATTTGGTGGCAATACCTCCAAGGTGGCCCGAAAGTGTTTGTGCAGGCAGCAAAAACTCAGTCCCATCTTAAGACCACTGGCAAATTTCTAATTTCCGTTTGGTGGGCGAACTGTCTAATTGCTATTTAGCTTTACCAGTCAAGTAATTCGAGCCAATATCTTAAAAGCAGCCACTTGTAGTTAAGCCTCCATGCCAAAGGCTCTGCTGAACAATAGTGACATCTCATCAGGGCCCCAGGCTCCTGGACAGGAGTGCGAATCAGGTCCCTCTCCTCTTGAATGGGCAAGCAATCTTCAGAAAATTAAGTCTGAAAAGCCAGGGAAGAGCTGTGCGATTCATCACGACAGACTCTGTCAGGCAGAGGGCTATTAGAGGATCTGGCACTGCTTGGGTGCCATGTTGTCATCTGTGCAACAACTGCATCAGCGGACTGATGTGCATAGCAGGAACAGGAAGGACGGCTCGCGTTGAGCTTCATACAACTGATGATGTCTCATTTGTCAAGCAGGAAATCGTTTTACCAAAATCTCTCGCTAGCGTTTCTGCTAACTGATGGCAAATGATCGTCTAAAGACATTTGATGAAACGTGCTGCTCACAAAAGCCATGTAACCAATGTGTATGGCTCAAAACGGTGAAAGCTATTTTTTGGAGAAGGACCATTATTTAAGAGACTCAGCTGTACAGTAGCTAATGTGAAAGTAGATGATGTGACTATCATCACAAACAAAAATATATATATATATATATATATATATATATATATATATATATATATATATATATATATATATATATATATATATATATATATATATATATATATATAACATTTACATTACTCTGAAGATTTAAATAATTAAGTCATAATAGGCCTTTCTAGTAAGTTAATTTTAACACATTTTTAAATGGACATTCTATAAAACTGTATCTGCAAATGTTGAAAAATATCATTTAGAAGACATTTAATGATCTTAACATTGCATTGTACAAGAAACTGCATGAAAATGGGTCACTATTAATTGATAATCTTCCCCTGTTGTCATAATAAATTGTCACCTGGATTTTTATAAAGCAATTTCCGTAGCAAGACAACAGTGTCATTTTTCAGCTCCAGTCAGTTCATTGTTGATTCAGTTCATTCTAATAACTGTGTAAAATTATTAAGGCAACATTAAGCTCAAGGCAAATGCAGTGTTGGTGCATTTTATTTTAATGACAGTGTTGTTGTTTTTTAAATGATTAAATACTGAATAAATTGACCTATAACGCAGCTCAACAGAAGTCAACAGTGTTTTGTTCTCATCCAATACTGTCAGCATCATGCAATCGATGATAATACTGAATTTCAAGTGTCTCTACACTTGCAGTATAGTAAACAAAAGTTGTTGGTTTACTGCCACAAGTTTTCATATGCATTTATGTTTTTGGAGTTTTGCAGAAATTTAGTCAGAGCCAAATAATAATAAGATATAGCAAATCCTTGAATGAGTGGTGATTTAGTCAAGGTCACCAAACCTTGTCCATCTTTACCAAGGTAACTGGACACTGATTGTTGATAAAGCCATCTCACTTATCCCACAGTTGCCTACCATGGATCTGCAACAACATTCTAATTTTTAAGTCTTAATACATCAATTTAACTTAATGGAAGCTCTATGTCATGGTGGAAGAACTGAATGAGAACTGCTTAACAATAAAAGAACCTTGGCTTAGCTGGCTGGGTTAAAGAGGCCCTGGGAGGAAGAACCTATTGATTTTAATTACACTGAACAGCCCTTGGGGACACAAGGACTTTGGCTGTTTATTTAGCCATTGCCTCTCACTGTGATTGTACAGGCTGAGATAAAATCAGTCTCCTAATTATTACCATAATAAGCTTGCGAATGGCTCCAGGCCTTGTCTTTTCTATTTAAAGAGAAATCACTAGGAGGAAGAGGAGGATAAAGCCATCAACAAGAGCTTAAAAAATAGTTTACCATCAATTTTTTTTACTTCATTTTTTTAAGCCTATAAATTGGTTAGGTATCTTTTTACCACACAACAATATTTTACAGTGTTTGGTATTGCGCGAACAAACATCGGTGTAGACCACAGAGAAAGTGGCAAACTGTAAAGATATAAAGTTAGCAGCTGGAGACCCCATGTCATGGACGACTCTTGTGGAGTATATCAAGATTTCTGTGCCCTGTGACTGGACAAGGTTTATTCCATGAAGGTTCAATTAGATCCAGATCTGATAATAGTCTGGACCAAGGTTAGATGGCAGCTGAGATTGTACTTTGGAGAAGGCTGAGCAAGATTAGTTGAATTTGGACAAAGCTAATGTTTGCCCTCTTCGCTCGCAACACCTGCAGAAACAAAGAAATTTGATGGGGCGTCATAAACAGCTTGGTGAAAATAAAAACTTTGAAAAATCGAAACATCTGAGACGATATTGAAATGTTTTCTAAAGGAATGAGATAAGCAATGGTTTATGGTTTTGAAAAAAAAATCAAATGGCTATGAAAAAAACTAAATAAGAAGACATACGTTTCTGCAACAAAATACATTTGAAATATTTTAAACATTTACTGTACCTTCATATTTACTTGTGTTAGCTATTAACGTTTTTTTTTATACATATACTGCACAAAACCACATAATGAAGGTCTGGTGCAGAGGCTTTTGATTCTGATGAAATTTCCAGACCAATTTGCAGGAAATTTCCAGTGTGGAACAGAATATTTCGGGACCACAGATCGTAACCTTTAAATTCGGCAGCAGCAATAGCATTCCCCTGACAGGCTGGAAATGCTGTCCCTCGGTTTTCCTCAGCTACCATGCCTAACAGAGTGAAATTGACCTGTATTAAGGTCCTCTCACTCTGGCTAAATTATTTGATCATAGTCCCTGACAGTTGTTTGGGTCAGTAATTGCTTGTTTATTGGAGAAGAGGGGAGCCGGTCAACGGTGGGCTGCGGGACAGGTGTGGAGGGTTGGCAGACAGGTCCCAGACCAGAGCTGGCTGTCGGAGATAAGCCACTCAGCTGGGTTGTTGGTTCTATCTCACCACCATAAGTCTGGTAATCTGCCTTTTTTGCCATCGGCATCGTAACCCACCCCTTAACATCCAGACAAACACTGGCCACAAATACTGTCTGTACACCTGAAATATACCTTGCAGAATTGTATTATTTTCCACTTGTCCAGTTATTTCTAAATGTCAATTTCATGGAGGTCTGTTGGGGAGATTATGATTACATGGGAGCAGGCAGACGAATCATCCATGTATTTTTCTGCCTATAAGCAAGGATAGTTTGATAATTGGGTGTTTTTAGACAAGGACACTTATATTGTGGTTCATAAAAGCGGATATTGGGAAATTCTTAATTAATATCTTTTGGTCAGATGCATCTGATGCTCAGAAAATAAAGTACAAAGAAATGTTAATGCTAGCATGGTTTTCAAAAAGAGAAGATCATTTAGAAGCTTCCAATTTTAAAAAGTTCCAACTTTTTGCGTTGAACTTACTGAAAATATACACCTTATGAATTTAACATGCTGCATGGTCTAGAATAGTTAAAACTATATGGTATTTTGAACTAGTGGCAGAACTAGTTTTACCAGCAATCCCTCTCTCTAATGGCTGGCTAACCAAGCAGAACTTACACTTAGACTGAAGAAATATAAGCTATTAACCTATAGTATAATGTACCTAAAATACGTTTATTTCATGCTATTATATAGTCAGACATTTAAAATAGTAATAATAAAACATCTCTTCAAAAACTATGATGAAATTAAGAAACCATTTAGACAACAACATATGCAAATATACTTTTGTATATTTTCTAATTGTTCATTTCAGCACTGATATCACAGCAACACAAGCCTCGGCACATTAGCTGTAGGTAGTTGAGATCTCTGATTCCAAACAAACTGACGGCTGGCTACATTGACGTATACACTCTTCATGCGTTTGGTGGAGCGTGAAGCAGGCCGACCCCCTAGTGATCTCGCTGCTGGAGTTCTGGGCTTTTAGGGATCATTCAAAGCAAGGAATTCTTTGTGTTCTCCAAAGCCCCAAGCAACTGAAGCAATGCACGGCCGTGCTGGAACCTATACCAGTAGTGCTAACCTCCAACAAGAAAGCCAAGAATCCCCCATGCACTTCCAAAGCACAAACATCATTCACAAACACTACATTGTATGCAACACATGCAGATAGCACTGGCTTTTGGCTCCCTGACATCAATAACAGCAGGTTATCAGTTTGGTGGTCTTGACGGCCTCACTGGGGTCGCTGTAAACAGCCTGCTCATATCCATGTGTTCGTGGTTAACAGGGACCCCTCCTCTGTTCCACTGCACTTATAGTAGCACCATGGGCAATTTATCTAAATCTCCCCTCTCCTTAAACAGTTTTATCAAAACTGGCGGTTGGGCGGCTGGCGTACGGTGGTGGCCTCAATCCTAAATGCAGCCGCGCAGATTTTAATTTTGGAAAGATTAATGTCCTTTCCCGTTCTAATGCTGCAGGTCTCAGTTATCTGCCTTGATGTCTATCAGCTAATTTCTACAGTTGGGTTGGAAACGACCCACATTTGTCTGCACTCGAGGGTGGAAAACACAAACCGCAACAAGATGCTTCAGGCTGACCGGCGAAAAGGAAAAAAAAGGAATCTAGCCATTTTACCAAATTTCCTCTAAATTAGAAAGTGTCTGCCCCACTTGGAACATACACTTAAAAATCTGAGCAGGAACCTTTTTCATTACAGAGGCACACATCCCGAGGGGATCCAAGGAAAAAAGGTATTTGCCACTGCGGAAAACACAACAAAAAGGAAAGACATATAGCCAGACATTTAAAATAATAAAAATAATAATAATAAAACATCTCTCTAAAAACTATGATGAAATTATATAGTACTGCAGTGTGAAATGCTCTGCTACATCTAAAACTATTACAAGTAGTATTTTGCTTATTATCTCATAATTATCATGTTTTCAGAATAACTACAAAATCATCTGTGAGACTAAACTTAAAATTCTTTTTATCTACCCATTTACAGCTCATCTAAAGATTTCTGACTCTGTGGAAAATGAACACAGCCTCTTAGAATACTAATAGTTAACTTATGGTTTAAGTTCAAGCCTGGCTGGATCATACAGGTACACCGTATGCAATCCATTATAATTATTATACACTGTTAGTTGCACAGTCAAGAGTAAAATTAAAATGGCAATCACAATTAGAAAATTGCAGAGTCAATTACAAAACATTAGCCAGAGCTAGCAAATGGGGGGGAAAACCTTCACCCTTTCATTTGGTTTTTATTAATTAAAAAAAGACATTGTAGTGAAGTGTAGCTTCAGCTACACCTGCATAAGACATGCTACAATTATCACAACTGCATTCTTCTTCAGCGTTCAATTTAGGCAAGGTGAAATATTGCGATTGAATGACACAGCTGTTCTCAACAGGTCACAAACGCTCTCTCTGTAGAATGTTTCTCTCTGAGCACCCTGCAATGTGAAGGTTAATAATATGTCTGTGATGTATAAGTGTTGGCATGCACTCTTGCTCCTTCTCTTTGTTTCTGAAAACCGCTTTATGTTCACTGCTCCCGCCTGGGCGCATTATGCTGACTGCAGACTGTACCCTGGAGAATAAGCGTCCCTGATTGTGATTGTTCTCTATTATCATAGGATGGACTTTGCATTTTCGCTGTCTGAAATGAATTTGTAGTGGCGCAGAGTGTTTTGTGATGGCGCTAGCATACAGCGTAGCAGGGAGGTGGGGGTCAATGGCATTCTTTTATCTGCCACATAATAAAATTACTACGCTTACACACCGGCCTCTGCATTCTAAGATATGTTTAATTCCCTAAACATGAAGAATTAATTACATATCTGCATTTAAAAGGATTTCTTTGCCACACCAGGAACTTAAAAGCCTACAGCGAGCATGTCGCATTGATATTACCAACAAAAGAAGAGCCGTGTAATAGCTTTTCTTTTTTTCAGAGACTGAAACTTTAATCTCGCAGCAAATTTACTTGGATATGGCTGTAAAAGAGCATGCTTGGCTGCTTTCTTTTAGTTCAGCTTCTGAACTGGAAAGTGCAACATGAGAGAAATCTGATAGTTTTTCAGGAGTGATGTGGTCAGTGGTCAGAAGGAGGACCTTGTGTCCTGTTGATGGCCCGGAATGACCTTCGTCTCTCAAGCTGAACAAACCCTGCTGCTGCCAGGTCCCCCAGAGATGCACACCAAAGTGACAATACCATAACGCATATTAAGTTCACTCACTAAGACTGCAGAAGTTGCATCTAATCACATAATTGTTAGCGTTTGCTAAGGCAAGAAGCACTACCATTGCGTTGTAAATGTGCCATTACAGGCATAAATTACATGTTAAAATAAATAAAAATAAGTCCTCTTACATTTAACTAACATTGGCAGACATTTGTATCAACATAAATAGATCTCATACCTGAAATTTTTACAGACATTTCACAAGTAGAAATGGACTCTGAACAAACAGACCCAAAGCGACAAAGCGGCTTTAAGAACTAAAGTGCATCTCATCTTCATGGCCTACAAGGATGATCAGCTGTCCTTCCTGTCTCTTTGTAGCACTTTCCCAGGCTTCTTACTTTATGTACGTTGCCATTTAGTGCGCTGGTCATTCTGCAGTCCTCAAACATCCCTATAGCAACACAATGTCACGTTCCTGTAGATGAGCAGGGTCCGTGGTCATCTTCTGGTGCTTTTCAGAGTCTCTTTAATGTTAAGTTATTAAATGTTTAAATGTTTAAGTTATTGCAACTGTGACCTTAATTGTCTGCTGCCTGTAAAATGTCTTCTGCAACAATTGTTTATACTTTGTTCTCAATGAAGTTCTGTAAACCATATATTTAGAATTATTACATACAGTCTAACACAAAAGAAATTTTAGATAGATTTACATTTTTATTCTCATTACCTATTTTAATGCCCAAATTTGTGCACTTTGATTTTATTCTAGACCTTTTCCTCCTATGCAGTTCAGGACTTTAACAAAGCTTGGGGTAATAGTCTAAGTCTGCCATTATCCATTCAGCAAAAGTAATAAATGACTCAGCCAAAGTGTCTTATATACCAGCAAACCAAGATAAAAGCTCAGTGGAGCAAATGAACTTTAGCTTTTGTTGAAACAAAATGATTTATGTATTGGTAATACAGCTATGTGCTGTTCATGTTTGCATCTATCTTTGTGTTTGTGCAAAATGTTAATCTGTGTGTCTAAAGCTATGATCTTAAACACATTATGCAGCAGGCAGCAAATTACTGATTTCAGTAAAAAAAATATAATTAATAAATGTACATTATTTAGTATTTTGGATATTGCTAGTATACAAAACACACACACACACACACACACACACACCCACACATTATATATATACCCCCCACAACACAAGTTAAAATCTATACAGAAGAACAGCAGATTCAATCTTCAATAGACAGGCCCAAAAACAGCCCGCTTAATGTGCTAATAAATTGACTTCAAAGAAAGAACTTTCATAACAAACAAATTTTAGGGTCTTCATATCACATTAAGAATGAGTCCAGCTAAATCTCATCAAAGCGGAGGGTCCTGCTGCCAGGGGACTCCAGCTAATGGCTGGAAGTTGGAAGAGCTGCAGTCAATTGACCCGGGGGCAAATCACTTGACCCTGAGTCCTCCACTCTCGATGTCATGTGAGAGACCTTTGAAATGGTAGCATGCACATGCAATACATTTATACAGACTCACACACACTGACCTGGTATGTGAAAACACACAGCTCAAACCAAAATCTAAAAGCTATACATTAAAGTAATGGTGCCTGTGCCAACATCAATACCCACAGTGCTGCTATCTGCTGAAGGTTTCTATGCAATAACTGCAGGCACAGGTCACAGGATGCCACAGCCAGTGAAATGAATCCCATGTAGCAGGTTTCATATCGAAGCGATACCACAATGTATTATATTGTACTATTAAAATGGTGTTCCGAGAGTCAAACAACAAGGTAAGATTATATTACAACTCAGGCTGTTGTCTCAAGGGCCACAAGGGGCCAACAGAGGCCCTTACTCAACATGAGCTCTGTGCGCAGAACACAGTATAACTGCACTTTGCCTTGAAGTTAGTGATTTGAACAAACCCCACTCCCACTCTATATTACGCAAAACACGTTTTTGGATGATCCTCCTTGGATGAACTATTCATAGGACATAATAACATAATAGAAATGATCAGAAATAGTTCGTTTCTATTTCTAATTGCTAATATAAACTGCATTAATTGCATGTCTATAGCACATTATAGGTTATATACATACATCTTTATATATATATTTATAAATCTTACGTAAAATGTTTTTTTTATCTTTACCAATGAATTCAAGTAAAATTTTACCATGATTTTTATTTAATGGTTGATGGATGGAAAGCCTTGCAAAAAGACTTACAATAATTGGGATCTGTGCCAAAGTTAATTCATGTCAAAAAAACTGTATGACCCATAAAGATAAACACTCAAAATGTTCAACTTTACAGTACAGTTTGCTGCCCTCTAGTGGGATATGTCATTCAAAGATGCTATTAATAGAAATGTAATCTTAATCTAACTGGTAAAGCTATGGACTACATGTCCGTGAACATGCTTCTTGAGACTTTTTACTAACTATGCGATACATAATGTAAACAGAACTAGTTAACACGTTTACAATTTGACAAGCTCTTATCTGAGAGGTATTATGCAATGGTTTTATCAGGTGGCCTGGAAACAAAGCGGTAGTACACAATAATAATAATCTTACTATTTAAACAAATTTGTACATAAACAATTTGCACATAAATGATCATTAAAAACAAAATGAACTATGACAGGTTACTTTTCATGTCCATCAAATATTCTCTTCCTGTCTGAGTATAGGAATTTTTTGACAAGACTAGAGTGCTGAAGAATAAAACCTTGAAGGAGAAGCTGCTGGAAACGTTCTGTCACTCTGCAGTGGAGAGCCTGCTGATATACTGTATCATAGAATAGTATGGAAACTGTACTGAGGCACAGAAAAGGAAGACTAGGAATTAAAAGGAATTATTAACACAGAGCAGAGGATCAGCTGTCCTCTTCCTTCTCTGAAGGACCTTTAAATCTCCTGCTGCCTCAGCAGAACTCAGAACATTGAAAAAGGCCACTCTCATCGTGGTTTCCACCTATTCAACCTGTTGCTCTCTGGCGGGCGCTACAGGTGCATCAAATCATGGAAAACAGACTCAAGGACAG
Source organism: Puntigrus tetrazona (assembly GCF_018831695.1). Classification (NCBI taxonomy): domain Eukaryota; kingdom Metazoa; phylum Chordata; class Actinopteri; order Cypriniformes; family Cyprinidae; genus Puntigrus; species Puntigrus tetrazona. The sequence continues at coordinate 4,164,578 of NC_056712.1, read as the reverse complement.
CTTCTTACCCACATCTATCACACGGAAAACAAACATGCACTGAACACTCACATGCACGCACATGCATTATGTGTATTAGATATTTATTATATTTCAGTGCAATCTTTACCTACTTATTCCTTCAGTGCAGAGCAGCATTACATTTCATTGCAACACCTCTAGTTTTTTAGCACACTGTTTTAATATCCCTATCCCTTCAGTGTACTGTGTACTTTTACTCAGAGCCAGAAGTCTGACTCATAAAAGTGCAATAATCATTTTATCAAGCTCTTAGTTTCTATTTATCTATTTTTCATACTCATTTAAAATATTTTAATTGTACATTTCTTTGTGCAATTTTTGTATATTTCCTTTTAATATTTTCTGTTTATTATGTACCAAGCACTTTATGCAAAAACTCTGCAATTTCGTTGTATCTTGTTTATACTGACAATAAAGCATTCTAATTCTATATCTAATTTAGGGGTGTTTCTAAGGAGCCCCAATCACCTGAGTTTAAGAGAAAAAGCTAGTTAGAATTGGTGAGTAGATTGCATGCCAAGCCACTCCCCATACATTATATAGTTATCCACTCATGCATTCACTCATTCCGATTTTTGCTTCAGAGCCAAGTATTGCTGATCATTACAATACAAAGCCATTTCACCAAAAAAGTGAGACATAGAAACAATACAACAGCAGTGTACAAAAGAGTAGTTTTTATAAAAAAGTTAATTGTGGACAGTCAGTGTCCTCTTAAAGATCCCACAGTCCATGACCTCTTAATTGCAATCATTTTCTGACCTCTGAAGAAGATCACATCATCACACATCACGACATTGTTGTAATCGCATCTCTCCTTTCTGAGGAAAGGAAGAGGCCCCTCTGTCACTAACCGTCCAGACTCCAAGCAGGCTAGTGCTCTGGGAGATCTGAGGATCACAGTGAGAGCAAATCCACCAGACCAGTCCCCACAGACCACTCACTCCTGTGGCGCTTATCCCATGCAGCTGCTGGATGATTCTGCTGGTCAGTTGAATGGCGATGCCTGCGTATCATTCAGAGCTCTGCTGGAGGATCAAGATGTTAATAGCAGCACTGGGGGATGGGCTATCATCCTCTGAGGATGAAGATTCAGCGTGGGAGTCCCCCTTGGGTGTTGTCTTTGCTGCCAAACTGGAACCAGAGCTGATGGCCACGGTTGCCCAGGTGGTTCACCCCCCAGCCCAAAGTGATCATGGCTGGATGATTGGATTCTCAATGCAAAGAGCGGCTTTATCCCAGAGGTGCATGAAGAGGTCACAAAGTCATGGAAGGCCCCTTTTGCCCCTCATTGCACTCCTCTGTCCTCACTATCCTTGATGTTGGTGCAAAACTTTAATAATAATAAACAGCCCATGCCTCCCGTCCAAAACCTGTAAGCTCACATCAAAGCTTGCTGCCAAAGCTTACAGTGCTGCAGGCCAGGCTGCTTCCACCCCGCATGTCATGGCAATCCTGTAGGTCCTCCAAGCCAACTTATTTAAACAGATGAATAAGAATAATACTGACTCAAGTTTCAGGAGCTGCGTATAACAATTGACTAATATCCACTCTGGTGGAGCATTACCTTTAGTTCAACCTGGCCCTTTCTTGATGCTCCCATCTTTTAAGACCGGGCTCTTTACTGACTTGGCAGAGATGGCAGTACAGAAGCAGACTGAGGCCATCAAGCACATATTGCCCCGAAGTGACCCTCATGCAGGAAGGCAGACCAAGATTGCAATGCTTTCCTCTTGTGTCTCTAGCCAGTCCCTCACATAGAACACATAGAATAAGGACACATAGAATCCTGCTGGTGTGACATTTCATCTGCCTTTGTTTTGCAGCTAACAGTGGTTTAATCAAAAAGCAAAACAGGACGATTTATGTGACATCAAAACATACATCCATAAAATGCTTTTTAATAAGTATCACAATACTTGTCATACTCAGTCACTCAGAATGTCAAATCTGGACTTAAACAGTCCATTTTAAATGAGCCCACAGGACACAACACCGCTTCTGGACCATGTTTGCATATGCAGATGACTCGTCGGATTGTGTTTGCCGAAAGTGGTTTCTGGAAGTATTCCTGGGCCCATTTACTAATGTCAATGAAAGAATCATGCTGATGAGTGATGCAGTGTCGTCTAAGGGCCCTAAGACCATGGGCATCCAACAAAGGTCTTTATCCCTTTTCCCTTATGCTTTATGCTTTTCTTATAGATTTCTCTAGTTTCTCAGAATCTTTTGATGTTGTTACTGTATACTTTGCAATCTGACATTAAGGAATGTTGTTTTTAAAGTATTCGCCAATCTTTTTATGCAATCTTGCACAGATTGGAGAGCTTCCTGATGTCATTAAACTTAATTTGTTGGTAGAAGTTGGTGGGGGATATATATATATATATATATATATATATATATATATATATATATATATATATATATATATATATATTTTTTTTTTTTTTTTTTTTTTTTTTTTTTTTTTACAAAATCTGCTTTTCAACTATTATTTCACAATTGGATAAGAATAAGTTTTTGATAGTAGTACTTGAAAATAAAATCTTCTTGCTCATTCTAAGCTTAATATCAGCCTTTTTCATCCCTGGGAATCCTAGCAGTTGTTAACCATTGTAATCAGAGCTAATCATGCAAAAACGATGCCTGCCTGGAACAGAAGAAATTCTTATCAATTAGGATGACACACCAGGGCCTGTGTTGAAATGTGAAGGATCACACTAACACATACTCACTAGCTGACTGCCACAGTAGAGAGACTGACATAATCACACTCATAGCACTCGAACCTGTCTCACTGGGTTTCACTGAGCTGAAAAAGACAGAAAGTGACTTGATGTTCAAAACATACATACATACAAAAAACAATAGAGAATTTTTTTTAGTGGTAACAGTGCATGATCCTGCTCCAGCAAAATTTAATTTTGAATAAAATATGTGCATTGTGCAAATAGAAAATATGCACAGATATTATATTTCAACTGTACAATGTGCTGCTTAGAAGAAACTTCTGTTGAAAAATAAAAAACTATAATATGCAGTAGGAGTATAGAGCTTTAATATGAATTTTCAGATCAGCTTAGATAATTTAATTTTGTAAGAATTGTCATGTTTCCTATACATAATACACTACCATGCAAAAGTGTGGTGTAACTGAGATTTGTTAATATTTTTAAAGAAATATGTTATAACTACTAAGGTTGCATTTATTTAATTTAAAATACAGTAAAATTGGAATGATGGGAAAATACTGTTACAGTTGAAAATAATTGCTGTAGTTGAATAGAGAAAAGCTGAATTCAGCGTGACACAATCCCCCAGAACTAATTCTAACATGCTAATTGGCTGTTTAAGAAATATTTCATAGTAATGTTGAAAACAATTGTGGTGCTTAAAGATTAAATGGAAATAAAATTATATATATATATATTTCCAGGATTCCTTGCTGAAAGGGACACTCAAAAGAACAGCATTTATTTGAAATAGAATATTACAAATGTATTTATTGTAACATTTGCAATGCATTATTTAGGTTGTGTGGAAAAACGGGAGACAACAATCATAATTTGCCCTTCATTTAATTTCATTTGTGAAACAACTGAGATTTTGAAGAGATATCTTTTGTGACTTACGTTCCTCTTACTATGGTTTGCGAAACACAAACAGATACACATGTCAAAGAAGCAGCAAAATCACACAAAGAGATACACAGCGTGGCCATCTCGAGCATGTGCAATCCCTCACGCAGCTCCGGCCCAATGCGATAGCTCTTTCGTGAATCACTGATCCCGTGTGTTCCAGTGGCCCGGCACCGCTGCTCCCCCTGCCAGTAGATACAGGCTATTTAAATGCTCCATTGGAGAGAGATTAAAGTTTATGCAAGGTCACTGGGGATGTGATAATTATAATCACAGGTTTTTGGCTCTGCAATGACAGCCATTTGTTATTTTCACTTGAGTAATTCCCGCAGCCCAAGGATGTTGACAAGCGTGCACTGATTTAGTGGCCTGCAGTCCCCTCTTCCCTGCGGAGCCCCCCTACACACAGCCCACCCCTCTGCAACCAACCCAAGCTCAACCAGACCAACGCCAGAGACTGACACTCCCTTTGGGACCACGGCGTCTTTCAGACCTCCTGCCCCATGCTGGAGCAGCAGAGGGGTACAATTGCTTCAGCGGAGACTGTGGGGTGGAAAAACCTTTTGTAGGGTACTAAATATAAAGTTTGATATATAGACGTGATATTTTTTTTGTTTAAGAGTCAAACAGTGACTGTTTTTACACATAGTTTTGAACATAGCAACATAAGTATCGCCAAAAATTTGCTGTTGCTTGAACAGGAACAGGAATATATAATTATTAACATTATTATTTTTTTTTTATTTTAATTAACAGAACAGTAATATTACAATTCTAACATTTCTGAATGTTGATGGAGCTTTTATTTTTACCGAAATCCACAGGACATGCTTCTTTTTTGTTGACCACAGCAATATATTATAAACAATTCTCATTACTAATTTGCAAAGATGCACGTATCACCTTGTCACATGCCTTGTAATAAAAAGTGTTAATGAGCAACTGATGAGTAACACAGTTTCAGAGCAGATTTTCCTCATGGTTTGAACTTTGAACCTTGGCTAACATTTCCTGCAGCGCTGTTTGAACGCATGCAGTTCAAACATGTTTTAGAAAACAAAGCAGTGTATGTAATAGCATTTTGCACTGTATGTAATTGTTTAATGCCACACATACATTCTATAAACTTCCTCATATCTGGAAACATATACTTTGCATGCATGCTCACACACGTGTGTGACATTATTCTATATAATTACATATATACGAAAAATTCATGAATATACTTTATTTATATCATATATATACTTTATATATAATAAAAAATATATTTTCTTTCCGTAAAGGTAACCACACAGCAATGCATCATAGCACCCTAAATAACATATTAGCATATGCAGTACAATCAGACTATACAAATTCTTCCATATTGTCAAATTAGCGTTTATAAGGTCTACAATTTACGCTGAGCCTAATTGCAGTGCCACTGTAGTATATTTCCTAGTCAACAAATGGAGGACAACTTATTTGCCATCCAACAGAAAAAAACAGCGTGAGAGAGTGAAAGATTTAAAAAAAAAAAAAAACTCATTAAGCATTCCACTCCAATGACCTTAATCCCAATTGGATTTGTGAGAAATCTGAAGGCAATGCAATTGTGCAATTTGCACACAAAGTGGTCTGAATTGATCTAAAATAAACTCTCAACTTTAAATGTGCAAAAAAAGACTAGCAGATAATTACATCATTTAGGAAATTGATTGGCCAGGAGTCAATGCACAAGCTTTCGGAAACTGAAGATAAATGGCAACAGTGGCTGTTTTAAGGAGCCATTGACGTTGACTGGGACCAAAAAGAGATTAAATATTTCAAACGGCACAAGAAAGGTGAGGACGAAAATCAAAGCGCTTCAGGGGGACAATGGAAGACAGAATTAGGGCCAACAAAAGATTTCATTAAGCCAAACAAGGCTTAACTACAAAATCAATATGTCATAATTAAAGCTAGAGCCATGCCTTTAGAGCAAAGAAAGAGAAGAGTTAAAAAGGACTTATTTAACCTAAATGATGGTCAGGGTTATTAAGATCAGATGATAAAAGTATTTCCTGCACAAAAGACACTACTTAATACATACTATATATTTTCTTTCCAGCTCCTTTGAGGTTGGCCTTCCTTTCAGCGTATCTCAAAGAAATTTCAGTGAATATGTCAGCGAGACCCGATAAAGCGAAGGATTAAAACAAACCCCTCATACTTAAAACAATATAGCAGCTAACGCAATTTCAATCTGCAATCAATAACCATTATATCCTATTAGAGTGCAAATCTAAGCAAGGTTATGTTTTATAAAGCTATTCGCTTTCATTAGAAAGAAAAAAATGTTGCTTTGCAGTTGCTGTGCTGTTAAGCCTTAAGTCTCGATGATATTCTGGTCAATCTCTTTAAATATACACCACCATTCAAAAGTTAATTTTTTTTAAATGTATATGAAATACTGCTAAAAACACCAAAACAATCTAAAATACCAAAACAGCATATTAGAATCATTTCTAAAGGCTTAAGTAATGCAATTTAACATTAATGAATTAAATTACAACATAATGTAATTTAACACCCCAGGAATAAATGACACGTTAAAATTTTTGATTAAATAAAATTAGCATAAAATACTTTATTTTAGAAGTCCTAATATAACATAATATTCTTTATAATAGTAAAGCTAGCGATTTATTTAACCAACCCTAAACATGATAGAAAGTAATAGTCATGCTTGTTTTAGCTATGACTTAATTGGTGTATTGCTATGTCAGATATATGTTTCAATTTAGATGCATTCTGGGTAATATTATTGGCCTGGTATGCATCTTGCTCAAAGCAGCCCCAGTAGATGTACTTGATGGCATCACTTTTGCAGCGTTCAAAGGAGCCCACACGTCACTCTGAAGCCATTAGCTGCAAATGGTATTTCACAAGCACAGTCCTGATCTGGCTCCATGATGACTGCTTTTTAGGGCTCATCTGTGTAGAAAAGGGTAATAATTTGAGAGGATCAATTTGAGGTGTGCTGCGCTCAGGGTGGTGGCGTTGGTGGGGGAGGGATTAATACATTACACTTGAATGGGAGTACAGAATACCTGCACACACATCTGACAAATGAACATTTGTTCTGCTTCATCTGAATTTTATGAATACAGCTCTGCAATCCATTGGAAAGCCTTTGTTAGTCTCTTCCCACTTCTCATTTTCTGGACCGTTCATTAATCTATATTTGTGGGAGTAGCAAGTTGTACGGTTTCTCCTCAAATGACCTGATTCACTCTGTCATTAAATATGTTTCTCGGAGGGATGTTTTAAGGAGATACAGCCAGGATGAGTTTGAGTATGAATATTTCCTCTGGATCTTTTTTTTTGACAAGGCTGTCATTCAGGTCTCCGTGAGGTCACGTGGAAAATCCTTAGGCTACGTCAATCTGCTAGTTTTGCTAGTTTTCCATTTGCAGTAATTCTAACAAAAAAATTGTAACAAAAACCTATTTTTAGAGTTTGACCTAAAGCTACTGCGTATGCATTTGTTTTATTTAAAATGTTGTATTTTTTTTATAGTTAAATATGGGGAAAAATGAAATGACCAGTCGCATCACGTAAAGAACACACACATTCCCCTATGCAAATAAATTCTAACAGAAAAAGCTTTGTAATGCATCTAGAAAAACAATTCCGTTAACACAGTTTATATTCAGCGTCTTTCCTAATCTTAAATGTGCTTGAGTACATTTTTAAATAATGAAAATTGCTAGTAGGTGTATCTACGTTGGACACACAACAACTTAGAATTCAATTATAAAATTATGTAAGTATTCAATGTAAAGTGGTGTATTAATCTGAAGTGGGTCAGGAAGAAGGGCTTTCATTAGCGCTGGTGCTTGTGGCAGCTGTGAGGACACATGAGGGGGTATATCTCCCCATAAATAACAAACGAGCCCACTCTACTGATAAGAAGAGCTGGTCGCCGGCTGCATGATGATAGTGGACCTCCACTGCATCTATCTAATTTCCAAGGGTCAGCTTTCTGTGCTGCCTATGCTCCACAGAAATTCAGAAATTATTAGTACACCCCACCACCCTGTCATTATTGCCACGGAGTTCCACCCGTTCCTCTTAAAGAGATAGTTCACCCCAAAATTCAAAATTTACTCATAGTATGGTTGTTATTAATGTATTTTTCTACCGAACACAAAAGAAAATATTTAAAAAGATGTTTTTTGTCCCCACTGATGTCCATAAAAAAATAATACCATGCAAGTCAAAGGAGACCAGAAAAGCTTTGGGTACCCACATTTTTCATGCAGGTTTGAAACAACCTGAAGGTGAGAGATCTAAATGGAACCAGTGTTTCTATTTTTTACAATAAATGTAAATGTTAAAAAAAAGTCTGATTATATTGCCTGATTTCTGTGACGCTTTCAATTTGAATACCTTTACAGTTTTTCTTCAACGTTGTTATATTAATTTAAGAAAACGAAAGAACAAAAAAAACTAAAAACAATAAACAAGAGTGCACCATGCAGCCCTGTCTTACACCAGTGGAACAACCAAAATACTGTGTTAGATCATCAGTTCCTTTCGCATGTGATTTAAGTTTAGAATACATAGATTTCAATACACTAAAAACTCATCAAATATATAATAAATCGTTCCTTTTTTCTTTGTAATGTATTTCAGAACCACTGATTGTAAAATATTATCTACTGTAGAATAACCTAACCTGCTTGTTCTACATAAAATGTTATTTACTTCTGCATAAGATACTAGTCTCCAGTTCAAAACCTTTATTGTGTATGCATATATTACACGTACATGGAGAAATATAGACATTACGTCATATAAACACATACAATATTATACAATGTCAATATAAATAAAATACATAGCCTAAAATATTTATATTTACATCAAAAAGTTTATCAAGCAGTTTACCATGCCTCCATGTCTTCAAAAGCTGTCTGGTTACAAAAATATTAAACTATTATTAGACTATTAAACATTTATTGATAATCTAAAACAAGATCATCTTTAATATTTATTGTCTGAGAATATCCTGCATTCATTTTGTTAAATTACGACTTTCCAACAGCTGTGTTTCACATTGTTAGTGCACACAATAAATAATCCATTGAGAAAAGTGTGGTGTACGAGAGTTTATTTGTCGCTGGGCTAAAAGTGTCTACGGCTGCAGACACACCCTTCACAATTCTTTGCTACGCAGCCCAAACATTCAGCTTAGCCATCATACCAAAAGCTTTGATTTACTGGCCTTTTCTGAGTGAGCGAGTGAGAGAAGCTAATGTCATTATCTCACACCAAGATGGAGCTGGGATTAGCGGCCAATGTAAATGAGATATGAGAAGGGTCCAGCATTAGCAGCAGCCTTTCTTCAGCGGAATAGCTTCAGCAAATAGAGGGAGATAAGGAAATCCCTGTAATTACATGGAGACACATTGGTCAATTCAGCGCTGTAAGTACCTGAGCTCTGTAGCCTCTAAGTGGGAGGGGAAAAGGCAGAGTGGGAAGTGTTATCCATGGCAATATTAAGTGATTCTGCAGGATCAATAGAAGTACACCAAGCCAAATGTAAAGATGAGCATTGGCCGTGCTGCCTCTTTGTGCTCCAGTATCGCTCCATCATTTTTTGGTAATATAATTTCTGAATTAAATTTTATGGCTCATTACTTTCCGGTGCAGACTGTCTATAATGGAATCTCAAATAGGCAAGCGTCTTTGTGCCTAGGGTTGCCGTTGTTAAGATGTTATTTATATCTAATTGTTGGAATATAAAATGGTAGCTTATAATTTTTGCTATTTACATGCTAAAAGTCAATCATTATTTGGTGCAAACATTGCTAGAAAACACTAGAGTTCAAATAGGTGCTTTATGTTTTAGTGATTCACATCAAAAGGCTCAACCCAGATACTGCATCCTTAATATTGTGTGACTATATAACTCTTTTCACATTCATGCCAAAGAAAAGGGGTGTTTTTGGACAAACAATGTGAAACACTTTGGCTGAGCCTGAAGTAATAAAAGATAAAGTCTCCCAGTTTTTTTTTTTTGAGTACAGTAAAAAAAATGGCTGTTGCAGCAGCTGAACACTGAACAGCCCAAACTAAATCAGTTGTTACAGTGTAAAATAGCTTCAGCTTTACAGTTCCTTTGCACAGTGATTTTGGCTTTAGACAACTCGCTCTGTAGTGGAATCACTTACTGGCTCACACTGGTCAGTCATCCAGAAAGTGCACCCAGAAAGAGTCCTAAAGTTGCTTTCTCTCCTCAGAGATGACTTTGTGAACAAGCGAGCTGAGTGAATCCCTTAAGATTCATTTTCTTCCAAGTCTGTCTTATTGAGTTAAAATTGAACCTATTCTACGGGCAAGATAACCTTTTCTAGATCCAGCCTGGCTCAACTGAGTGAAATGAATTGTTGTAAAGGAACTCTATTAGGATAACAATTCATGTTTTAGCTCTGTAGCACAGGGTTTCAAATTAAGGGTGAGCACAGAGATGATATTTAAAAAGAAATACCAAATCATGCTGTAATATATATCTGAAGAAACAGTGATGAATATGTATCAGCTGCTGTTTCACAAAATGTACTGTGTGAAAACAATCTTAATAACACTTTTAAAAATCAGTTTCATTTATTAATATCAGTTAATGTTCCTAAAATAGGCTTTAAAAATTATGTACATTCAATCTTTAGTTTTTTATGACAGATAGATTTGCCTGTGAGATTACCTATATGAATATTCAAGTCACAGCATATAATGTATAATTTATATGAAAAAGAGATTTACTTTGTTTAATACTTTATTTATTAAAAAATCAATAAACTGGCCTGTGATATATTCAGCCCATCAGCCTTCTGTGAATAGGCCGAAACCCCCCACTTTCCCATGGACTTTCAGGTCCTTGGTTGTCACAAGGTCACCGGGAAGGTTTTAATTGCTGTGGGCTGTTATGTGCTTTCATGGGCTTTGCCATGATAAATTACTCATTGGTTGAAAAGCAAGTCTATATAAACAAGCTTATCTCGTCTCCTCTGTAATGAAAAATGAGTTGTGAGTATCATTGTTAATCACAGTAATTGTTAATGTTAAGAGGCCTGGATTTCCAAGTCTCCTCATTATTGATCAAATTTCTTTTTACATTAAAAGTCTGCTGATTCCCTGACACATCCTACTTCCTAGTAATTCCTCTAATTAGTTATTTTTAGCACCCGCGCCTCTCATACCAGCCACAAGAGATAAAGCGAATTACTTGTCGGATGGCTCACTCTTCACAGTGTTGATGTGTTGTAGTTGTATGGGCCCCGACTATAGAATGAATGGAGTCTCACCTCTCGCTCCTCACTAGATTACCACCTTCAGCCCTAATGTGAAGGCTAGGACAATGGTAAAGGCTAATTAACATTAACCATTTAATATCTGCAGATTACATAGTTCAGCTTTTCAGCAGAACCTTGTGGTAGTCATTGTAAAGCTTGTGCATAAGTTAACATAATAAAATATTTAGAGTGTGCAAGCAATCTTTATATTATCTTTGTCAGGTTTGCATCAAAAGAGTGTGTGTGTGTGTCCTGTGTGTGTGTTGGTATTTGTGTTTTATAGGGACACAATTTTGTTTAATGACATGGGTATGACCGCCGAATAACAATATAAGGTGGTTTATGAGGACACTGCCAATGTGCCCATAATTCAAAAGAATTAAAAACATACTAAACGGTTTAGTTTTGAAAATCTAAAAATGCACAAAGTTTTCTAAATGCACAATTTATCTTATAGTATTTCAACACTTTCCAGTTGGTGAAAAACACAGCATATTGCATCCATGGAAGTAAACAAATTACTGGATCAGTGATAAAACAGCCTTAAAACAGCCTTGGCATCCACCTAAAAAGCTACTGTATATGACCAGACGAATATTAAAAAACGGATAAGGCTTCATTGTCAATTGCAATCATTCCTGTCGTGTGTCTATTATAGTTTCACAAAGGGTATTTTTTTAAATACATTTTCACCTCTGAGAATCCAGACAATTACTAGTACAGACTAGTTCGTAAAAGTGTTTTTTTCTTATCCTAATCATTTAACAAATTATTTGACTGACTTCAGTGGTTCTATAGGCAAATTTGTCTAAAATTCTGAATTTTATCATATGACATGAATAATGTGGTACAGCTACCCAGTGGCCCATTTCTTTTAAATTTATCACAGACCTTTGGGCCCACTGAGTTTCGTTCCGATCAACCTCTGTTAACTTTGTTGATTGATCACGTCAGGCTTATTGGGCCAAGCCTTGGTGATTTTTAGGCAGTTTGAGTACAACCATCCTTCCAAGTTTCAAGTCTCTTGAACCTCTAAAGAATAGTGTGAATATAATTAAAATGTACATTGTGGGGCAGTCGTGCCTAATGGATAGAGAGCCTGACCTATAACCTGAAGGTTGCAGGTCCCAGGTCTAGCAGGGATTGTAGGTAAGAGGATAGAATAATCAGTGCTCTCTCCACTTTCAATACTACAACTGAAGTAAGACCCTTGTGGAAAGCACCTAACCCCCAATTGCTCCCCGGGTGCAGCAGCATTGGCTGCTCACTTAAATGCAGAGCAGAAATTCCAAGTATGGATATATCTGGATATACCACACCTGTACACAAGTCACTTCACTACTACTATTACTACATATACAATGACAAGACAAGCAAATCCAATAAACTAAAGTCCAATAACCAATAAAATAAAGTCAATAAACACTAGATGGTGCAGTCAGATTGATCAGTCATAATGACTTTTTTAACACGGACCAGCTGACTGGTTCTTTCTGTATCAGCAGCCAATGAAATACTTGGCTATTGCTCGCTATAGCAGTTGCAGTGCCCTTCAGAAACATCACCTATACATATAATATATATGTGCAGCAAAAGTAGTTCTTACATGCTTACAGCAGCATGTTGTGGATGTATCGTAACAAGTCTTAGTACTTAGTTCTGCAATGTCCAGCAGCGTAGCAAACCAGGGTTACGAACTGTCACACATTTGGTATGAGACACACAGACTCTGTTTCATGCTCTTATCCTGCACATGTAAAACTCCTGCTAAAATGGCAACCTTGCTTGTGATATGATGCGTCTTTCAATTTTTGGAAGTTTTAATATGAAATTCATATAAACACAATAGATACGGTTTTGGCACACTTTTAATGTGGGATAATTTATTGTAGAGGCTCAGTTACAGAGATGCGACAAGCTTCTGTAATCTTGCCGGCATCACCGTCACGTGGTTCATGGAGATCCTCGGAGATGCTTGTAAGTCGTTCTAATTGTTTTTGGTGGGTGGGAGTCGTGAGCTCCATGGAGATCTGTATGATTGCTGTGGAATCACTCGGCGGCAAAGTATTCTGTATCTGTATCCCCAATTAAGGGTCTGAGGCATGCAGATCCATTCATGGGTTTTTATTTCGACAAAGGCACAGTCAAAGCAGGCAGAGGTCAACAACACAGCAAACAGGAATATCAGAGTCAAGGCAATAACAAAATCCAAAAACAGGCAGAGGTTGGGTGAGGCAGAGTCAAAACGATCAAACGAGAATCAATGCAACAACAAACAAGGCTTAGGCTAACTATAACGCAACATGCCAGTGAAAGGCCTGCTTCAAAATTTAGAGTGTCCAAACAGGAAGTAGTAGCAGAGGAAGTGATCATAGTTCATGACGAGGTAAGAGCTCCCTCTGCTGGCTTGGCATAACAAAAATAGAAAGCAGTGTTTTAAATTCTAGTGCAAAGAGTCAGTAATGTCCTTTTGTGGTCAGAAATTTTTTTTTTATTTGTAATGCAATGGTTTACCTGTATGGCTCTTTAATAAATATACACATATCTACTAATTTCTCTAAAAATATTGCAGGTCATATCATCATAGACATATACAGACGTACCATTGGACCGCTCCAGGCACATAGATGTGGCCATCATCATTGGACCGTCATTCACCCTCAAAAACTTGTCATGATAAAACTTTGCATGCAATAAAATTAAATGGTTTCTTTTCATTGCAAAAAAACGCCATGAAGAATGTGATGTGAATATTTCATTTTCAAGGCAAAAAAAGGCAAACAAGTAAATGTATTAATTCCAATATAATTAGCAGAAAGTGATCTTCCCAAGATGGTAACACTACTCCAGGTATTTTACATGTAAGTATTTAAATAGTTTTATTAAGCTTTTGCTTTATATGTTCATTTGCTTTTTATAAGCTTTTCTCACATAAAAAAAATAATGTGATAAAAAAACGCAAACACAGGATCGCTTTTGAAGCAGTATTTTAATCTCCTCCCCTGACTGCAAGCACCAAATATCCAGACGCAAACAAACACATCTATTGTTAATTAATTATCTGACTAACGGTTAAAACAAGTCTTGGGGTTTAACACAGTTGGCACTCTGATGTTGCACAATGGCTAATTAACTAATTAACCTTTCCTCTGCAATTGGATTTGCTACAAGATCATCACCATGTTGATGAAATAATTAATATAAATTCCATCTCTCCATTCTGTTGACATTGTTAATTACTTGTCAGCAATCAGCTACCGTTGACTGCACTCCCCTGAACCATTTGGCAGTTGGGACAGGATGAGTCGACTCCTGGGAAACTCCACCAGCTTGTCTATGGAGCACTTCACGTGACAATGGCCCCAGCACTCATAATTAATTATCTTCTGTAGATCACAAACTCTCCCATCTAATGAGATGGCTTCTCCAATTATCCTGAGCTAGGAGCCAATGCCCACTTGTCAATAAATCAGGGAAAGCAATGGAACCTCATTGAGGCTAAATTTCAGAAATTATCCTATTTGCAGACATGCCAATATGTCACATTACTGTGCTGAACACTCTTAGACACATTTTACCATGTTTCCCCTTTGTGGTAATTGGTTTAATTGGTTAAAGAGCAGTTTTCAAAAGCAAAAGGGAGGGGCAATAACAGTTCAGACAGGCTTTATTAAAAGATAAAATCAATGTCATTTTACTGTATTTATTTGGGATTTCTGTATTTTCCAACTTGAGAATATTACCTACCTGAATTGCATACATAAGTGGAAAAGTGATTGGGAGTTGGGCTGTAGTTTGAAAAAAGATTACCCTGAAAAAGCAACAAAAGATTGAAAAAGCATAAGAAAACTGTTTTAAAATGTTTTATTTGTCTTAATCATTTAATAATGTTGCTAGTGAATATATCAAACTCACCATTTGCCCAACTTATTTATGAATACTAACAAATCCATGTGTGATTTAGGGTTGCTTATAATGTCTGAAACATCTGAAAATGCAACATGACATGTCACAACTTCCCAAATTTGTAATGAGAATCATTAATTAATCTGTTGCCAACAAAACAAAAACATTTAAGGCCTCTATGTGGTCTGTTGTATTTGGCAATATAGAATAGTCAGTACTGGAGTGTTTGGGAATCTCCATGTTCTTGTGGTGCCATTATTCAATCAGTGCTGTCATGGTAGTGATTATCTGCAACTCATGTGTGATCTTGTCACATGACATTTACAGTTCAGGTAATTATTGTACAAAGTTTTATGGTTCCAGGACTAAATATGGCAGATTCAAGTCATATATTTGCTAGATTTCCTACACCAGTGGAGTAACTGCCATTAAAAATAATTGGAATGTTAAAGGACAGCTTTCTCCAATTTTGATAGAATCTTGTTACAGAAAAAAAAAATATTTAAAGACTTGATTTTTGGACACAGTTAAGACAAATTACTCATGACTCACATACTGGAGAGGCATCCAAAGCAAAAAACTGGCCTTGTATTTATTCAAACCCAACAAAGCTTCAGAATAGGACTTAAGGTCCCATTTCATGATTTTAATTAAAGATAAGTTCCTCTTTGTCTAAGTCTATGCTTAGTTTACTAATCTGAATTCAATAGATCCATATGTTGCTGGTGAGAGGCTAATGTGCGAACAGGGAAAATATTGAAACCCACTGCATTTAATTTGGTCCTGATCAATTCAGCTTGACCACACTTAACATGCAAATGCTTCTCAGGTCAAATTTACCCTCCTCTTTTTGGCCATGATTCAGGAAGTCTTAAAACAATGTCAGACATGACATTGTCTGATATATTTCTATCCATGTCACAGACAGATTCATTGGTAAATTATCCCAGACAATTTATTGCATTTTGACTAACTGAAATTACTTAAGTAATACCAACAGCTTTTTTTTTCACAAATTCTTCACAGATACCCCGCACTACCAACATAGGGAGCTCCCGTCAAACACCATCAGTTGAATATCATGTGATGTCATATAGATTACTTTAACAATGTCCTTTTCTGTGCCTTGAGTGTGGTAGTTCCCTTGTGGTAGATCTACGGAGGGTCAGAAACCTATCCAAAATATCTCAATTTGTCTTCTGAAGATGAACAAACGTCTTACGGGTTTGGAACAACATTGGAGTATGTAATTAATGACAGAATTTAACTTTTTGAATTAACTGTGCCTATAAGCATGCAAATGCACAAATTTTAGGAATTTCAATGTTTTTTGTACAGGATGACAAAGCATATTTATAATCAACACTGGTTTTGCTTGTCTGCCATCTTTGATTTATTTTCAATCTACTATTTTTTTATGTATTAGAGGTGTTTAGTCATATGTTAATTAGTTTACATTGCTATGTCTAAACCTGAAATTACAGAACTAGCAGAGAAGGATTGTTAATGATATAAATTCAAGGCCTTCGGCAGAAGCCAAAGAGAGGTTCCAAAAATCAATAAAAATGTTACATCCATGTCGACTTCTTTATATTTTTCCAATTACACATTTCCACACTGCTGCTCTGTAAACCTGTTTGTTAGAGCTCTAATAGATGAACACTCAGCACTGCTTGATCAGGAGTGACTGGAACAATCGCACTGTTTTACAAGGTAAGCGTTTTCAAATTGATTTGTTAAACAGCATTTTTAAAGACACTCCATACAGGCATTTTTGCACTGACGGAGCATGAGACTGAGACTGAGCCATAATTACAGGCTGCATCTGTGAATAATTCCATAATGTGGCGACCCATTTTGACATCGGTAAGAGGTGGCAACAGTCTCTGTTTCCCACTGAGATGTATCAAGGAAACTTCACATCTTTAATTCACAAATTAGTGCCTCACTGGAAAATAGGCAGTGTGTATGAAGCTACAAACAAGTAATGGAAAGATAATGTAGTCCTTCACTCTCCAAATGACTAAGAAAATACCGCTCATAGAAAATGTGTTGTCTTATATGAGTTAGAAGCAGTAAGTTCCCTATTAATGAATTTAACTATTGTGTCCTGGTTTATGAAAATTGTAAAACTGAAAGGAAGGAAATAAATAAAAATGCATGTTAACAATGCAAGTTAACAGTGCAGTTCCTGAAGATTTTTTTTGTGAAAATCTTGGTTGTAATTTATTCTAATGTTTTATTAAAAAGAGTAACAATAGTTGTTCCCCTTAATAGTATGCATCAGTCGCATCGATGTCTCAATGATTGCACCGTCCGCTACCTAATAGAAAATATTACCAGTGTTACCTGCGTATCAATATTCAGTGAGCAGCTCAATATGGAGTGAAAAGGTGTTATTCAGGCAAATATCTTGGCTGAAGCTAAATAAACAGGGGCACAGATAAATGAACATCAAAAGGGCATTAAACAAACCCCAAAACAACAAAAAAGAAGATCACAAAGCAAACATGGTCAGCCCTTCCTTGGTCCATGGAGGTAAGGCGTCCCTGTGTTTATGGGGAAAAGGGATGGTTTAAAGGATGAAATTGAACGGATTAGCATGAGCTGCTCCACCTTTGATTGCCTCTGACTGAAAATATTTGAAAACCACCAGGGGCCCCTCAGATGTTATGATATGGTCAATTCAAAGCTCTGTGTGTTTTGCTACAGGCTTCGGTTATAGAAATTGAATTGATATTTTGTAAACTTCATTTGCGGATAATATGATCTGACAGGGACAAATGCACAGGCGAATTGTTTTCAAACCGACTCCAAATGAAACTTATTACGGGGGTAAAAGTGTATTTCTTTGTCTTCCCTCTGCTCTCTCAGGCTCTCTCTTAGACCCTGAATATGTATCCATTTTCAGGGTAATTGAATTGATACTGTCATGTGTGGGGGCCAACAGATTCACGCAGCAGGGCGGATGGCCCCAGTGATTGAATCGAAAACAGGGAGAAAAAATTTCCTTGGCCATGAGCCCGCTAGGTCACAGTGCCATCATAAGATAGACACACCTCACTGTTTTCTGATTACACCAACGGCCCCAATTGTCTTTCCAATAATCTACCCCTCTGATATAATGCAGACTTTTCCAATTCCACTGGCTCTGGCCAGACCTCAGATGTGTTACATATTAATTTCCTTCCCCGTAAAATTTGCTCAGCTTTACCTCAAATTCAGTTAGCTGGATTGATGAAAGTGGCAAAAGGATACGACGTTTACTGATTCTCCCTTTTCACCTTTGATTAGCTCCACTTGTGAATTATTCCTTTGCTGTCAGTCTGCTATTTAGCAGCTGGGTGGGCCAGTCTTGAAGCCATGGCCAGGAGAGAGAAAATAAGGTAGCTTGCAATCTCTAACAGACTTTTACTACATGCTTATACCATAAGGTGGTCTTAGTCATAGACCACCCTGAAAGTCTGCCATTTATTTATTTGTTTTATTGGAAATAGAATGTTTTTGGGCTTAATGTTGGATATTATGCTGGATTATATAATCATCAGCATTTGTTTATATTAACATTAGTGCTGCTTTTAAACCACAAAAGTGGGACAAACCAAAAACATTCTTTTTTTTTTTACTTTTCATACTAATTGTTATGCTGTAACAAATAAAGAATTTGTAGTAGTCATTACTGCTGGGTACAGTTGAAATACACCTTTAAAGAAGCATTTTTTATATACATACCTACAATCAAAAACAGATGCTATACTGTAATGCACTGCGCTTTTCCGTAACTTAACAATATCAAGTGTGCAGTCTGATGTCATTAATCTTTTTTTGATTGGCTATAAAGGATTATTGCAAACATAATGTTAATGACCATGGTTATAAGTGGTTGATTAAAATCTAATTGAATCTAATTAATGCAATGAAATGGCAATTAACTGATCATATTAATTGTAATATTTGCAGAGAAATGCCTGCAAATGAAGATAATTCAAAGACAGCTGTAATGTGGCAGAAAAAAATCATTGAATAATAAAAAGCAATTTCTTTCATATCAATGAACACAACTGGCCTACAACTCCAACTCCCCTGTATAAGCCAAACCAAGACATCAATCAGTCTTTGGTTGTTAAGGTAGACATCGAGGATTTTCAAATAGAATGTGCATTTACCTTGCGATCTTTAAAAAAGTATATATACTTCAAATAAGTATGCGCTCTTAAAAAATGTGGTTTTGTCATAGCAGCTATATTATTATTATGGAAGAATATACTCATATATCAAAACAACAATTAATTATATAACTTTTCAAAAAAGTATTATTATTAACAATAAATATACTGGCTGACTTTATGCAAATGATGCAAATCACATAGGAAGTGAAAATAATTGAACATAGTTCCAGTAAAAAACATGCTCTTGTGCTTTTAACAGTGATTCTTTAGCCTCTTTTGTGAGTGAGTAAACATTAGACTAATTACCTATCTCATGTTAAATTATTTTTATGGACATTTAGAGGGCATGTAATTTCCATGGTAATAAACATTGACTTCTGTCTCCCAGACATGACTTGAATCTGCTCTATAAAATTCATCTGCGATGGCAAGCTGCCAACCTCTCCTGATGTTGGTGGGCAGTTTGTCATAAAATGCTAATTGCTTATTGACCGAGACCCTATATGGAGATAAGAAGCCAGAGTACACAGACGGCATAAAGCTGCAGATATCACGGATCATTTGAAGACATGATGGGCTGAAAAGACCAATTGAAAGTGCAGGATTTTGTTCATATCTCATTTAAAACACTTCTATCAAAGCAAGGGTTACTTAGATAGTTAGGCTAGGACCAAGCCTGTATAACTTTTTCTTCTGCTGAAAAAAAGATATTCTGCGTAAAGTGTAAAACATAACACTTGATTTTGCCAACAGGTGGTGCTATGTCTGTAATCGAAAACCAGCATGTAGATGTTATCAGGTCAGAACTTCTATAAAACCTGTACAGTTTTGGTTTGATTGTATGTCTGTGTTACAACAACTTCCTGTTTCATGCTGTTAATATCATGCTTTAGCACTTAACTAAGTGTTGCTGACATGTCTATAGCATGTTAGAAATTTCATGGTATATTATAATGTAAAACGTGCCTTTTCCTGTTGCCAGCAGGTGTCACAATGTAGATGTAGATGTCATGTAGATGTCTTCAGGCCAGGATTCTTATTATATTTAATTTTTCTTTGTATAATGGACTTTCATTTTTCATCTCTTCTATCAAGGACAATCCCATCAAGTATCCGGGAAAGTGGTATGATGAGTTATTAAGGGACAACAACAATGCCCATAGTACTAGAAGCAAGCAGAGGGTTGGGGAACCAACTTTGGCCTTTCGGGGAACCAACTTTTACCAACATAGCCTGCTCCCCAGGTTAAAGTGGTTGATGACAGTATGTCAGGAAGTATGGGGTAGTTATCACCTAGTGGTTAGAGAGCTGGACCTGTAACCTGAAGGTCATGGGTTCAAGTCCCAGGTCCAGCAGGGATTGTGGGTGGGCTGAGAGAAAAAACAGTGTTCTCAATACCATGACTAAGATAAGACCCTTGGCTTAGGGTCAAAGGTTGTGGATCCCAGGGAGCCTGGATAAGGTAGTATCTCCTCAAGAGGAAGGTGAAGTAGGCTAACCATTGGAGCTTTGAACCAAAGTGAATTACCTTCTTGCTTTGGGTCATCTACGACACACTTCTAACCCTGTGAATCTACACAGATGAGAGACATTATGCAAGGTCTGACTGAAGGAAACGCTTCAAAATATGTATGCAACATAAGGATAAATTATCAGCCAGCTGTGCCAGCAGCAATCGTTTGTTTTTCATGATGGAAATGTCTTTTGCTTTGCAATGAACAAAAATGTATTTTTTATTTATTATAATACTGAGTATAAATTAATTTCATGTTAAATTATGTTCTCTAATCTCTAATTCCTGCCACTATCAAGACCAGACAAGGTTGGATCCTACAAGGCCCCATTTTTATTTATATAGCGCTTTTAACAACACTGGTTGTATCAAAGCACTGAACAGTATAAAGTAGAGGAATACAATGATAGGGATGTATAATGACGAGATTGAACAGATTGTTATTAAATGCAGAGACGGTCTCAATTGTAATCAATTCGATGATAATCGCTAGAAGTTAAGTGTCCCCAACAAAGCAAGCCAGAGGTGACAGCGGCAAGGAACCAAAACTCCATCCATACAGAATGGAGAAAAAAAAAACCTTGGGAGAAACAAGACTAAGTTGGGGCCAGTTCTCCTCTAGCTAGACGCCCAGCACTTAACCTCCAGTTCAATTTTAAACGCAGCTGTGTCAGATTAAATTACGCAGTGTAAATTACTTCAAGTGTGTGTGTGTGCGCATCAGGATCTGATGATCTGTCCACGGTGCACATCTAGGTGTTCTGGTCTCTGATGAACATAATCTCTGATCTAGTCTGGATACAAACTGTGAAACAGAATAAGAAAAATAAAACAAGACTAATATTAGCGTAGATGCCATTCTTTTTACGATGTCACAAGTACATTGTGTTTTACGAGTAGTGTTCCCGGTTCCAGCTGATCTAATTAATGCAGCCTAAAAATCCTTTAACGGATTTGAATAATAAAAGTGTATTAGTGTGTTATATGTAGGCTAGGTTATAAATATGTGTCTTTAATCTAGATTTAAACTGACTGAGTGTATCTGCTTCCCGAACAGAGTTAGGGAGATTGTTCCAGAGTTTAGGTGCTAGATACGAAAAAGATCTGCCGCCCACAGTCAATTTTGATATTCTAGGTATTATCAAATTGCCAGAGTTTTGAGAATGCAGCGGACGTGCAGGACTATAATGTGATAAAAGCTCACTCAAGTATTGAGGAGCTAAACCATTCAGGGCTTTATAGGTAATTAATAAGATTTTAAAGTCACCAAGTCACCAAGATCAGTCACCACCCACTCAATCCCGAACACACCACCCCCTGAACCATCACCTTAGTTCTAACCACCAACACCTGTACCCCTCATAGCTCTTTGTCAGTCTATGCCAACATTCCCTACGACTACCAATGCTAGCAAGGCATCACAGCATAGTTCGCCCCTCTCACGCCCCAATGGCCTATTCTGGTGATCCAAGCAGACAAATGTTCATCTATGATAATAATGTCAACCTTGAAACCTTCATCAAGAAAACTATTAATGTGTCCCAACACATCTTTGCCTGCACTTCGACTAGTCTTATGCCCAGTTGTCCTCAAGAATTGCCACCTTCACAAGATCCTGAGTAGCCTATGCAAACAGACTCCTATCGCTTAGATGCTACTGAAAGATGGCGCCAAATCCACAACAAACTGTGCCTCTACTGTGGAGAAATGATATCCTCAGCACCTGCCCCGTCTGACCGTCAACTCCACGCTCACAATTTACTTTTCTTCACCACCATTGAAGGTTGCGACACCACCACGACGCTTATCCCCTTCCACTGGTTCCCACAACTCTAGAGGAACTCCGCAAAGTTTGTGTCTTTACCAAACTTGATCTCCGCAGTGCGTACAACCTCATCCATATCCGGAAATAAAACGAGTGGAAAACTGCCTTTTTCACCCCTGCTGGCCACTATGAATATCAGGTCATGCCCTATGGACCCGCCAATAGTCCATCTATATTCCATAATTTTATTAATGAGATCTTCCTGGACTACCTCCACCACTTCGTCATATCGACGATATCCAAATATACTCACGAAATCTGGATGAACATTACACCCATGTCCAACAAGACCTTCAACGCCTCCGTGAACATAACTCTTCTTAAAAACTGAGAAATGTGAATTCCACCAATCCACCGTCTACTTTCTCGGGTACGTGATATCTGCAGAGAGCGTTAGTATGAAACCCACCAAGGTGGATGCTGCGTCCAACTAGGTAGAGCCTAAGGCCATGAAGGAATTACAATGCTTTCTCGGATTCGCCAATTTCTACCGTCGCTTCATTAAAAATTATAGTCTCCATGCAGCCCCTTTAACTTATCTACTCAAAGGAGTATTATCCTGGACAACCGAAGCACAGCAAGCCTTTGACTGGCTCAAACGATTGTTTACCACAGCTCCTATTGTTTGACTTCCTGACCCATAAAAACTATTCATAGTAGAAGTCGATGCTGCCGACCTTGGAGAAGGAGCCGTTCTATCCCAGTGGTCTGATGAACTCTGTTCACTCCATTCATGTGCGTACTATTCCAGGAAACTCACACCAGCTGAATGGAACTACAGTATTGGAGACTGCAAGCTCCTTGCCATCAAACTTGCCCTCAAGGAGTGGCGGCACTGGTTGGAAGGAGCCCTGTTCCCGTTTACTGTCATCACCGATCATAAGAACCTTCAGTACCTCCAAAACGCAAAAAGACTCAATACCCGTCAAGCACGCTGGTCCCTATTCTTCTCTCACTTTAACTTCAGAATAACTTATTAACCTGGTCACAAAAATACCAAAGCAGACGCCTTATCTCATATGTACTTACCTGAACCTGCCACTAATCTTCCTGACCCTGTTCTACCTCCCTCAGTTTTCGTTCTGTGGCTGCTGGACGAGGAGATTCGTGCCGCCACCCTCGAGGAGCCCACTCCACCAGAGATCCCTCCAGGTCTTATATATACCCACGAGCTTCTGACTTCCCCTTCTCCTGGATAGTGCGCACACTTCCTCTGGCTCTGGACACTCTGGCAGCAGGTGAACCCTCTCGCTCCTTCGGCACAAGTACTGGTGGCCAGATATGGCCAACGACGTCACTCGGTACACCCAAGGATGCAGTCTGTGACATCACCACTATTATCATTTGCCTGAAGGTAAACTTCAACCATTACCCATTCCTCCCCAACCCTGGACTCATCTCGGAGTGGACTTTGCCACTGATCGATCCCCTTCTCAGGGCTACACCACAATCCTTTTCATTGTTGATCGATTTTACAAAGCCTGTAAATTGATCCTTGTTACGATACCCGGCATTGTTGCTCATGTGTATTTGAATGCATGTGTGCAGGGATTGGCTGTTCATCAAGGGACGAGATTGGCGAATCCTGATGTGTCTTTAAAAGGGCGGCGCTCCCAAAATATGGCGAGCTCACTTCGGTGTTTGCGGGTGTGGTGTGAAGAGCTCCGGAGTCAACAGATGTTGGGCTGTGGCTGGAATCCTTTTAAACATCTTATTTGCGTCTCACCCTTTAAAATGAGCCGTAACAAATGGGGGCTTGTCTTATATATTCCTTCTCGTTTTGTTTTTGATTAATAATTTTGATTGGCAGTTTTGTCTTGTGTGTTAGGGAGAGGAATATAAAATGTAGAACAATGGAGTTTAGTATTGAAGCATTTCGTCAGAAACCCTCTTATGCAGCTTTAGGGTTATGTTGTAAGAACGATCTCTATGTGACTGCTGATTTTTATGACAATCCTATCACAAAAATAGCTTGTAAAAAAGAAGTGAGGGATGTGATAGAAGTGGCTTTAGCACAGCAGGGTGTGTTATGAGCGGCTCAATGTCCTGAGAGTGATGATGGGAAAGCGGGTGAAAGGGTGAGTGCTGAGGAACAGGGTTTAAGTGGTGAAGCGCTTCGCTCACTTACTGGTTTGGGTACAGCAGATTTAAAACTGGCAATCCAGCTAAAAAAACTTGATTTGGAAATTAAGCGTTGCCAATCAAACACTCATTGAGTATGCTCGTGAAAAGTGTGTTCTCTTCGATTGATTTATTTTGAGCAGCTCCGTGAACTTGTTTTAATAGAAGATTTTAAAAGTTTGTTACCAGATAAAATAGTTGTGTATTTAAATGAGAAAAAGGTTTCCACTCTTGCTGAGGCTGCAGTGTGCGGTGATGAATTTGTATTAACGCACAAAAATGTGTTTGTAGCACCGGCTCGATGAGAATTAACATATTCCATGAATTCAGATAAATTGAAAACATCTAAACTAACAAAATTATCAGGAACACCTGACGTGCGTGGTTGTTTTTATTGCCACGAGAGTGGTCATTTGATCGCGGCATGCCCCTTTTTGAAAAAGAAAAATAAGTTTAAACAAACAAAAAGTGTTGGCTTCGTACAAACTATTGGTAAGAAATCATTCGCAATTGTTTCTGTTTTTGAACCCTTTACTGGTCAGGGTCTAATCTCTATAAGTGGTTTAGAGGAGGATCAAGTTCCTGTTACCTGGCTGCGTGATACAGGAACCGCCCAGTCCTTCATTTTAGAAAGTGCGTTGCCATTTTCAAAGGAGACGTACTGTGGCTCTGATGTTTTGGTTCAGGGAATTGAAATGGGAGTTGTGAAGGTTCCCTTGCATAAAGTGCATATTCGTTCCGATTTGATAACTGGTTTTGTAAAAGTGGCTGTACGAATGCAGTTACCTGTGAAGGGAGTTACCATGATTGTTGGAAATGACTTGGCAGGTGGAAAAGTACATCCCTTTCCTGAAATCATTGAGAATCTGCTTGCGACTTCTGTTTTTAGAAAAAATGCGGAAGATTTAACTGTGTTCCCTGTGTGCATTATTACTCCAGCCCAGTCACGAAAGTTTCCTGATGTTATTGATCTTTCTGATAGTTTCCTTGTTGTTCAAGATGATTCTGACTGTACTGTTGCAGCCTGAGGAGTCTGCGTCTACGTTGCTGTCTCCTGTCAGTGGTGCTGACGCTAAGCCTGTGGACCTGTTGCTGGCTATCGACGTTTGCTGTTGAGCAAAAACAAGATCTATCACTCATGTGCTGCCAAGATTCTGCTCTCCTAGGAAAAGATGATGTGAGCAAACCAGTTAGTTATTTTTGGTTATTAAGACAGAGTTTTAATGCGAAAATGGACTCCTTCAAAATCAGATCATTCCAGCTGGGACACGCTTTACCAGTTGGTAGTTCCTAAAAGATTTTGTGACCAAGTGCTGAGCGTTGCGCATGATAATGTTGCAGGTCATCTCGGAATTACTAAGACATTTTATCGAGTGCCCTGTCATTTCTTTTGGCCTGGAATAAGGTCTAACGTTGCCAAGTACTGCCGATCTTGTCATGCATGCCAAATGGTTGGAAAACCTAATTAGACTATCCTATCTGCACCTCTTAAACTGATCCCTGTTGTCGGTGAACCATTTGAACGCATTATTTTAGATTGTATGGGACCTTTACGACTCGCTTCCCTGAGGCTATACCACTTTGTTCACTGAGAGCTAAAGTTATTGTGAAGGAGCTGACTCTTTTCTTTTCTGCCTTTGGACTTCCGAAGGTCGTCCAAACTGATCAAGGAACGAATTTTATGTCCTGCATGTTCAATCAGATTTTGTTGCATATTCAGCATTTTGTTTCGAGTGCTTACCATCCTGAGTCACAGGGAGCACAATGATACTGACTATACTATCGGTACTCCCGATAGGGGGAGAAAAACGCGGGTGTGCCATATTAACAACGTAATGTTTCTCGAGATAAGGGAGAAGGGTTAAAACACACTTATCCCAGTGGCCTCCAGCGCTACGGTATCACCGGCCAGTATACAACTGACAATGATATATGTCTGCGAAGTGTTCCTGTGTCTGGTGTCAGATTAAATAATTCTGAAATTCTATCAGACCTCAACTTTCATTTGCTGCACTTAACTGAAGAGCAGAGAGCTGACATTGTGAGATTAATTCACTCTTTTCTTGGGTTGTTTTCTGATGTTCCGACTCAAACATCTGTAATTAAACATGACACTGAAGTGAACCTATGCGTAGAGTAAATCCAGCTAAACGAAAAATCATCGAGTCTGAGGTGAAATATTTGGTAGAAAATTATTTAGCTGTTCCTAGTTCTAGTGCTTGGAGTTTGCCCTGTCTACTCGTTCCGAAGCCCGATGGGTCTCATCGTTTTTGCACCGATTACCGTAAGGAAAATGCAATTACGAAACCTGACTCGCCTTTAATGGAAGATTGTGTGGATAATGTGGGGTCAGCTCGGTTTGTGACAAAATTAGAACTTCTGAAGAGTTATTGGCAAGTTCCCTTAACAGATCACAATCCCGTAACATCCTATTGAAAGGTATTCCCACAGCTCTCCAGACCGTCGAAGCCTTGTTCATCCACGTATTCCGGAATTTTTTTAGGCTCCCAGAGGATATCGTCTCAGACAGAGGACCTCATTTCGTGTCCAGGGTCTGGTGGGCATTCTTCTGACTCCTCGAGACTTCAGTCAGCCTATCTTCAGGCTATCATCCTTAGACGAACGGCCAGACTGAGCGGAAGATCCAGGAGATCTCATGCTATCGCCGTACTTACTGCTCTAAACATCAGGAGACCTGGAGCCAGTATTTACCGTGAGTATGCACAGAATTCATCAAACCTCTACTGGTCTAACCCCATTTCAATGCTTCCTAGGTTATCAACCGCCCCTGTTTCCATGGTCTGGTGAAGCCTCCGAAAGTGCCCACAGTGAATCACTGGTTGCTGGAGAGCGAGAGGGTGTGGGCCTCAGCACACATCCATCTACAGTGAGTACAAACCACCAACCGTCACAGGTTACCCAATCCCACCAATCTTCCAGAAGACAAGGTATGGCTCTTCACCAGAGATATCCGCCTGCAACTGCCATGCAAGAAGCTGAGTCCCCGCTACATAGGGCCACTTAATAAATATCACAAAGTTTACAACAGTCTTCTCTCTTCTGTGTGTGTGTGTGGATGTGACAGCTGTGTTTTGGACTAGCTGAAGTTTGTTTATGCAGTGTGCAGAACAACCACCCAAAAAGCATTACAATATTCTAACCATATACGCATGAATGAATATTTCTGCATTAGGAATTAGGACCTATTAAGCATAGGTCGTAATTTGGATATATTTTTAAGATGGAAAAACGCAGTTTTACAGATGCTGGAAACATGGTTCCTAACTGATGATGAAGAATTAACAGAGCAGCCATTAAGTGTTAGACTCTGTTCTAGATTATTATTATTATTATTAGCAAGTCCAAATTTAAATACATTTTTTAGAATTTATCACTAAGAAGTTATTCATCATCTAGTTTTTTTATATGCATTCTGTTAGATTGTCAATTTGTTGTGTATCACCAGGCTGCACTGAAATATACAGCTGAGTATCATAAGCATAGCAGTGAAAGCTAACACCATGTCTCCTGATAATATCTTCCAGAGGTAACATGTATAGGTTGAAAAGTAATGGTCTGTTGGAAACTTTTTTAGCTTCTTTTTAAGAAGAGACCAGGAGATTCTTGGTAAAGCAGGAGCTCGTTTTTATTTTGTTGCTGTAGTCATCTGCAAGAAGTCTTCAAGAAATCTTTAAGAAAATCGTCAAGCAATCTCCAAGAAAATCTTCAAGAAATCTCCAAGAAAAAAAATCTAACTGAAACATGCTAGTTTGAAGGTTATATGTTTCAAGGGGGAGGAGTACACAGAGGTGGAGACCAGTAAAACAAAAGTATGCAAATGCAGATCAGGAACTTAGCCCAGAACAGGAACTTTCCCAATCCTTGATCTATTTAGCATCCAAGTGTCATTTAAATGCATAGGTGAAACAAAAGGCACAGTTGTACCTTAGGATTAGCATTCACACTTGACTTAGGACACCTATCAGATGTTCAAGAACTGAAAGACAAAAGATAACTGTCTCAGGGCTTGGGCTTCCTGCTCTTAGAATGTAAACATTCAGCATATACTGTTATATTGGAAGCTGTGTTTAACCTTTTATAAATTTGTAATACAACAGGTCCTAGCACTGAGCCTTGAGGAACTCCATATTTCACGATATGATACCTCCTCATTTACTGCAACAAACTGATAACGGTCAGATAGATATGATTTGAACCATGCTAAGCGCTTCTACTAATGCCAACATAGTTTTCTAGTCTATCCAAGAGAATGTTGTGATCGATAGTATTAAACGCTGTGCTAAGATCTAATAGCACTAATAACGAGATAAAACAACGATAAGATGATAGAAGCAGGTCATTAGTAACTCTAATGAGAGCAGTCTCAGTACTATGGTATGGTCTAAATCCTGATTGGAAATCCTCAAAGATACCATTTTTTTCTAAGAATGAATATAGTTGTGAGGATACTACCTTTTCTAGTATCTTTGACAGAAAAGGGAGATTAGAGATTGGACTGTAAGTCTTTGGGGTCAAGATGTGGTTTCTTAATAAGAGGATTAACTACAGCCAGTTTGAAGGTTTTGGAAACATATCCTAATGACAATGATGAATTAATAATGGTCAAAATAGGATCTATGACTTCTGGAAGCAGATCTTTTAATAGTTTAGATGGAATAGGGTCTAACATACATGTTGCTGGTTTAGATGATTTAACAAGTTTGTACAATTCTTCCTCTCCTATAATAGAGAGTGTAATTTTTCCTCAGGGGATCTATAGCTCACTAACTGATGTGAAACTGTAGCTGACGGCTGCATAGTTACAATTCTGATAGTATTGTAGCACCCCCTCTCTTTCTGGTGTGAAAATTTCTAAGGGACTGCTCTTGGTTCATAAACAAAATGCCTTGTCTTGTTGGATTAAGGCCCCCTCTCTCTGATTATACCTATTATATCCTTTATTTCCTGAGTCAATACCCTCAAAAAACAAAACAAGATGGTTTACGAATAGAAAAGAGTAATTTAATGAGAATAAAAATCTGAAACAGTAAAGAAAAGTCGAGCAAGATACTTCAGTTAAGAAAAATACTTTCTAAATCCCAATTTTCTCCAAACCACGTATCTCCCTTCCTCTTTTAGGTTATGGGAGTGCAGACAAGGTACTGGGTAAATAACTCAAATGTAATTTCAATACAATTTAAACAGCAACAACAGTGGGCCCACCAAAATCACACACACACACACACACACACACACACCCTCCCCGCTGCAGGCCTGTGTCGTGGCTAGTGTGCGTTGAGGCCTTGAAAACTGAAACTGGCCGCTTCACTCGAGTGAGCAAACGAACAAACAAAACACACAGAACCACTTCTTCCCGTTCTTGGATCGCTCTAATTTCTGAATATTCCTGGTCCTCCGCCGAAGCGTCGATCGTCCCACGATGCTGGAGGAACACCTCTTCGTTCTACTCAAGACTCTCTTTTTTTCTTCTCCCCTATTAACCAATCAGATTACTCTGACCTATTTTGGGGCGGGTTTAAACTACAGGATATCCAATCACTAAAAACAAACAAGTTAGATTGTATGCACCACGTTTTCCCCTGTGCATTTCTAACTAACTTTTACGCTACATAACGTAATGATATGTAGAATGGTAACTTTAAAAAAAGAAAAGGAAAGAGTACACATTACAAATACAAATTTAAACAAACTGAATAAAATATATACTTAAACCCTATCAGTGAAAGGATTTATTTTTCTATAGGGTTACAGTATCAATTTTAGAAGTAAAGTAATTCACGAAGTCATTACTGCTATACTCATGGGGAATGTTAGCACCTGTTGACGTTTTATTTTTCATTAACTTAGTCACTGTATTGAATAAATACCAGGGGTTGTGTTTGTTTTCTTCTAAAAGAGATGAAAAATAATCAGATCTAACAGTTTTTAAAGCTATTGTATGACAGGATACTCTCCCACCAGACAATACAAAATACCTTTAATTTAGTTTTTCTCTACCTGCACTCCATTTTCCGGGTGCGAGTGTTTTCATTATACCATGGAGTCAGATTGTTTTCTTTCATAAGTGTAAAGGAGCAACTGTATCTAATAGTTTCTGTTATATCATCAAGTTTTTGTGTTGAATTGGATGTGCTAAGGAATTGAGATAAGTCAGGAAGATTACTTAGAAAGCATTCTTTTATGGTGAAAGTGATGTTCTACCATACTTGTAATAAGGTGCAGATTTTACAGGTTTAGCTATACAGAGTTCACACAAGACTAGATAGTGATCTGAAATATCATATCACTTTGCTGTAGAATTTCAACAATATTAACATCAATTTCAGTATTAGACCTAGAGTATGATTTCGACAATGAGTATGTTTTGACACGTGTTGTGTAACCCCAAGAGTGTTCAGAAGGTCTAAGAAAGCTAATCCTAATGCGTCTTTTTCATTATCCACATGGATATTAAAATTGCCAACAATTAAGACTTTATCTGTGGCCAGTACTAGCTCACTTAGAAAATCAGCAAATTCTTTAAAGAAATCTGTGCCCTGCTGGCCTGTATTCAGTAACCAGTACAAACATGATTTTATATATAATGTTATATGAGATGGAGTCCAGGCCTATCATTCCTTCTCCTGCCTACAGATCAGTGCCCTCAGAGTCCTTCCCTACGGACACCTACTAAAGATACAGAGTTGAAACAGGACACATCCTGCAGACTTACAGTTCTGGTCACCAACCCAGCCTTAGCTGATTGCAACCAATTTGAATCACATAACGAGCTACTAGCATTTATAGCTAGAACCTTGCACAGGGCGGCTACCCTACTGACACATACTAACAGCAAAGAATTATAGAGAAGCCGAACTAGCCCTCCTTCAAGTTTCCCAGTTGAGATGGCGCATCTTAAGTCAAGTAAACCTCTACCAATAAGCTGTCATCTCTTAAGCCTTGCCCCAGAGAATGATGGTATTACTCAATTAATCAGAGCAGGAACAATCTGTAGTTCTTGGTCCCAAACATCCTCTAAGCAAACTCATCATCCAGGAGTAGAGAGGGTGTTTGCTGAAGTACATCATATGTACTGGATATTGAGAGGCCTACTCCATTGGAATGGATTGTTTTGTCCCTTGCTGCTTTAAGATTGGGTGCAGACATGAGAAATGATTGGGTATCTGACAACGAGAGATGTATACCTGGACCTACTATATCAGATAGACACAGATTCATTTGAGATCAGCTCTGACCAAGGTACAAATTTCAGAGGTGACAAAAGAGCATTATAAGAAGATTTTGATGCACTCCATTCTTCTCTTTAGGAACAACTAGTTCAAGTTCAACCCTCTATAGGGGATCAAATTGTGACTGAGTAAGTACCGCGTAGTGTACTTTTTGAGATTGAAAGCATTCTCAATTCGAAGCAACTAAGATATACATCCTCAGACGTAAGGGACCCTCACCCACTCACTCCCATGCTGCTCATGGGTCGGTCTGACTCATTCTTGCCACAAACAGAATTCCCCTGAATCAGAGTTAATGAGCAAATGGAGATGGAGACACAGTCAGCTTCGTTTCCTGGAGAAGATGGGAGAGCACTGCACTGCAAAAGTGGAAGTCAAGAAGAAGACCTGTCTTCGTCCCATCACATGGCTCACTTGCTTGCCTCTTTACCAGATTGAGTACCCCTGAGTATTACCCCTTACTTACTTGTTCTCGCACCTTTTTTTCTGAATTATCTGTCTAAAGAAACGTTAGTGCCTCCTTGTGTCTGTAAGAGATACTGTGCATGCTGAGCATTTCCCTTTAACAATCCCTTTAAACTGTTTGGAGCATGGACATTCTTCGCTGTTGTTCAAGTTGTTGTTCTGAGTGTGTTCATATACAAGTGAGTGATTGTGTTTATATCATTCACTACACTTAAATTAAATGATCATTTTAATCATATACGAGCGCCACACGAGCAATACTGGTGTGTAATATTTAAGCCGAGCTCACGTTTAAAAGAAAAAGAGCATTTCATTACTAATTGGTTCTTGTTATTTCTTTTTGTTTAGAACCACTCATTCTAAGCTACACTCCAAGTGTCATGAATGAGCGGTCTGAGGCGTGCGGATCCATTTGCAGGCTTTTATTAAAGGAAGGCATGGTCAAACAGGCAGGCGTCAAACAGGGCAAACAGGGGTATCAGAGGCGAGGCAAACACAAAATCCAGAGACAGGCGGTGGTCAGGTCAGGCGGCAAACAATCACTGAATCTAAAGACAAGCAGGGTCAAAACCAAAGGATCAACAACTTAGAAAACTTAGAAAACTCGGAAACTACAATACAACAGGCGAAACAATGCAACCTGCAGTTGAGTGGCTTGCTGCAGTATTTATAGTCCTGGGACAGGAAGTTGAGGGAGTGAATGCAGATCACCCAGAGGTCAGGGCTCCCTCTGCTGGCTTGGTGACATAGCCCCCCTCCTAGGAGCGACTCCTGGCGCTCCACAAAACAAACAACATAACACAAAACTGGGAGCTTGGGAGGGGGTTCCGGGAGGGAGTCAGCAAACGGAGTCCAGGGTGGAAGAGACGGAGGAAGGAGCCAGGGAGAAGACGGGAGGAGTCCGGAGCGGGAGGCGATCCAGAGCCCAGCCATGAAGGTCAGTGGTGGAGCCGACGGAGGGAGGAGCCATGGAGAGGTAGCGGCCATCAACTCCATGGGACCGACCGATGGCGGCGGAGCAGGTGGTCGCGGAGACTGAGGCGGAGGCGGAGGCGGAGAGCCAATGAGCCAGGGTGATGCAGAGGCGCTGGAGGTCCTAGGCGACACCACAGGCTTTGGCGACTGATGCGGAGACGGGGAACGAGAAGGACGCGGCGGAGCCAGAGCGACAGAGGACTGAGGTGGAGCCGGGGGGAGGGAGGAGCCTGACAGAGCCGGAGGGATGGAGGGACGAGGCGAAGCTGGAGGAGTGGAATCCTGAGGCGACGGATGGTCGACGACCGACCAAGGCGGAGCCGGAGAGACGATGGAGCCTGGTAGAGCTGGTGGACTGACGGAGCACGGTGGAGAGGAGGGAGCTAGGAGCCTAAGGGAAGCCGACGGGTCTACAAGCCGAGGTGGAGTCCGGGGCTCGGAGGCGGGACGATGAAGCGAGGGATCCTTCACCCACGGCGGCAATGGAGACTGGCAGACCCGTGGCGAGCTCCAGGTGGAGGGCAGAGGATGAGTGCAGGGGCTGCTGGGATCCATCGTTGACGTGTGGCAAGGGTGGGAGGGTGGGTTAATCTTGAGGGCGCACAAGGCGCGGGCACTGGACAGGCGCACGCAGGCGCGGGCACTGGGCGCAGAGCGCCGCGGCGCGCGGCACTGGGCCAGGCGCGCACGCAGGCGCGGGCACTGGAGGCTTTGCACGAGGCGCGGCACTGGAGGCTTTGCACGAGGCGCGGGCACTGGAGGCTTTGCACGAGGCGCGGGCACTGGAGGCTTTGCACGAGGCGCGGGCACTGGAGGCTTTGCACGAGGCGCGGGCACTGGAGGCTTTGCAGGGCAGGCGGCCATCCTGGGAAGCGGCGCAGGGCAGGCGGCGACCATCTTGGGAAGCGGCTCTGGGCAGGCGGCGACCATCTTGGGAAGCGGCTCTGGGCAGGCGGCGACCATCTTGGGAAGCGGCTCTGGGCAGGCGGCGACCATCTTGGGAAGCGGCTCTGGGCAGGCGGCGACCATCTTGGGAAGCGGCTCTGGGCAGGCGGCGACCATCTTGGGAAGCGGCTCTGGGCAAGCGGCGACCATCTTGGGAAGCGGCTCTGGGCAGGCGGCATCCATCTTGGGAAGCGGTTCTGGGCAGGCGGCGACCATCTTGGGAAGCGGCTCTGGGCAGGCGGCCATCTTGTCATCGTCGTCGTGTGGCAAGGGTGGGAGGGTGGGAAAACTTGAGGCAGCACTGGAGGAGCGCGCGCGTGGCGCGGGCACTGGAGGAGCGCGCGTGGCGCGGGCACTGGAGGGAGCGCACGTGGCGCGGGCACTGAAACTGGAGGGAGCGCTCGGGGCGTGGGCACTGGAACTGGAGGGAACTCTTGGGGAACAGGCTGTAGGGTTATACCTTTTTTTTAATTACGATAATTAATTATTATGAATTGTCATTTGAATCAGCTCTCAATTCATGTTTGGGAAATTGAATCTTAAAAGATTCAAGTTGGTATGCAATTCAAGTATACCTTTAAATCACCTAATACGTCCAGCGTTTTAGGGAAATTTAAATGTATGTTACCAATATGAATTTACTCTGTGATCAGCAAAATAAATCAATTGGACTTGTTTACTCGTTTATCTGATCTTCGCTTTACCTCGAGCAGGTAACAACGGATCTGGGCATGAGTTTGACTTTCCAGTTACATAACACACAAACAAGAATTCGTAATAATGAAACACAATTTATTAAACAGTACCTACTAATTGACAAGACTACACTGAGAAGACTAAACATAAACACACACACACACATGCATTCATACACACATTCACGGGTTGGAAGGGAAATGGATAATTGTCTGTCCAAAGTCTGTTAGCTAGTTCTGAGATCGCACTAAGAGCACCAACAAAGCAAAGTTAGGTTTTAGCTTGCTTATATGTGTCTCTTGACGCTCGATTCAGTCAAGAGATGAAAAGGTAGTTTTACCACACGGCTTGTCTGGGGAAATCCGGCTTGCTGATTGGTCAGGCTCGTCCCCTTGGGATGAACGGCTGGGTGGAACCAGCGTGGGCGGGCTTTCCGGGCCGTTCGAATGGAGTCTCTCTAGCTTGGTGGTTCGCTTTGGATGAACCGAGTTGGTTATGGAAAGGGCAGTGAGTGTCCGTGGAGTGATGTGACGGAGCGGACCGGAGTCGAGGGTATCGGGTCGTTCTTGTTCAGAGTCTTCTAACTTCTCCCAGTTCCGAAGTTTCTCCGTTTCCTTGGCGATTCCTGCAGCGACCTGAATTCCCCTGCGACTCCCGGTGGTTCCGAAGAAGTTCTTCTCGACTCGACTCCGACTCTTGTAATCCTTGTAAGGTTATAATAATTGCTTTTGTTGTGTTTTTATTTAGTGTATGATTCTACAGTGTGGGATTAAAGCATAGGTATAGATATCATACTTCTATGAATTAACAGAAAAAAAAATGCTAAATTGTAAATAAGACATCAAGAATCATCTTATGAAACTCAACAGTGGTGACACAATCAACAAAAGAAAATTTCATGCCAAAATGCATACTCGGTATTAAGATAGTACAAAACTCATTTATGACTCCCAGCATGAATTGCAGTTGATCTGTTTCTCTGAATTAGTTTGATGATTGTCACTATTTTTGAGGTTTGTATGATGAGTATTGATCTGTAACATGGTCAACAAGACGAAAGGCTTGTGAATTAATTTGCAAATCTTTATTCAAAAACTTGATCAAAACTCAGGCAGAGTTGGGCAAAGGGCAATAAGAATAACCAGATAAACAGGCATGTGTTGATAGGCAGCAAACATGATCCAAGGGATGAAGCAAAGAGAGATAATCCAATATGAGAGTGATAGTCCAGGCAGGGACATACAGAGTCTGAAACAGCAAGATATGGGTTAACCTAAATACAGACAATAAAACCAGGGCAGGCTGCTGACAGACAAGACGAGACAAACCAGGCAGGAATCAAACAGATGAAATGGACTATAAACAGGGCTAGGTTAAACTTAGCTTAGATAAATTAGCTAAAACAATGGAAAGTACTAGACAATACTCAACCGTGAGTGAGTTCAATGTAAGTTTTGTGCGTTTGACTGAATACAGCTGTGTAATCAGGTGAGAGTGTGTAATTACATGCAGGTGCATGGGAAATGAAGTCTAATAGTAGTGTAGCGCATGAGTGGTGAGCCAGTGGTGTCTAGTGTTGAGGGAACAGTTCCTAACCCAGATTCGTGACAAAATATTTCTATATGTTTTGTCACACTATTTTTGCTTTTGTGAAAAATAACATTTCCCTCAGTAACGAACGATCAATCTTAACACTTTTAACATTATTTTTCAACTTTTTCAACTAAAGCAAATGCTGATCACAATGATGGGGGTTTGTTGAAATTTCAACATTATCCTTTTTGCTAACATTTTCTTATTGTTTTCCAGGGTAAAATTAAATTAATTTACATTTAACATGGTCAACATTAAGAAACAATGAAATGTAGACCTTAATTTATGTCTAACAGTCTATTTAGGTTTGCCCATTAGCATGGCCTAACAAACATTAACGTCTCTAGTTTTAGCTGATTGCTGAAACACAAGATAACATTAACATTCTGTTTGAGCAGTTTGAGGTTAAATGCCTAGGAACATTTTGCTCTGTTTTGTTCAAATTCAGGAAATGAAATTAAATAAATTATATTGCCTATCCTCTCAGGATACATTGAAATCAGTATTACAAGTACCCCATTGTTTTTCTTTTTTTGAAGCATAAACCTCATAAAAACCGCAAGCTTTGGGTCTTCCAATGTTTCTCTGTGGCGCTGAAACCTACAGATGTCAAAGTTCTGCTCTCTGTGCAACTGATACTCAACTGCCATTGGCTCATCTGCGTTCGAGGGGAGGGGCTTACTGATAGGTCAATTAGGAGTGTCGGTGGTCCATTTGAGAGATAGGTGGCGGTAATGCACTGACTGCGTTTGTGTTTTACTGAAGAAACAAAGATACATACATCTTGGATGCCTGGAGGTTAAGCAGATAAACATCAAATCCTATGCTTACGCTATCCTTTCACGCTTGATAATTGGTTGAACTAAATTGATTTAAATTATCTATTTGTGTACTTAATTTTAACAGCTGCATATTTTTTCATTGACTGTAATCCATTATATACCTTTTGCTAAAAGTTATATATATATATATATATATATATATATATAATCCAAGATGGCGGCATGGCAGTAGCATGCAATGGCCACTTGGATACCAAAATGGTGTTTTTAGTATGTTTCAGCATACGACAGTAGTGTCCGCGCCTATGACCATCAGACACTGAAACTGCTCAGAAACCATGCAGTGACTAACCTATATGACGACGTTGTAAGCAGACTCTGAACAGTGCTCCCTAAATTCTATCAGCATGTGGACTTTGCTACGAGAGGAGTGAACACACTGGATCTTGTTTACACAAACATTCCCGGTGCGTATCGTGTGGAGCCCTGCCAATACCTCGGCTACTCAGACCATATCTCTAATAGGTTGATTCCAGCATACAGACCAATCATTAGATGCTCTAAACCGGTTCTGAAACAGATTAAAACCTGGCCAGCAGGAGCCATCTCTGCTCTTCAGGACTGTTTTGAGTGTACTGACTGGGAAATGTTTAGGGAGGCTGTAACCAACGGCGATTCCATTGACTTGGAGGAGTACACATCATCAGTGACTGGCTACATTGAGAAGGGCATATGTTATGACCGTCTCTAAGACCGTCTCTAAGATCACCACATGTTCCAACAAGAAGCTGTGAATGAATGCTAATGTGCATGCTCTCTTGAAGGAGCTTGACTTCACTTTCAGAGCAAAGGACCAGGCGGCTCTCCAAACAGTGAGGGCCAAACTGTCCTGAGCCATCAGAGAAGCGAAGCGTGCTTATGCTAAGAGAATCCATGGCCACTTCCAGAACAGCAGTGACTCACTGTGCATGTGGCAGGGCATCCAAGCGATCACCAACTACTAGACAACTTCATCTGTCTGTGATGGTGACACCTCCCTTCCACATGCACTGAATGACTTCACTGACTGATGCACGTTTTGAGGCACAGAATAACACAATGGTGAGGAAGTCCACCCTTCATACTAATGACCAGGTTATCTGCTTCAGCACAGCTGACGTGAGGAAAACACTGTATAGAGTTAACCCACGAGAGTCTGCTGGACCTGACAACATTCCAGGCAGAGTACTAAAGGAGTGTGCAGAGCAGCTAGCTGATGTCTTCATTGATATCTTAAACCTCTCGCTGAGCAGCTCTGTTATAACGACTCAAAACTACAATGATCACCACGGTGCCTAAGAAGTGTGGGGTTTCTTGCCTCAATGATTATCGTCTCATCACACTCACACCTATTGTGATGAAATGCTTCAAGAGGTTTGTCATGAGGCACATCAAGTCACAGCTACACCCTCACTTGACCCATTACAGTTTGCGTATCGTCCTAATCGCTCTATGGATGATGCCATCACCACAAGCCTCCATCTCACCCTCTGACACCTGGATTCTAAAGGAAATTACATTCGAATGCTGTTCAGTGACAGTTTGACATTCAACATCATCATCCCTCAGCAGCTTATAGAGAAGCTCAGCCTGCTTGGCCTGAACACCTCTCTCTGTAACTGGATCTTGGATTTTCTGACAGGCAGACCTCAGTCAGTCCGGATCGGGAATGGGGATCTGTACCGTGTAGGATCGCAAGACCCTTCAGAGGATAATGAGGACAGCTAAAAAAAATCATTGGTATCTTTCTGCCTTCTATCATGGACATTTACACCACACGCTGCATCAACAAAGCATACAAAATAACACACAAGCCCACACACCCTTCACACACACTCTTCACCCTCCTGCAATCTGGTAAGAGGTACCAGAGCATTTGGGCCCTTACAAGCAGACTGCTGAAAAGTTTCTTTCCACAAGCCATCAGACTCCTCAACAGTCACACCTGACCTTTTTTCCATATGTATATTTTGCACTTCATATTTATTATTTATTGTTGTCTTGTGTTTTGTGTTCTTTTGCACTTGCACTGTTTGCACTAGTTTGCACACTTTGCACTTTATGTGGCTAAGACACTATTGTCTTAGCTCATTATGTGAGTTTTTGTCTTGTGTTATGTGACATAAGTCTATGTAGCACTAGGTCCTAGAGAAAAGTTGTCTCATTTCACTATGTACTGCACAGCTATATGTAGTTTAAATGAGAATAAAAAGCCACTTGACTTGACTTAACTTGACTTATCTAATATTATCAAAACAAATTTCTTAACATAAATGCACAGGCTCCAGAGTTATGTTGCCCTTAGCTTCGTTGATTTATTTCACTAATTCCATTCAAAAAGTGAAACTTGTATATTATATTCATTCATTACACACAGACTGATATATTTCAAATGTTTTTTATTTTATTTTGATGATTATATGTCACCAAGCCAGCAGAGGGAGCCCTTACCTCCTGTGTTCACTCCCTCTGCTGCTACTTCCTGTTTGAAAGACTATAAATACTGTAGCAGGCCCCTCACCTGCAGGTTGTATTGTTTGATTGTTGTTTCTAGTTTTCCTTGTGTTTCCCGAGTCATAGATTCTTTGGTTTTGACCCTGCCTGTCTTTTGATACTTTGATTGTTTGCTGCCTGACCCGTCCTCTGCCTGTTTTTGGATTCTGTTGTTACCTTGCCTCTTATACTGCTGTTTGCTGTGATTTGACGCCTGCCTGCTTTGACCATGCCTTTGTTGAATAAAAGCCAGCGAATGGATCCGCACGCCTCAGACCCCTCAATCATGACATAATACAACCTCACACCAGGATCCAGCGGCTTTTCACCTGATCCATGGCCAGGTAGGCGCCTCGCAATATCTCTACTAACCCTCAAGCAGGGCACCTGAACACCCGAGAATATCTGGACCTGGCTTACATCTCAGACTTACCGGACTGTTTGCTGATCGAGTTTTTACATGAGGGAATAAATCAGCTACTCAAAACGCAACTTGTTCGAGAGGGTCCATGTGAGTCACTTGCACAGTTTGTAGAGTTTGCTTTAGTGACTGTGGGGTCAGCATTTAAGCTGGGTACAGAGGAGAAAGAGGACACCGCATCGACTCCTGTAATGGCCGCCTTCCCAGAGCCGCTTCCCAAGATGGCCGCCTTCCCAGAGCCGCTTCCCAAGATGGCCGCCTTCCCTGCGCCGCTGCCCAAGATGGCCGCCTTCCCTGCGCCGCTGCCCAAGATGGCCGCCTTCCCTGCGCCGCTGCCCAAGATGGCCGCCAGCCCTGCGCCGCTGCCCAAGATGGCCGCCAGCCCTGCGCCGCTGCCCAAGATGGCCGCCAGCCCTGCGCCGCTGCCCAAGATGGCCGCCAGCCCTGCGGCGCTGCCCAAGATGGCCGCCAGCCCTGCGCCTGCCCAAGATGGCCGCCAGCCCCTGCGGCGCTGCCCAAGATGGCCGCCAGCCCTGCGGCGCTGCCCAAGATGGCCGCCAGCCCTGCGGCGCTGCCCAAGATGGCCGCCAGCCCTGCGGCGCTGCCCAAGATGGCCGCCAGCCCTGCGGCGCTGCCCAAGATGGCCGCCAGCCCTGCGGATCCGCTGCCCAAGATGGCCGCCTGCCCTGATCCGCTGCCCAAGATGGCCGCCTGCCCTGATCCGCTGCCCAAGATGGCCGCCTGCCCTGCACCTTGTGCGGACTTCAAAAAGAGAGTAAACAACACCATGGGTTTATGACACCCTCTTCACCTCTGCTCTTCCTGCTTCCCCTCCTTCTGCCCAAAAAGACTTGGTTTAAAGTTCATTAGGAACAAGGCATTATAGATCATGTGCCTTATGAATTTATTGTTCTTCACTTTCATGTTTGGTCTTATTTGAAAGGTCTCAGTGCGATTGGTAAATTGGTCTCAATTTCACAGTAATCACTTATATTATGGAGAAGATCTTGGTAGAACTGTGTTCTGTTGAGGAGGAGGTGTGTCCACCTTTTGGGTCTCTGAACGTGTTCCAGCCAGGTGTGACACTGGAGCACAGGAACCTAAACACAATAAGGAAAGTGACAAAACACAACAAGGCGCGATTCTGTACCCAGATCAGCCCGTAGTGTGGTGTGTGTCCTCATACAACACACTATGTACTTTTTAAAGACCAGGTTTCATGAGTTTGTTTTATTTTGTTTTGTGTTATTTTTGTACTGCTGATCAGTTGTGCAAATGTCTATAAATTGTACCAATTTGGAACCTATTCTCGCCTGGCAAAATAAACATTTAATCTTGGTTAACTTATAATATTGTCTGAAATAACTTTTCTAGTAGGTTAGTGACTTCTGAGGTTTTCTGCATTGTTGGTGTGCTAGGTGAGTCAGATCAACGATCAATGGATGGAGCCAGGGGCACGTCTTTGAGATCTTGACTTCTGGCCACCAAACTGGCTTAGCATGCTATTACTTAGGGAACGCATAAAAAATTACTCTTTTTGAGTCTGAGGAGATGGCTGCTTTAAGCTAAGCAATATACGGGGTAGCCTCTGACTAAGACCTGGACTAGCCCAGATGTTTCGTGAGTCTGTTCTGGCCAAACAAGGTCTCTAAGCGACCCAGACTCACAACGAACGATGAGTCAAAACTAGGAAATATTATAGATAATGATACAAATTTAATCACAACTAGAGGGATCAGCAGTTACATTTAAATAAATATAATTAAAATCAGATAGAAATTATATTTAAGGTCAGTACTATAATTGGAAACCCAAAAGATGAATATTAGTAAAAAATAATATTAGTAAAAATAAATAAATATTAGTGATTTTTGAGGAGACGCAAAGGAAAGACCGAACACGCATTGACCTTCGACCAGGGCCTCTGGATTCCATTCTGCAGGAAAAGGGGGACCCTTACACAGTGTAAAGTTTTCACAGTCAGTGATGGTTTGGGGTGCCATGTCATTAACTGGTGTTGGTCCACTGTGTTCTCTGAGGTCCAAGGTCAACGCAGCCATATACCAGGAAGTTTTAGAGCAATTCATGCTTCCTGCTGCTGACCAACTTTATGGAGATGCAGATTCCAACAGGTCTTGGCACTTGCACACAGTGCCAAAGCTAGCAGTAACTGGTTTAAAGAACATGTTATCCCTGTTCTTAACTGGCCAGCAACCTGCCTAATCTTAACCCCATAGAGAATCTATGTGGTATTGTGAAGAAGATGCGATATGCCAGACCTAACAAGGCAGAAGAGCTGAAGGCCACTATCAGAGCAACCTGGGCTCTCATAACACCTGAACATCAATATTAAAGTTTTAATCATCAAAATTAAAAGAAATAAACATTTGTATCAGTCTGTTTAAGGAATGAATATAATATACAAGTTTAAATCAACAACAACATACAAGTAAATCAACCTTTTGATGCTATTCTAATTATATTACCAACACCTGTAATTGTGGTGTCTAAGGCCTTGTTAGTTAAATTTGACCCAATTTAGATTATTTGCTAATATGTGACAGTCACTGTTCTATTACAGTGTAAATATGAAAAAAAAATATTTTGAGATCAATTTCAGGCCTCATTCATATGTGGAAATAAATCAGATATAATTCAGATACTTTCCAATGCAATTGTCATATAAAAAGGCAGATCAGATGTTCTGAGGCATTGCGTTGTCTACATCAGGAGTGCCCAATCCTGCTCCTGGCTATTGACTGACCTGATCGAGTTTAGTTCCAACTCTAACCAAACCCACCTGAAGCGACTAATTAAGGTCTTCAGGATTGCTTTAAAAATAAAAGCAGGTGTATTTGATTAGACTTGGAACTAAACTTTGTAGGATAGTCGATCGCCAGGAGCAGGGTTGGGCACACCTTCTCTATGCCATTAAAATTTTGTAAATTTAGAACTTTGCAGAGGTTTAATGACATCAGAAGTGTGTGTTGTAGTGCGGTAACATTAAATGACAACAAATGCAAGAAACATGGAGGAGGAAAAAGCAGGGCAGTGGTTGATGGTAAATTTTGCATACATCGCAGAGCATATTTTGTGTTCATTCATCTTGGCTACTGTGGGGGGTGCAACAACCCCCCTTTAAGCATGAGCAATGTTTCAGATGCTATAGCAAGTGTAAACATAAGAATATGGGTCACAATTAAAAGAATGTGTAAATAGAAGGTGAAAAAAATGGACATAGGCAAGAAATCAGAATTGAGCATCAAGATCTGCAGTGAAAAACAAGGCTAAGTCTTCCTCTACTCATTTTGAATTCATCGATGATGTGTGGATTTTTATCTAAGTGCTCAGAAACCCCTCTTAAAACAGTTCATAAATGAATCAATTTGGAGCATATACTCTTTTTATGAAAACATTAAACCTGCTCACTGTTGGTGAATAGTGCCCTCTGGCAGATTCAGACCTGCCTTATGTTATGTGAATTTTAACAGCAAGCAGAATTCACTTTTGCGTCCCACTCAATAATGCTGTTCTCACTAGCATTCCACAGCAAATTAACAACTCAACATTTTTATATGGGATATAGAAAAGTACTGTCAAGAAATAATCAGTGAACCGTTATCATTCAAAATATTCAACATAGAACAATAGCCAACTGGATGGAGGATGGAGTTACATGTCCACTGGAACAGTTGCAAATGTGTTCTGAATGCTGTTGTCAGGAGTTGTGGGTGGTTGCTGACTGTTTTGATCAGATTTTAACTGTTAAGGAGCCCCTCACCTTAAGACTCTTCTCTTTACGTGGTGTACACATAACACACTAATATGCTTTTAATATTCAAGTCCATTAAAGCAGTGGTTCCCAACCTTTTTTAACTCACAGCCCACACAACCAAACACATATGTTTCCGCGGCCCACTGCAAAAATTTTTTAAATGAACCTGTTATTTGTGTCGGGTTAGTAACTGAGTAACTGAGTAACTCAGAAGCATGACTTTTAACTGTCTTTATTGAATAAACGGGTAATGTTGAATAACCAGAAAATGTGCATAATAGGTCATTAATTTTTTATTAATTATGATATT
Organism: Puntigrus tetrazona; assembly: GCF_018831695.1. NCBI lineage: Eukaryota > Metazoa > Chordata > Actinopteri > Cypriniformes > Cyprinidae > Puntigrus > Puntigrus tetrazona. Next base: position 4,120,316 of record NC_056712.1, on the reverse strand, counting down.
TAATTATTACTACACATTTTTACGTACATTAGCAATATTATTATTTCTATTGATAATAACTGGCGGCCCCCCTGCAATACCGTTGCGGCCCACTGGGGGGCCGCGGCCCACAGGTTGAAAACCACTGCATTAAAGGATTGTTAGGCTGCATTAATTAGGTCAACCGGAACACTTTCTACAAGACCCAATGTACTTGTTACATTGTAAAAAGAATGCCATCTTTGTTAATGTTTGATTACTGTAGCCACCTGATCCAGTCAGTACCCGTATCAGATGGTCACTGCAGTCACTCGAATTCAGTCTGTATCTAGATAAGATGGTGGATCAGCCCCCATAGATGACCTCTACAACCATGATACATCAGTGGAGACCAGAACAACTATGAGCCTCAGAGACAGATCTGAGTAACCTAGATGGCCTTGAGGACAAGAACTCGAAAAAACCAGATGAGTCCTCAGCACAATCTGCTGGCTTTGTCCAGCCAGAGGAGAACTGGCCCCAGACTAAGCCTGGTTTCTCTCAAGGTTTTTTCTTCATTCTGTCACTGATGGACTTTTGGTTTCTTGCCTCTGTCGCCTCTGGCTTGCTTAATTGGGAACACTTAATTTCTATTGAAATTATAAACTTGATTGCACAGATGCTTTCAACTGAAAATGTAATGTTTAATCTTCTCGTTTTACATTATTGACAATAAAATTAAATAAATAAAAATTAAACTTGCATTAGTTCTGACAAGTCATGTGAGTCAAGCTTGCTTACAATTCTCAGTTGATAACATCTACCTATTGAGTTATTGCAGCATTCCTATATACATTCTTTTTAGTATTAATCAGCAGGTTTTTCCATTTGCCCAGGAGCAAATTACCATTACTTTCACATTCCTTGCTGAATCAGACTCCTTTATCTTGCATCTCAATGAATTAAAATGTTGTGGAAAAGTTAATTTATTTCAGTAATTCAACTCAAATTGTGAAACTTGTGTATTAAATAAATTCAGTGCACACTCCAGCAAAAAAAAAAAAAAACACTACTGTATTTGCATGCACAAATTGTGTCTGAATAATCATAAAAAATTACATATATAATCAGTGACACACTGTCATATTTTTTCACAGAGACATGTGTCTTGAGTTTCTATGTAAATATCTCTTCTATCCAAAGTGGTGCATCTGCCATGATTAGTGCATGAAAACAGTGCTGTGGACAGTAGATTAATAGCAAACTTTCTTTACACCCTGGCTGAAGGTCAGAAAACGTCAAGCACTTACAGGAAGAGATAACATTAAAACCACACAGAGATATAGAACCTCAGTAGCTGTAAGGGCCATTATTTTTGCTTCATAACTTTAAAATTATTTTGCTCCAAAAGACCAGGTTTCACAGATAATTAAAAAAAAATCACATTGCCGATCCAATTTGAGATTATTCTTCACGAAGAATATCACTGTGAAAATAAAAATAAATTACATGTATGTTTCTACGTGTAAGCCTGCAGTACTGCAAATCTTCTTTCTCACATATACAATGTGCACAATGTTTATATGTGTGTATTTGCAAATGGAAATGCTAGCTCAAGCTCAATTCCAGTTTGATTTTATATTCACATAGTCATTCACATGGATCATTGTTACCAACAGAGGAATATATGTAGAATTTATGAATTATGTTTATGTTTGAAAGTCTTGTGTGACAACAACAAACAGTAAAGGTGCTGTCACCGGTGGTCTGTTGGTCATCAAGGTGTATACGCAACTAAAGATGAACATGAGTCAACATGAGAATCTGTGTGGGGAATTTTCCTCACACAGCATTTCCAAACAAGATTTAAATAGTTCACACAGCAATGGTAAATGTGACCACATCTTAAGGCATTGTTCACACTCTGAACCCGTGATCTCTTGCTTGAATCTTATCTTCAGGACTGACTGTCTAACACTATACCATTTTGATCTATGTCCAAAAGTTCTCATTTATTTCATTTAGTCATTTATTTTTTTTTAAAGTCATTTATTTCATCTTATTATAAAGCAATTACAACATAGAGAAATCATAAGCAAAAATGCATGAACATTGAAGCTAATCTACGCTAACACACATGCTACTCAACCAGTTTTGTGCATTGTTGCACTCTGATATTTGTCAGGTAATGATTAAAAAACACAACGCAGTAAGTACTATCACAGGTTGTACTAGAGCGTCTCCTTGCAGCTACTGTCGTGCAAGTTTGGAGGGGATTTTGCAGAATGAATGTAGTTGATCGATCAACGTTTATAGCTAGTTAACTTGAATAACATATCCAGGTTAACCCGACAGACATTTAGTTGCAATCTAATCAAAAGAAGCAGTGAAATAAGATTCGTCTCTCAGGACCAGAGTGCTACATACTGGTTAACATAAGTCAACATGCAACAATGCAAAAAAACAACAACAGAGCAACAGTTAACCATCTATACATACACTATAAATACTGTAATTACAATACTTAGTGGAATACATATGTAAAAAACTTTACATAAATACTGTACATGAGATTGTGCAGAAGATATATTTGTACATGAAATTTACAGAAAAATTGGGAGCAGCATTTTTTTTGTAGTGCAACGCTTAGTAGACATGCTATTTTATTGAGAATAGTGTGCATATAGTGGGATCAGAGCCTTAGTACAGGTGGTTTGTATATCCCACTCACCTGTGTGTAGTACACTCAGAATTGCACATAGGAAAATTGTTAACCATTATTAATGAGTTGGGGGAGAGGGGGGCTGAGGTGTTCATGATTTCAGAGGAGGACAGGGAGATTAGAATTAAGAGTTCTTACAGCCTGAGGGAAAAAGCTATTGAGCAGTCTGACAGACCAAACTTTGATACTCCGGTATCTTCTACCTGATGGCAGGAGCTGGAAGAGGTTGTGGGAGGGTTGGGTGGGGTCCTTCATGAAGCCAGAGGCCTTGCTGAAACATTGTGCAAAAAAATGTCCAGGATGGAGTGAAGTGGGGCACCGATGATCTTTGCGGCAGTGTTCACTGTCTGTTGTAGAGTCTTGCGGTCAGCAGCACTGAAGTTCCTATACCAGACATGATGCAGGTGGTCAGCACACTCTCAATGGTGTCCCTGTAGAAAATTGGTGGACCAGGTGAGATTCTCTGTGATGTGCCATATTGTGATTTCCATATTGTGATCTACCTCTGAATTGTTTAAAATAAGATAGTAGCAATAAAAGTTGTTTAAACCCCTTGACCTGCAAAATATTCTGCTGCTTTAAACAAAATGTTTCAGTCAAGGCAAAAAAAAATAATAATTCATACACATTTATGTGATTAGAGAACGCAGTTCATAATAAAAGAAAAAAGAAATGGGTGAAATCTAAACATTGTCTAAACATTTATACAAAATTATTCAACAGCCAAAAGTTACAAAGTTGTAGAGGTATAGAAAATAGAAAATGTTATAGAACTATAGAAAATGCATTTAGTGACTTTTAAAAATCTCTGCAGAAAATATATTCTGATTATTATTGATTATTATACAACCCATTTTGTCGATTTTTTTTTTCTCAGCTGGTGTCAGACACTGACAAAGCTTCAAAGCATGCTCTCTTGTTGTGCTTATGGCTAAGTGCCACCCGCTGGTGGCACCTCCTTTGTAATGCTGAGAAAAGCCTTGCCAAAGTAAGAGAAATGAGATTCCTTTTTTCCATTTATACAATGTTGATAGCGGGTAAAAAGAGAAAACATTCTCTAAAGATAGAAGATACACGCCGAGGCCGATAAGGGAGCGCCGGGCCAGGATACGGTGGCGCTGTAACTATTTCATCTTCCATGGTAACTTAAACAGCAGACAAAAGCCTTCACACTCCAGGGCCCACTGCCAGCATGCCAAGATTGACTGGGATTGTAATAATTCATAGACTTTGGACCTTCACTCTCTAGAAGTGAGCGACTGCATTAAGCTTTGATGAAATGGCCACTTGGCTCCAGTGTTAAGCATCAGCCTCCATGTGTGCTACGTGTGGTCAGTTCAGCCAGGCAGTGACCTGAGGCTGAATAGAAGTTCTGGGTGATGTGAACATCACTCGGGTGGCTCGGTTGGAGTACTCATGAGCTAACATGAATTTGTGGGATTTGGGCATGACAACAGAAAAACATGACAACAGAGAAGCTCTCGTCCTTGACTTCAGCTGCATGTGCAGTAAAGAACAATAGAAACAACTTAATACCAGTAACTAATAATGCAGAACACAATATTTTCTGTCAGTGTTTATTCTCATAATTATAAGACAAAGGCATGATAAAACGTAATGGTCCAAAAAGTAGAATACATTTTTTTAAGAACACCATGTAACATAGACTGGGCACAAAAAAAAAAAAAAAAAAAAAAGATGGATATTTATACATGAACAGAAAAATATATAAAGGAATAATAGAAACCATTAGACAAAACATTATAATATCGGTATTAGAATATCGAAATTAGAGGTTTGACTTAATTCCCTTTGTTTAAAAAAGAACTTGCATCTTACAAACACGTTGAAACTCCCTGTCCTTCAAGTTGTAAAAAGAGATTGAGTGTGCGTGGTTACACAAAAACACTATGGCAAATGTGCGTAATGAGGTAAAATGAGAAAACCTTTAACATGAAATTGTAAACCCAGGGACCATTGAAGACATAGCATCTGCCTGCCTGAAAACCTTCCTTCAGTCCACCACCTTATCATCATTAGCCACTGGATACAGATACAAAATAAGTAGTCCTTACAGTGGGCCATTAAAGTGTCATTTGGGCAACTGTGCATGAAGAGCCCCAGATAACACGCAGTGCTGATGCAGATCCAAGTTTTTGAATCATAGCCTCATATACAGCACTTAAATCACACTGCACACTAAAGCAGTCAAGGGTTTCATTAAAGAACGAGTCACTCAGCAAGACAAATACTTTCCAAATGGAGGGAGGCAACATGTCAACAAAAGTATATATACAGACAAGTTGGAATTTTGGTACATTCTTTGCCAACAATTGACTCAACATTGTTTTGTCCCAAGTTTTAACAGAGTAAAAATCCACATAAGACATATATTTAAAGTTGATTTTGAATTTTGAATTAACAGGGATTTGTATTTTGACATCTTATAAAGTATAAAACACTTGGGGCACAGCTATTTGTTTGGCTAACCAAAGACAGACAACAGAACGTCTGAAAACCTGTTTGAATTATTTAACTGTTTGTCATTATTTTTAATAAATTAAATTTGGTAGAAATTACACACTACAAATTATACACTGCAACTTTGTGTAAAGATGTACAACACATAAACAATAAAGACAATTTTTTTGTTTGTTTTGACACTTATGGCATGAGAAACCTTAATGCTTAAATGCAAGCATAGATTTTTGCAGCCTATTTCACATTAAGGTCAGTGGCCAGACCACCACTTCTGATCATTCTTTATCATTTTATAGCCAGAAAAAAACGACATTTCTCCCCCAAAGCATGTGAACGTGAGATATAGATTATGAATAGTGTCGTCTGGCTTAATAAACAGCTTTTTCTGACACAATCTGCCGCATGTTGTGACCCGCTCTACATCTGTAAGAGCCATACATTTGGTGCGGGGTTGTCCACACACCAATGCATTAAATACATCAGAGAGCAGAGATAGCATCACTTATAGTGCTCATTCCTGATGTGTTGCCTGTCGGCATGGTAACATTTTCCCGAATAGCCTCCCACCAGTGAGTTTTTTAAAGACACTAAATCAGTTCTCAAAAGACATATATATATATATATATATATATATATATATATATATATATATATATATATATATATATATATATATATAGATAGTCTTTTGAGAACATTGGCTAGTAATGTGTAAAAAAGGCAATTTGATAAAGTATTTGCAAGTTCCTTTTTTGACAAGGGCAAAATGACGGGAAGATGTAAGCATCCCGAAAGGCCAAGTAAAATTGAATGCCAAAAAACTCTAAGCTCATGTGTCTAAAAAGAAATTCAATTAAATGGGATTTTAGCGTTCTGAATGCATGAGAGTCTTTGCACAGCTGATAAGGGCTTCAGTGAGCTAAGACCACCTTTATGCCGGCAAACGATCTGTTCCCTCTAAACGTGTAATCCTTACTCGCAGCACAATATGGATAGCTGAAATATCAATGCGCTGGGGAACCAATTTAAACATATTGAATCAAGTGAGGGGGATAGTTGAGGATGGACTTCCTGTGGCTTAGAGAGCAGCCACACAAGCTTTAACGTCTCTCACTGAATAGAGCCTTGATAATGGTCCATGTCCCAGTAGTGGCAAACAGTCTGTTTTATTTCTGTCAATAGAGGATTTAGTTTTGTCCTTCACTTTTGAAGCCAAGTACCTGTTAAGGAAAATTAAAAATTTCCAGCGAATGTGTCTAGGAATCAAATGCTATCGCTATGTTAATAAAAGCTTTCGGGGATACAAAATTTGAGTTGCCTTAAAATGGCAAATAACTAACGTTTAAAATGGTATGCATATTTTGAAAAGTACATTAGACACAACACAGATGAAGAGTCACTTTAACTTTTTGTCCAATAAAAGACACCTGAGAACACAATACACTGACCACCTTTTTTTCTAAAAGTGTAAAAGGAATTTCACCAGGAATTGAAGGTAGTTTCTGCCGCTTTTACCTCAAAGCAGGGTTACAGTTAATGAAAATTAAAAGCTTTGTAAAGCATACTTCAAATGAAATGCTTTTTAATTTAAATTAAATATATAAATATTTTATTTCAGCTAGTTTCTAAAGGAACATTTCTTATTTTCAGATACAAAATCTGTACTAAAATAACTAAAAGTTTAAACAAAAAACTATAAAAATCTATTTAAAGAAAAACACTCGACATGACACATTAAAAAAGTCAATTTTAAGTAAAAGATAATAAAAAAAATTATTTAAATGATAAAATGTTATAATAAAGGCTATAAGACCATCTCCAAGCAACTAGATGTTCCTGTGACTACAGTATTGCACATATTATTCAGCCCAGAAGATCCTTGGGATCCAGCTTGCATTTGATGACAATGAAAACGAATCATAAAAAAGCAAGACTGGAATATGCCAAACTACATGTTGACAAGCCACAAAGCTTCTGGGAGAATGTCCTGTGGACAGATGAGACAAAAATCGAAGTTTTTGCCAAGGCACATCAGCTGTATGTTCACAGACGAAAAAATGAAGCATATCAAGAAAAGAACACTGTCCCTACTGTGGAACATGGAGGAGGCTCTGTTATGTTCTGGGGCTGCTTTGCTGCGTCTGGCACAGGGTGTCTTGAATCTGTGCAGGGTACAATGAAATCTCAAGACTATCAAGGAATTCTAGAGAGAAATGTACTAGCCAGTGTCAGAAAGCTTGGTCTCAGTCGCAGGTCATGGGTCTTGCAACAGGACAATGACCCAAAACACACACGCTAAAAACACCCAAGAATGGCTAAGAGGAAAAATTGGACTATTGTAAAGTGGCCTTCTATGAGCCCTGACCTCAATCCTATTGAGCATCTTTGGAAGGAGCTGAAACATGCAGTCTGGAAAAGGCACCCTTCAAACCGGACACAACTGGAGCAGTTTGCTCATGAGGAGTGGGCCAAAATACCTGCTGAGAGGTGCAGAAGTCTCATTGACAGTTACAGGAAGCGTTTGATTGCAGTGATTGCCTCAAAAGGTTGCGCAACAAAATATTAAGTTAGGGGTACCATCATTTTTGTCCAGGTCTGTTTCATGAGTTTATTTTTTTAATAATTCTGTTGAAGCATGGTTGAAAAACAATGTCTGACTTTCATTGGTTAACATTTATAGAATTTTATTTATTATTACTTTTGTCAGATTAAAGTTATTTCTGTGACCATTGTGAGTTTTTCTTTCATTGACCAAAGGGTACCAACAATTTTGTCCACGTCTGTATTTTGAAAGCAGTACATTAGACACAACACAGATGAAGAGTCACTTTAACTTTTTGTCCAATAAAAGACACCTGAGAACACAATACACTGACCACCTTTTTTTTCTAAAAGTGTAAAAAGGAATTCCACAGGAATTGAAGGTAGTTTCTGCCGCTTTTACCTCAAAGCAGGGTTACAGTTAATGAAAATTAAAAGCTTTGTAAAGCATACTTCAAATGAAATGCTTTTTAATTTAAATTAAATATATAAATATTTTATTTCAGCTAGTTTCTAAAGGAACATTTCTTATTTTCAGATACAAAAATCTGTACTAAAATAACTAAAAAGTTTAAACAAAAAAACTATAAAAATCTATTTAAAGAAAAAACAAAAAAGACACATTAAAAAAGTCAATTTTAAGTAAAAATAATAAAAAAAAAACATTTAAATGATAAAAAACTATAATAGTATGCAGCTTGTTTCTATTGAGCGGTACGGGTCAGTATAGTAGGTACGATTCAGCCCAGAACACCTTGATCCAGCTTGCATTTTGCATTTTGTTGAATCGTAGTTACACAATTCTTGTATTTGTACAAACATTTTTTGTGTCTCGTTAAAGAGTGCACAAAGGTACGTTTGTGCTATAGTACTTGATAGGCATGGTGTATGTATGAAAGAAACTATCAAAATTAAAGTGAAAAAAACTCTTTTTTCGTCAGTTTTAATGAACATTAACTATTATAAATGTATAAGAGGCTTAAAAGGAAATAAAGACAAAAGTAGACATGCTATAAAATCAGCAATGTACTACGGATGTTCAAAATAAATATAACTTTAATGTGCTTAGCCAAAACTGACCAGCAACAAATAAGATTCATGAGACCATGAATGCCTGTTAAATACAAGCCATTTTGATTATATCTCAATTTTGAATCACTACAGAGACAACTGCAAATGTCAAACGAACTAGCTTAAGGCTTTGAAAGGATACTTAAGCACTGAGCACCCAGGGATTGCATAGAACTCTTAAATCGGCATAGTACAGTTTCAAAAAGGCGCCCTTTATAAATAAACTGAAGATTTGAGTTATGAACTACATTCTCACCTGAAAAACTTTTATGAAAAGTTTTGACACAATAGTAATATTTTGAATATTATTGTATATTATTGTTTCCGGGCAATGGCATATTACAAGTCCAAAATCAGTGGAAACGATACAATAAAACAATTCAGTTTTAATAAGCAATATTTTGCATTATGGGCAACAAAAAAAAAAAAGGTTCTCAAGTCCACTTTAATTGCTACAGTATCAGTGTCACGGTGTGGTTTGCAAGGAGGAGCACTCAACGAGAACACAATACAGTTGCAAGCAGGCAGACAGAACAAAAAAAAAAGACGATCATACAAACTGAACTGAAACAAATACAAAAAAAGCAAATTACTAAATTAACGAGACACAGCAGAACACAAGACAATTAACGGAAACGGGAAGTAGGGCATACAGAGCACATGGGACAATAAAAACAACACGGTGTCCAAAGACGTGACATTACTCTCCCCTCCCCCCTCCTGGAATGTGCATCCTCGCACCTTAAAAAAAAAAAAACAATTTAGAACGGGGATACAGAACTTGGGAGGCCCACAAGAGGGGAGTTGGCAAACAGAGTCCAGGGAGGAGCCAGGAGGAGTCCGGAGCAGTAGGAGATCCGTAGGATCCAGAGCACAGCCCAAAAGATCCACGGTGGAGCTGCAGGGGCTGCTGGGAAACGTCGACGGCAGCTGGATAGGGTGGGAAGACTGTGCACGGGCCCTGGAGGGATCCCTTGGGGCGGGCATTCAGGACGGCTGGACGGGACCAGCGGGCATTCAGGATACAGGGGTGGGGCCAGGTTTAACTCTAGATCCCAGCATACAGCAGCCCCAGATGTATAATCAGCTCATCCTCAGCCATGGTGCAGTGGGCGGAGCTCCACTCCACGCTCTCGCTGTACCAGGCATACTCCAACCGTGGTGTGCTCTGTTGCCGGCTCACACACTTGGTCTGACGTGATCTTCGGCTGTGTCGCTCTATCAGGCGATGGCAGCGGACTTCGATCCCTTGTCAGCGGTGGGCATCCCTGTGGCTCCGCGTCGCTGTGAAGTGGTGGGCTGGGCTCTGGATTTGGAGTGGGGCTGATGTCGTTGTCCTCGAGCTGAACAGTCACTGACGAATTGCACGACACCAGCACCCACTCGAAGTAAGTGGCGACGCTCTCTCTCCGGGTAACGCGAGTCGTTCACGAGGGCGAGGAAGTCCTTCATGTAGCCCTCAAGAATGCGTTCCTCCTGCTCCAGCAAGAGGATGAGGAAATTCGAATTGTTCCACGGGAAAAACATGACAAAAAAACAACAAAAAACTCAGCTTTTAAACTTTTTTTAAAGGTCCGATCGTTCTGCCACGGTGTGGTTGTAGAGAAGGAGCGCTAAACCAGAATGTAACATAAATAATCCTTTAATCTTCTACACACGAAATAAACAATATAGTTGCAAGCAGGCAGGCGGAAACAAAACCACACGTATTAAAGACGGCAATCGAACAAACTGGACTTAAATACACAAAGCAAATTACTAAATTAACGAGACAATTAAGCTGAACACAATAAGACAATTAACTGAAAGGAAAAGTAGGGCATACAGAGCACGTGGGACAATCAAAACAACAACGTGACAACAGTTTATGGACAGTGTCCACTTTTAACAGTGTATTAAAACTTTAATTTAAAGAAACTGTATGACATCATGAATCCTGAGCAAAGGAAACTCGTGGTAGTCAGATGTCAAACAAAAAATAGCAATAAAAATAATTTAGAATTTCTTAAAGACAGGCATTCTCTAAAAATAGATTTGAAAATTTATATAAGCAGTGCTCTCTTTTAAGGCTCCAATCAAGAAGTACTTTGTACACCTCTAAATTACCCATCGCACACGAGTAATTGAATGCCTAAGATTACGGTTAATTAATAAATTACAGGGGAATGCACAATGAGCGATCATTAATGTTGCCAAGAGGGTTGATTTGATACATAAATGTTTTAACAGTTTATGCGGCTTACACATTATGCAATCACATTATGCCATATCAAATTATTAATTAAAGAATGCTGATGAAATTATTTGCTCCATTATGTATTTTAGGGATTCAGAAAGCATTGTGGACTGTTTCTCCTCCACCTTTTTAGCAGGCAGGATTTAAGTGCCTATTTGAAATCAATTTCTCTAATAATGATCCTAATGAGCTCATCAATTAAGTCTGCCATAATGGGATGTTAGCTCTGCTTGTGGTTATCACTTTAAGTCTGCCACTAATTTCCATGCTTCATCTATCAAAGATGATTGGCTAATACAGTGTCGGCCTGTTAGGGGTGATATGGAGATCAGAGGAGGACGCTGAGTTGAAACCTTCGTTCGTCTATGAGTGAATAACAATGACATTGATGATATCCTCTGAGACGTGTGCGTCTGTCAGTGTTTGGAGTATATGCCCTATTCTTCTCTTTAGGGTTGTGGGATCATTTGGAGGCGGGGGTTTGTAGACTGGGACGTCCTGCACATTACATTTGCACAAGCATCACACAAGCGCCTTATGTAAATGAGCCTCGTAATGGATTTCAACATCTCTGCCTTATTTACATAAGCAAGCTTTTCAATAGTCGTTCCACATCAGGGATCCCATTATTTGGCTCCTTTCAGGACCGTTTATGAGCTTTGCCCTCTCTTCTGACCCTCCCATTTCACACATTCCCCAAAGCACAAGTCTGTGATGACAGTGACAAGTGCACACTCATCATGTCATTTTAATGTATGCTTCGCTTAACCGCCGAGTGTCTTCTTAAAGCTCAGTGTACAGAGCAGTTGTTTATCTTCAGGATTTAATAGTCACTCCAGCAGGGAAATGCATCTAAAAAAAACACAAGACTCTCAGTTGCTATACAGAACGCTAAGAGGTGGTAGTCTGTATAGGCAAATGTCACCAAACCTGTGAAGAATATTTCACCCCAACATCAGAAGACAAATGTTATTCTGCATAAAGAAAATGAAGGGTACTTTTATAATACAAACTAAAGCACAAGCAAATTGAGAGGAAAAGTGTGATGTTTATATATTTTACTTTACAAAGGATCTAAGAAAATTTCCATAATGACCGACGCAATCTACCAGGGGCAGTATAAATGAGATAATATTAACTATTGCAGCCATGTCAAGCGCAAAATGGGTTGAGACAGGTTTTTGGGGGTGTTAAATAATGGTGCATATACCAGTAAATTGACTACCTCAGACCTTAGTGAATCACACTGCATGATTTATTTAAATACTCTCCTCCCATGAATTTTGCTATATACAGTCAGTTCAGTCGCTTTGCTGATGTATGTATGTACACATATTCTGTCAAAAAAAAGAAAGAAAAAAAAAGCATTTTGCAAGTGTCTTTAGTAAATGCTGAAATTTGTTTTTTAACACCATAAGAAGGTTTGAAACCAGCTATTATAAATCTATCTATAGTCTATATGAAACTATACAGAGAAAAAAATGTCTTAGGATGGAAAAAAAATACAATTACAATGATTACAATTACAGCATATTCATGTATTAATAATAAAACACTGACTTCTTGATTAGATCAATACATTAAGCTTTAGGTGTTAAAATATTTATTTCCATTATCAAAGTTAGTTTATAATAATCAAACAGACAGGCAAAATGTATAAATATGCATATATATATGATTTATACTGCAAAATAGACCGTGACACAACCAAATGATTAATTGAAGCATGGCTTCGTTTGATTAATTGATTTATGACTAATTTTATAGAACTCATTTATTATTTCATGGTAAACTAGATAAGAAGTCAAATCCCAAGTGAATATGGGTTACCAAATGCTAAATGATATACAAAGTTTACTATTTAGGATTTTTCATGAAAAAAATTAAATATAAACTTATAAAAAATAACCCATCTCAATCATTATGTTATGAGCCACTATAATTTTGTGGTGGTGTTTGTGTCTACAAAGACACTGCCTTGTGCATTTTTTTTTTTCTTAAGATCATAACTATGAATTCTTGATTTATGAAAAAAAGTGTTTTATACCAGGAGGACTTTTTCAAACTCCTCCTTGACCATTTATCCGATTTGCATGATATCATCCTGAATCCTGAAATAGTTTAATTTAGCATGCCAAACTCAAGGGGAGAGAGCCATGTACACATATTCCATCAATAAACACACTTCTAGGGACTGCACTGTACCCTGTACTCATGAAGCAAACTTAGAAACACAGTGACACAGAGTATAGAAGTATGCATTTTCCAGATAGTAAGATAATTATTTTTCCTGCTCTCAACACTCAGTTCAAACAGTGAGAGAGTGTTCTGATAATGCACGAACAATATCAAAGCATTTTAGCTTACAAAGCAGATAGTATTTTACAGCTGATACGGGGTAACCTGTGCTTTTCATATGGAACATGGCGCTTTAAGGCAAAACGGTGAGAGAAAGAAATCTGATACAGAAGCACCTTCTTTATTCTGTGTTCTAGCTTTTCCAATCTATGCAAGAAGATGAAGCAATGCTAGACTACAGTTGCACAGAGCACTGTGCAGAGGAAGTGTTCTGAAAAAAGAATGCCATAGCCAGTGTATTACCATAGCAGAGCTATAAACGCAGACAAAGGCAATGTGCACAGTGGCTAGTGTAAGCAACACTACAAACAGCAGCATTTACCATGGAAGGCAATGAAAAACAATGCAGCACCGGCACATATTGCTGTTATAGCGACCTAGAGTGAACATTTCTTCTAAATGTTTTTTTATAATTATATATATAACATTATAACATTTCTATAAATAAATATAAATATAAATTTATACAAATTAAGAATATTACACACACAATCAGTATCACAAACAGTAATCAGCATTTAAAGTTGATCAAAACCTTTCATCACAGTTGAAACCAAAATTTTTATTTTATTTTATTTCTTTATGTGACTTAAACATAACATAGTATTTGCTTAACTTTGCACAATTTTTGAAAATTTAAAAAATAAGCAAACCGATTCCACAATATTTAAACATTTGTTCTTTGATTGTAACATCATTTTAGAGTAAAAAAATAAAATAAAATAAAATAAATGGGCAAATAAATTCTGCAAGCAATGTTTTAAAAATACACATATTTATTTATCTATGTATTTGCTTATGAATTGTTTTATTATTATTAGATTTTTTTTTTTTTTTTTGTAAATGCCAAGAACTTCTGAGGTTAGAAATATACTTTGTATACTACATATATTTGGAGGTTTTTTTACTGCATGCAGCATAGTGTGAGCAGGGTTTGCACATAAGTGGGGCTGTACATAATGAAATGCAAAACCTGTGCAGCTAACAATTGGAGGCTTGTGTAGCAGCTTAGCCTGTTGGTCCAAGGCTATTCGTCATAATCAGCGGCACTTTTCTCATTAGTAAAAATCCATTACTCGTCGACTTTATCAGCCACCCAGCGTTATCGGCGCAGCAGCAGCAATCCTTGCATGCAGTGCAGGGGATGAAAGGTGTCCCTGCGTACCTTAATAAGGCTAGTGTTTCAGAAGTCCTCGGTCAGGTGTCAATTTATGCTAGAGTTAGCTGCATTGAGACAATTCTCACCCACTGCTACAACAGGCTTACAAATTGAGGAGAAAATGTTCACAGTAGGCTGTTATTTAGAGGCCCAAAGATGGAATTTATTGTTAGGCTGTCGAGAAGTCAAGTCATGAAAGGTCCTATCATGAAACCACTGGGACGATGTCCCTTAAACATTTTAAGATTTGAGCCGACAGTGTCAGGTAAAGGACTGCAAATCAGACAAGAATTTCGCCCTTCAGAGTTTTTAGTTTTTACATTTTAGAAATATCCGTGACATTGATTTCATGATTTTTATTATTATTATTATTATTATATGGAAAAATGTGAACGTTATTGTAAGTAAACAATCCTTAATTTTATAGCTATATCTGTCGAAGAATTTAATTATTAAAAATTAAAAATGATTAAAAATGGTCAATTATCTTGTTTTATATAATATTAATATTCCTGAAACAACCAAAATATATTAATATGCTGCTTTAAATGAGTTAAATCATACTACTGATATTTTTTTGTTAATAGTAACAACTGAAGTTTAACACTTTTTGCAGCGCTTGATCCATCCTCATTTGTTTTGGCACATGTCAGTATAAAGCCCTTGATAGCATGCAGAACTGTACTTCTAAATGGATTGTCATGAATGTGGCACAATGCTCAATATGTACATCTAACTGGTGCTCTGTGATTTCACACCTTGATTATAACACTTGCACTCATGCGCCAATGTGCTCAGAGGTCATTATAGCGTGGCTGAGCAGTTTGTAGGCATGTAATTAATACTGTAGCGTTAACATTTCAGTGGTGCTGGCCATGGTGGTGAGTGAGTTAATCACCAGGGGAGCCACTGCTATGAAATGACTCTCCGCATTTTACGAATGGCTCCCCATCTCTCCTCTTAATCTGTATTTTACGAGTGAGAAACTTTGCATTATGCAAATCGGTGGATGGGAACAGGTGACATTTCAACGGAGAACACGAGCAACAGCCCAGTCTGGTCTGGGACGCTGATTTAGACATTAGTATCTGTCATCGATGAGCGCCCAAGCCTTGATCTGCATAGCAGAAAAAAAAAACTGTGTTTCATCTATCAGATTTAAGGTGGAAAAGGCATGAATGTGTTTTTTTTTTTAAATGAAAAATAAATAAAAATAAAAATATATGATTAGGCAAATAAATGTCAACAAAACAAGCAAACCACATATAGCAAAATGAAATTTTAATTAAAACAAACTGTCAAGAGATCAACAAAAAGGATATTAAATAATATTGAATAGTTTTTCTGTAAATAAAGAAATGTTACTAAATGATGAGAAATCAGGAATGAATTTCACATGTATTCCATATATTTCTGAATTCTAAATATATTTTAAATATAACCACAAATTTCATTTTATTTAAAACCAAGAAAAAAATGTCCTAAAAAAGGCATTGCAATTATTGTTATAAACCCATGTTTTCAAGTCAACAGTATGTGCTGTGAATGTGTTGGTAGAGATCCTTCATCCCCACTCCCACCCTCTTCACATTGCTTCAAACACAAGCTCTGTTCCACCTTAAATGAGAGCATCAGTACAAGCTTGGCTGCCCCTGGCTAATGTTTGCATCCAATAAAGAACAAATCAGCACCCAACTTGGCTCATCTTATCATGCAGTCATAACTGATGATCAAAGAAGTCATAAAGATCCCATTTAATCTTTCGCCTATCTATCACACTGATGTCTTCATCGTCTTTGTGCAGCAGTAATATCAGCCCATTACCAAAGCAAAATAGATCTGGCATGCATACAAGGCGAATGAAGTGCTCACTTTGACGTGACAGCGTGATCAGTGAGAGCGGTAATCTGCGGGAATAAAAAAGATCTCAATTATTCGCTAAGTGTAATGTGGGAGAGCAGCTTCACACACGCACATCTGCTTTCATATATGGTGACACGCGCTGATAAAACATCCTTGCCAATTTATACTCTCTCTGCTTGACTAATCTCTAACAGCTCCCAGCACCTCTAATCACTCCATCAGCAGCCAGAGTCCACAAGAGAAAAAGAGAGCTTTCCAAATAGAGAGCTATTCAATTGCTACTCAAATGAGAGGGATATTGGAAGACTATCCTCAATTCAAATTACATTTGTAAATGAGGCAAGCTCTTTTAATACGGAGGCATTAGGGATTTTTATCTTGCAGCCCACAAAAATAAACGGACATTACAGAGCTGAGCATGTTGGCTGTATTCAAAAGCTCAGGTAAATTGTAGTAAATTCAGAGGAGATGTTTTCTGTGGACCACTGGAGACCGTTATTGCAGCAACTTATCTGCGCTGCACCATTAAAATACATAAAATAACTGGCATAAAAAACATCCATGATTTAAAAAAAGTGTGGTCTCAGTTGTTTTGACTATAAGTCAACCAGGGAAAAACAATAACAAAACAAAACAGAATCAAATATCACCAAAAGACTTAAGAGATTCAAGCACTATAATATTCTGAGCACTAATTAACAGCAGCATACAAGTCGCGTTTTATAATTACTCCTGCAGGCTAGGAAACGGCCCCTCATGCAACTATCATTACCCCAATTATCATAAATTTCCCTGTGCACCAATTAACAATATGGGAGGGCAGTGCTGCATGTATTTTAAGTGTTATAATTAAGCCAGGCTCTTTTGTTAATTAGCCTGTTCTGACTCTTTGCTTTTTATGCTACTCGTCTACTCATTACCAGAGTCATTTAATTCAATTAGCACCTTAATTAGATGAACAGCCATGTTCTGATGTTGCAAGTCTTGTTGGAGAAGCACGGCATGATTAGCAAAGACAAACATGGCATGCAAATCGTGACTGCCACTGCTGGAGGTGGAATAGATCTATGGAGATGAGCCTGATACAGCAAGAGACAATAATGCAAAAATACAAATGGCTTTAAATAATTTACAAATACTGAAAAACATAAATTTTAACCATTTTGTCAATTATGTGAAAGTAATTGGAAAAGTGTTTCAGATGCCGTAAAACCTCAACACTTCTTTTTAACTGTACAATTTAATTACATTTTTGTGGTTCATTCAAAAAAAAATTGTTCACCCAAAAATAAAAATTGTCATTATTTACTAATCTTCATTTACATGTTATTGCAACTTGAGATCACTGGAAAAGCATGTTCCCATGTCAACTTTTTGGCACAATAAAATTATGTTGACACTTTTAAAAGGGAAATGTCAGTGTCAATCTTTCTGAAACATGAACATGAATCTGAAACATTTTTTAACAATGGTTCCCTGTCTGTCAGTCACTACGTATAATGTAGTGACGACATACTGAGGGGGTCTTACTTGGAGCCCTGATTAGCTCTGATTTAAGAGAAAAAGCCAATGAAATTTGGCAAGTAATTAACTAGTCCTGAGCCACTCCCTGTCAAACGGGTATAAATATGCGACAAGTGTAACCACTCGTCAGATTTTGCTTTGGAGCCCAGTGCTGCATGTTGGCTGTACTGGCACTTTCGCTAGCAGAGAAAGTTGGAAAAGGAACTGTTTGTACGGTGGTCGGAAACAATCAGCGGCATCCCTGTTTGTTCAGCGATTCCCCTGGGTGTTTTCCCCTGTGTTCTGGCCCATGCTGAAACCCCGTCGAGGCCTGTTCGTTAAGCTCCCACAGGAAGGTAGTGCCCAGCTTCGGCAAATCCAGAACTCCTGTTTAAAATGTTAATACAGAGATGCATTACCAAATGTGTTCAGCCACAGAACTGATTTGCAGCGGTCGACCGGAAGGATGCGTACTTTCATGTCTTGATTCTTCCTCGACATAGTTCGAGGGTCAAGCTTGGCAGTACACAGTCTTTCCCTTCGGGCTGTCCCTGTCCCCCTGTACTCCCTGTACCCCATTATGGGAAGTGGGCAAATGAGTCAATAAGTCTTGAGATGGGCATGGCACCGTGGGACACTCCATATGAACATCACACCTAGCTGTCACCTCACTTTCAACCCGTGGTTGCTTTTCTACGCCCCTAGAACAAGTGTCCAGACATGTTGTTGTCACGACTGGGCTGGGGTACCACATACAATGGGTTACGCAACTGTTTTGTATATCAACCACCAAGGGGGTATTCGATCACGTCTCATGTCTCAGCTCGCCTGTCGTCTCCTCCTTTGGAGTCAGCAGCAATTCAAGTCACTTTGTGCTGTCCAAATTCTGGGAGAGCTCAATCTTGCAGCCGACGTGCTCTTACAACAGCTCATGTTCAATGAAGGGCGACTCCACCCCCAGACAGTTCAGCTGATTTGGAGTCCTCCCACTGCCAGCTGTTTTATTCCCTGACCGAGGGGCCCCTTGGTTTGGATGCACTGGCAGACTGCTGGCCTCGGGGGCTACTCAAGTATGCCCCCCCCCAGTAAGCCTTCTCCTGCAGACCCTCTGCAAAGTCAGGGAGGACGAGGAACAGGTCCTGTTGGTTGTGCAATACTGGCCCATCTGGACCTGGTTTTCGGAACTCATGCTCCTCATGACAGCACCTCCCAGGCACGTATATCACCCTCTGGCACCTGCGTCCCAATCTCTGGAACCTCCATGTGTGGCTCCTGGACAGGAATTGTCAGACTTGAGTGCTCTACCACCAGTGCTCTACCCCCTCTACGAGGCAGGCCTACGCACTGAAGTGGAGTCACTGATTGTTGTTCCTCTCGCAGAGAGGACCCCCCAAAGATGTTCGATTGCAGTAGTGCTTTCTTTTCTGCAGGAGAAGTTGGAGTGTAAGCTGTCACCCTCCTCTTTGAATGTGTATGTTGCTGCTATTGGGGAAAGCACAATCTCATTGTGATGTTCCTGAGGGGTGCCAGAAGGTTAAATCCTCCTAGGTCCCCCTAGTGCCCTCCTGGGATCTCTTTGTTGTCCTAGCTAGCTTTCAGAGGGATCCCTTTGAGCAGCTTGAGTCAGTTGAGCTTTTAGTTTCTGTCTGCTTAGGCAGCACTCCTGACCACACTCACTTCCATCAAGAAAGTTGGGGACCTCCAAGCGTTCAAAGTGTCAGCGAATGGGGCGTTGGGAAGGTTACGACATTGCATAGCATTTGCCTGACTGTTGGTTGTGTTGGGGTTTAGATTGTGGCGTTTTCCATAAGGACCCCAGTGTGTTGTCACAACATAACTTATAGTGACTGACAGACAGGGGATGTCTCGGTTACGTATGTAACCCTCTTTCCCTGATGGAGGAAATGATGATGTCATCTCCCCTTGCCACAACCTCAAACCATCGCTGGGCAGCCAGGGACGACCTCTGGACTCCTCAGCATAACCCAACTAGTGGTTACATCTGTCACCTATTTATACCCGTGTGACAGGGAGTGGCTCAGGATTAGTTAACGACTTGCCAAATTTCACTGGCATTTTCTCTTAATCAGAGCTAATCAGGGCGTACAAGACCCCCCAGTCTGTTGTCACAACATAACTTCCCTCCATCAGGGAACAAGGGTTACATAATGTAACCAAGCTGTATCATGATGGTTTAGAAACTAAAGGTCCATTCAGTGTCACTAATGTTACAGCCCTGGATGGTTTGTGTTTATAATCATAAGGATGTCCACCAGTACACGTGATACCGGGACACCCTAGGGCGGAGGTCAATAATCGACTTTGCAGTTGTGTCTTCTGATCTCCGGCCGCTTGGACACTCGGGTAAAGAGAGAGGCGGAGCTGTCAACTGATCACCACCAGTTGGATTTGTTGGCGGGGGAGGAAGCCGGACAGACTCGGCAGGCCGAAACAAACCGTGAGGGTCTGTTGGGAACATTTGGCAGAGACCCCTGTCAGGGAGATCTTCAACTCTCGACTCTGGCAGAGCTTTGTCCAAGTGGACAATGTTCTTTACCTCCATTGTCAATGCAGCCGTTCAGAGCTGTGGCCAAAAAGTCCCTGGTGCTTGACGTGGCAGCAACCCCCGAATAAGGTGGTGGACACCAGAAATAAGGGATGCCGTCAAGCTGAAGAAGGAGTCCTATCAGGCCTGGTTGGCTTGTGGGACTCCTGAGGCAGCTGATAGGTATCTGTGGGCCAAGCGGACTGCTGTTGTGGAGACAAAAACTCGGGTCTGGGAGGAGTTTGGTGAGACCATAGAAAATGACTAGAAGGGGGAAGCAATGCCCTGCCAACACTGTATACAGTGCTGCTGAACTCAACTGGGGACATTATCGGGCAGTGGAAGGAATACTTCCCACCAACGTGTCATCCTCTGAGAAAACAGAGGCCTGGGACCCAGGGGAGGAATCGACCATCATTCTGGCTGAGGTCACTGTGGAACACTGGACCAGCTCTATACCCCTTTCAGGGTACTGGAGGGTTCCTGGGAGTTTGCCCAACCAGTCCAAATGTGCTTTGTGGATTTGGAGAAGGCATTCGATCAGGTTCCTCACAGTTTCCTTGTGGGGGGTGCTATGGAAATACAGGGTAAGAGGCCCGTTGCTGGCAGGGCTGTCCCTTAGCATCTGAAACCATAAATTAATCCTAACAGATAAAATAGAATACAATAGATAGGGTTAGAGGGTCAAATACAGATCAAAGAGATGTGTTTTAACTGATCTTTGGTATGTTTTTTAAGTATATGCAAAGCATGCTGGGAACTAACAATCACTGTCAAAATAAAACAGCAAAATTGAGCAAAATTAAAATAGCTAAATTATTCTCAAGAAAACCTTCTTTCCATTTCACAAGTTGAATAATTCAAGCCTTAAAACTGATTAAGTTCCCTTAAAAATAAGGATAACCATATTTCTTGGATTTATTAGTGAAAGGTTCTCAATATCTTCTATACAATCACATCACAACTGAATCACAATTTCTTTAATAAAATACACACACTATTTTTAATAATATAATTTAAATATATATGTATAAAAGTGTACCTTTCAAAAAAAGATAGCGTCCCAGTGATAGCTTTTGTACCTTTATTTCTGAGAGTGTAGGGTTCCGAAAAACATAGTATTTGGTCAATTCTCATTGTGCCCCTAAAGTTTTTTGCACATATTTTCCAGCTTGTGCTACTTGGGGACAAAAAAAATCATCAAGCCTTGTTTTAGATGGAATATAAAACATATCACATTGTTATATGCTTTAGGCACTGCCTGATATGTTGGGCCAACAGCCAAATACCCACAGCCATGCATAAACAAAATGCTATTACTTTTTCAGTAAGTACGAAAATGGACATTTATTGCAAAGCGCTACAGTTGCGGCTTGCCGTATTAGCCCAGTGCTGAGACTGACATGTGAGATTAAGAGTAAGGGATTGGAGCAGAGGTAGTCTACTCTCACATCCCTGTTGACTCCGATAAGAAAGCCCATTCGATGACATGGAGGGACAAACTCAATTAACTATAATGGAGAGAGGCCATTTCAGCCCTGTGTTGACGGATGGCTACAGAATTCAGTTTTCTTGCTCAGAGAGATCTTAAAACCCACTGAATGGACGGGAGACAACAGGGACAAGCTGAATCAAAGGCTATCTATGAGAAATATCCTAATCTGTGGATTAAATGCCTCGTGGCCACAGTTTAATTTGAAGTGGAATACAAACCATCTCAGCAGAGTAACTCAAGCAGTTTTGTTGAGTGAAAGGATAAGGAATGTAGGCTGGATAAAGAAGGCAGGTCAAGCTGGAAGAATTCTGGGAAAACATGTAGTGCTACAGGCAGTCGTCACTGATGAAGAGTGGGAAGAGGATAATAAGGTAGATGGCATACTCGGAACCCACTGGTGAAACGACTTCAACTTGTCCAATGCGACAAATCATATGAAAAATAACATCTGTTAAACTTGCTTATAATACATCTTAATTTGAATGGAACATTTGGAAAATAATTATGAAATGAAATTTGAAATGAAATGAAATGAAAGAAATTAGTTTTCTGGATTATTTGATGAATGTAAAGTGAAAAGAACAGTATATAAAAAGTATTGGTAACACTTTCTATGAAGCACATATTTGTTATACATTTCATGGGTATTCTTAAGGTATTATAATGAAAGGACAATGCATTATAAAAAACATGAACAAATAAAACAAATATATACATATATATAAAACAAAAAAAATGTAATTGTAACCTAAATAACTGACTTCTGGCAATGGCCGTCTGTGAGTTCCGGCTTCTTGTCTGACCTCTGACTCGATGTATGAAGCAGGGCTGGGCTGTAATGTGATCTCATGAAAATTTGTATGCATTTGACGTAAAATGTGATTCTATATAACAGACATATACTGACATATTTTTAGGATCTAAACGTACAAATACTTTCGTACATATACAATTAAACTGAAACAAAAGTGACGTATTGACTACACCAAAAATGGATCCTTATTATTGAAATCACGGCATTGATTTGAATATTTTTGTTATTATTTTAGTTGTCATCAAACCTTGTTTCCACTTGCATTATTAAGAAATGATAACAGTTCATTCTGTTCTGATTTCTGTTGCCAGCTCATTTTAAACAAAACTTTACTTTAACATTTCTGCAATAGTATAACCTTTACTTGTCATTTAATATCTACTTGCCATGGCCCACATGCTGTGACTGACAACAGAACTATACAATATACCAAAAGCGCAACATAATTACGAAATGAAACAATTTTATTAGTGTACTATAATGTTAACCTTCTGACTGCGTTGAACAGACACAAATCCAAGTCTTTATTCTGTCCTTAATGCCCTGGTATTCCACCAGAGAAGATTGCGGCTGCAAAACATTGTCATTTGGGTTACTTTTGGTACTGCTTTTGACATTTTTGTAATAAATTAATGGTTGTAAGTGTAATATATCTGTCTGTCATGTTTTTTATACTGTACAGAGATCGTTATGTTTAGGTTTAGAGATGGGAGTAGGATTAACAACTATAACAATATTTTTAATGCTATGTTGTTACGAAAATGGTTATTTTAATGCCTATATTGGTCAATTGTGTTTTATATCCTTTTATATTTGATAAAAATGGGTTGATTTAGGTTTGGGGTAGAGGGGTTAAGAGGTCTAAAAATCAAAATTGCTTATTGATAAAACGATACAAAAATCGTAATTCTATACAATATACGTAAATATTTTATGTTTTTTAACAAAACATATATAGCGATTTTAAACATTAAAATACATCAAATTGTACATTTCAACATCAGTAAAAATGTAGAAAAATGTTAAAACAAGCACAAAAAAAGGCTTTAAATATTGTCTAGAAATATTTTTGTCACAATCTGCTTTAGAGGACATGTGATTTTAGGTTAGTTTTAGAATGCAGTACTTGTGGATATATCTGATTTACGGAGCTTTAAAATCATAAAATCAACTATGAGAAACAAGATCCATTGTTAAGCGGATGAATCATGTTCATTGTGTGTTACAAATTTTATACTTATTTATAATGCATTATGCATTGTTTATAATGCCTTAAGGTTAACCTTATAATGTATTATAAATATGGCTTAATATAAAGTGTTACCAACACATTTTGTTTTTAAATAAATATACTATCATTTCCCCCAAGTATCTGAAATATTTTATAAAATGGCCAGCTGCCCCCATTTTGAACTAAAGGACATGGTTAATGTTTGTGGGTACACTATTAATGTAAAGATAAATAAGCAATTAAAAAAAAATTGGTTAACAAATGAATTCCAGGCATATAATTTCTGCTTGGAGTAATATATGATCAGATGGTTAGTATTTCATTTTAGCATTTTAGTTAGAATTTGTGTGTCTGTACTTTTAGAATAGAGAGCACAACATAACCTCAAAATAATTAAAGATGGCCAATTCTATGAAGAATCACGAGATTAATCTGAAAATGTATTTTGAGGTAAGGATGATTTCTCGCATCAACAGATGCTGAAAAGAAAGTTTAATCCCAATTTGTAGCCAAGATCTTCAAATAAAACTTTTGGCGCCATTTTGCCTTTGCAAAGCACCGTTATTATTAAAACCTGGACTGACTAAAACAGCTCCAAATACTGTTCTTTTAAAATGGCATTATTCACTTTTTGTATTAATGACAGTGATTGTTAATTCAGTTACTGTAAATATCAATCCACAAGAAGTCTCCACAGGTATGACTAGCACTTTTTCCAGTAGCCATAAAAGACAGAAAACCACTCATTTACTTAAAAAAAAGTTGAACAGGCTTCTAAAATCTTTTAAATCCTACAGATTCAGTCCTTAGTAAAATCTATGCCGTGTTTCTTTTGCTATCTGCCTATATGATGAATCTGTGTTTAAGATGAACATCAGGTCAGTGTAGAGCATGGAATTGTTATATTACATGTAATCCAATTTAAAGCTTCATCATTTTACATCCAGAAAATGTCCAGGTAACTTGAACATTAACAATGGGCCACTTTCTAAAATATGTTTTCACTGGCCACATAGAATTAGAAAAAGAAAAAGAAGGTAAAACTATACATGTTATTTTTTTTTCAATGTTTTTTTATTATTTATTGCAATAATACTATTAATTATTGTCCCCAATTGCAGATTAAATGCATTTAATCTGCAATTGAAAGAAATCTTATTCAGGTCCATTAGTACAAATCAAAATTCACAAATGCAGGTAAAATGTTTGCTTCACATACTGATGTTATAGAGTAAACCTGCTCTGCAAATTGTAATCCTCTTTAACTAACCTATAATAGTTCAAGGACAAGCTGTTTTTCCATTCCGGCGTTGATTAGTTTTCTACCACTACTTTAAAATGATTGCTCTCACTTAAGGTAAGCCATCTGATTGTTAACTGGTTGTGAAATTCCTCCCTTTAATTAATTAGTGTAATAATCAAGTTAATGGGAAGACATAAATGGTGGTCTGTGTGTCTAAGTGCTTAAATTACAGTGCTTTAGTGATCTTTAAACACAATTCAAGGAGTGATGTAGGAACAAATGAACCTTGAGATTGTTTGGCCTTAATTTGGAAGGGCTTGAGTAGTCATTTTAGGAAGTAGCTGTGGATTTCCCTGCTTTTTTCCTTTTTGATGAAGGCAGACCAAAATTCTATAGCTGTTTTGGCATGCACTGGAATAAAATGAAAATATAAATCAGTTTTTGTGTCAAATTGTATTTCTCACCTTCAAAAAAACAAAAAAACACAACAAACAGGGCTTAAGATGCATCCACTCCACCCTTAAGAAACAAATCAGCCACATTATTGACACTCCCAGTGGAATGATTACAAGAAAAAAGGGATCTTCACACCACCACCATCCCGACAACGAAAAAGGCTGACTGTCAAAA